>NC_138304.1:29717500-30230000 GCF_965601325.2 Salmo salar | reverse complement strand
TTTCACAGAATGCAGTGTTACCCAATAGTCTGTTTATAGGAACTCTATGACTAGAGAATGATAGGAGATGGGCTTTTCCTCCAAGCAAAGTTATAGTAGCCAGACTATCTATCTGACTGAGATAAGCCAGAGAGCAGATTCAGCTTGACCCTGTATACAGTATGGTTGGCTAGTAGCTTCTTATAGTGCTCCCCTCTCCTCTAACCCCCAGCAGCCCCAGACTGAGTGTGCTCTCTGAAGACCTCTTCAGAGATATGGCCTATTGTATTCAAGGAGCATCCTCTGACAGTCTTAATGGACAAGTGGTCTCTCTCCAAGGCTATGGACTGTCTCTCTGTCTCTCTTTGCTCTCTCACTCTCACTGAAAAGACCACTCTGGGCATGTCTGGGATAAGAGCCGTTTTCTCTCCTATCCTCTTATCCTCCTCTCAGGCCCTACCAACGCTGTTGTATTTACTGGGAGGAACTAAACAGAGCGATCAGAGAACAGTGAACACAGTGAGCAGAGCTGAGGAGAAGAGGCTGGGGAGTGAACATGAGGAGGTGTGGGGATAAGATGCTTGGCTGAGGTGCTGAACAGGGCTGAGGAGGTTGGATGAGGAGTGGACTAGGCTGGGGATGAGGAGCATGGCTGAGGGATGAGGAGAGGGGCTGGGGAGTAGAGTTAAGGGGCTTGGATGAGGAGGTTGAACGAGGAGCGGGGCTGAGGAGGTTGGACGAGGAGCAGGGCTGAGGAGGTTGGATAGTCCGCCCGCTAGTCAGGAGCTGCCAGAGCTGCCCGCCTGTCAGGAGCTGCCAGAGCGGCCCATCTGTCCGGAGCTGCCAGAGAGGCCCGTCTGCCCGGAGCTGCCAGAGCGGCCCGTCTGCCCGGAGCTGCCAGAGCGGCCCATCTGTCCGGAGCTGCCAGAGAGGCCCGTCTGCCCGGAGCTGCCAGAGCGGCCCGTCTGCCCGGAGCTGCCAGAGCGGCCCGTCTGCCCGGAGCGGCCAGAGCGGCCCGTCTGCCCGGAGCGGCCAGAGCGGCCCGTCTGCCCGGAGCTGCCAGAGCGGCCCGTCTGCCCGGAGCTGCCAGAGCGGCCCGTCTGCCCGGAGCCGCCAGAGCGGCCCGTCTGCCCGGAGCTGCCAGAGCGGCCCGTCTGCCCGGATCTGCCAGAGTGGCCCGCCGTGCCGGATCTGCCAGAGTGGCCCGCCAGCCAGGCGTAGCCATCGCCGCCCGCCAGCCGGGCGCAGCCAGGGTCGCCCGCCAGCCGGGCGCAGCAAGGGTCGCGAGCCAGCCGGGCGCAGCAAGGGTTGCCCGCCAGCCGGGCGCAGCAAGGGTCGCCCGCCAGCCGGGCGCAGCCAGAGACACCTGCCAGCCGGTCGCGGCAAGAATCGCCCGCCAGTCGGGCGAGGTCAGGGGCGCCACTTAAGTGGACTACGTCAGGGATGGAGCGGAGTCCACGTCCCGCACCTGAGCCGCCTCCTATATAGGTGGGTTGTGGAGGGGGGGTGTAAGCACTGTGCCGTCATTGACGGCAGCCACCCTCCCTTCCCTCCCTTTTTGTTTAGGGGATTTTTCTGGTTGTTTTGGGGGTTTTCTGTGTTTTGTGTAGGTGCATTCCGGGGTCTGCACCTTTGGGGGGGGTACTGTCACGTCCTGACCAGTATAGAGTATATTTGGTTATTGTAGTTTGGTCAGGACGTGGCAGAGGGTAGTTTATTTATGTATTACGGGGTTTTTTGGTCACTGGTTTATGTTTGTATTTCTATGGGTAGGTTCTAGGTTAGTTTTCTATGTGTAGTTTGGGTGCTGGATGCTCATTTGGATGCAGGTGTTTCTAGTTGCCTCTGATTGGGAGTCCTATAAGTAGGTGTGTGTTTTGTAGGTTCACTTGTGGGTAGTTGATTTTGCGCAACTATATGTAAGTACCTAGCCTGTAAAACTGTCGGTCTGTCGTTCTCTTTTGTTTATTGTTTTTCGTGTTCACGTGTATTGAATAAATGATCATGATGAACATGCAACCCGCTGCGTATTGGTCATCTTTCTCAGACGATGATTTCTCAGTTTCGTCTGACAACGACAGCTGTGACAGCATGCTTTTCATTGACATCTTCAAAACGGATATAAACAACATGACCAAAAGTATGTGGACACCTTTTTGTCATACATCTCATTCCAAAATCATGGACATTAATATGGAGTTGGTCCCCCCTTTGCTGCTTTAGTAAAACAGCCTCCACTCTTCTGGGAAGGCCTTCCACTAGATGTTGGAATAATGCTGTGGGGACTTGTTTCCATTCAGCCGCAGGAGCACTAGTGAGGTTGAGCATTGTTGTTGGGCCATTAGGCCTGGCTCACAGTCGGTGTTCCAATTCATCCCAAAGGTGTTCGATGGGGTTGATGTCAGGGCTCTGTGCAGGCTAGTCAAGTTTTTCCACACTAATCTCGACAAACCATTTCTGTATGAACCTCACTTTGTGCACGGGGGCATTGTCATGCTGAAACAGGAAAGAGCTTTCCCCAAACTGTTGCCACAAAGTTGGAAGCACAGAATAGCCTAGAATGCCATTGCATGCTGTATCGTTAAGATTTTCCTTCACTTGAACTAAGGGGCCTAGCCCAAACCATGAAAAACAGCCCCAGACCATTATTCCTCCTCCACAAAACTTTACAGTTGGCAATATGCATTGGGGCAGATAGCATTCTCCTGGCATCCGCCGAACCCAGATTCGTCCATCGGACTTCCAGATGGTGAAGCTTGATTCATCACTCCAGAGAACGCTTTTCCACTGCTCCAGAGTCCAATGGCGGCGAGCTTTACACCACTCCAGCCGACGCTTGGCATTTGCGCATGGTGATCTGAGGCTTGTGTGCGGCTGCTCGGCCATGGAAACCCATTTCATGAAGCTACCGACGAACAGTTCTTGTGCTGACGTTGCTTCCAGAGGCAGTTTGGAACTGGTTTGGGATTATTACAACAGAGGACAGATGCTTTTTACATGCTACGGGCTTCTGCACTTGGCGGTCCCGTTCTGTGAGCTTGTGTGGCCTATCACTTCGAGGTTGAGCCATGGTTGCTCCTAGACATTTACACTTCACAATAACAGCACTTACAGTTGACAAACTGACTTATGACGGTGCCACGTTGAAAGCCACTGACCTCTTTAATAAGGCAATTCTACTGCCAATGTTTGTCTATGGAGATTGCATGGATGTGTGCTCGATTTTAGCGCACAGCAACGGGTGTGGCTGAAATAGCTGAATCCACTAATTTGAAGGGGCGTCCACATTCGTATATATAGTGAAACTTCATCTCAATAGGCACAAGCCATGAGCTTTAAACAAAATAACTTAGCACAACAAATATTCAGACAAACCCCCTAAGCAATTAGTCCACTGCCTCCTTTCTCTTTGTCCACATCACCATTGTGCTCTTTTTAAAAGTCACTCCTCCCACCTCCTCTTTCTTCATACTTTTTCCTCTGAGACTCCATTGCAAGTCCAAGGTTTCTGAGTTGAACCCACAGTTGGTTTAAGTGTAATAAAATGTATGTCATGTCTGTGGCGCTGAGGCTCTCTGGCTCTCCCCCCCTGGCTTCGCTCACCCCCCTCACCCCATCACCCCTGGCCCTGAAAAAGCCCTGAGTCTGTTCTGACAGGAAGGCCTCTGTGGCTTCCTCTGCAGTGATCTTTAGCCCCTCCGGGTCCTGTCAACTATTTCAGGACGTTTGTGTGATTTGAGAGCGGACTCAATCGTTTACAGCTCCACGCATGCTTCAGAGAATCGACTGAGGAGGAGGAAAAATAGACAGAAAGATGGGATGGGGATGGAGGGATGGAAGACTTGGACAGATAGACTAGTAGGCCTCTGGGAAATCCTACTCTGATGCCGGACTGGAGAGAAAAAAACAGGCCGGCTCTGGTTTAATCATGTTTATTAATATATGGAGCCTCTTCATATGGAACAATGCTATGGTGCAACGGTGCTATTCTTGGGGTTATGACATCTAGTAGGCACCCTTTTTTTATTGGATTAGTGAGTCATCTTCTTGTGTGTCCTTTTCTGCCCTTTCATTTGATTCCGATGGGTTCAGATAATGGAAACTATGGCAATGGAAGTCAGGTGCAGTCAGTGGCTGCAGAGGAGACCAGAGGCACGCAAGCTGATCCGTGTCCCAGATGATGCACATTTCAATTTGAACATATATTGACTCAATTCCTGGTATCTGTTTGTTTATCATATATTCAATCTTTATGTAGATGAGTGAGAATATAAATTATGTGTGAAGTGCTTTCCTTCAATGGCTTGTCGCACTTGTATATGTGTGTCTGTGTGATTTTATGGGTAGATGTGTGTGGGTGCATGAGTATGTGTGTGTGTGTGCGTGTGCATGTGTTATTGCCACTCTGAGAGACTGTGTGTGTGTGCACACTATATTAGACAAGGGGTGGCGAAGGGGGGTGCCCCAGCTCAGAGCTCTCGAGCTCTCCAGGGGTACAGCTTGGGGGAGGGAGGCCTGGCAGGTGGGGGGGTGGGGGTGGGGGGGGGGAGGGGGGGGGGTAGCGAGCGTAACTGCCATTCCAAGTGCCACATCTGCTTGACACCAGTCAACAGGCACAGTGATGACACAGTGGATGCCGTTCAGGGCCTGACTGTCCTCATCCACGTCTCTGGATTTTGGGCTGTTGGGTTGGTTCTGGTGAAGTGCAGAGGTGGATGGGGTGTGTCCAACGCAACACAGGCTTATAAAACTGTATGATTTTGTTGGGGTTTTGGGACAAAATGTGACAGGATTCGACTTTCACCCAAAAACACAGACATAGTGGATATCAATTTTGCTTCTCTATATCTCTCTCTCATGTGTATGTGGCCTTGTAGACTATTAGTTCATATTTGAACTAACCGACTGAGTCCATTGTCTGTTCTGTATTTGAGTGTCCGCCAACCAACCCAGCCATAGTGTAGTCGTTCAGCCCCAGAGGCTCCAAGGTCTGTTGGGGAGACGGGACGTTTCAAACAGCATAACTCCCTCTCTCTTTACACCCTCTCTGCTCCCATTACTTCATTATATGCAGGTGTTTTCCTAACTCAAGTTCCTCTCTCAGGTTCTTGCTCTTGATCTAATAAAAATGTAAGTGTAAATGCATAAGGCAAGGAAGAAGGGGGGAGAGGGAAAAGGAAAGGAGAAGGAAACAGGAGGCTGGTGGGAGAAGCTATATGTATACAGGCTCATTGTAATGGCTGAAATGGAATCAATGGAACGGAGTCAAACACTTGTTTCCATTTGTTCGATGTGTTTGGTACCATTCAATTGATTCCATTAGAGCTATTACAATGAGCCTGTGCTCCTATAGCTCCTTCCACCAGCTTCCTCTAAGTAGGAAGTAGCAGAATATGCTGTCTGAAGCAAATTATGGGCCCCATATAGATTCATCAGTCTTCCCGGCTGGATTAAGGAAGGGCCTTTCTAATGAAGTTCGCCCTGTCAAAATGAAGGGACTAATTCTGATTTAGCTGCGGTAATGAACTTCTCCTCTCCTAGTGAGATCAGCACCATGGGGCGAGAACGGGGGAGAGAGGGAGCAAGGGAGAGAGAGAGAGAAAAACAGGACAGGAGAGCGACGTGGATAGGAGGGACAAGGAGAGACAAGAGAATAAACTAGACTACACTCTTAGAAAAAAGGTTTCCAAAAGGGGGCTGTCCTAATAAGAGATCCCTTTTGGGTTCCATGTTGAACCTTTTCTGGAGAGGGTTCTACAATGAACCCAAAACGGTTCTACCGACAATCAAAAAGGGTTCTTGAAAGGGTTCTCCTATGAGGACAGCCGAAGAACCCTTTAAGGTTCTAGATAGCACCTTTTTTTCTAAGAGTGTATAGACAGGTAGGTATGTCGCTCACAGAAAATAATTAAAAACATTATGCAAAATGCCTGTCTCATATTTGCTGAGATGTATTACATTTCCAGCGTGGCTGTGTTATATAAAATGATGCTAATGTCTGGCTGACCCGCTGCGAATGGTGGCTTGCTGGTCCTGAGCATGCGTGGCTGGCCGCTACATGGAGCGTGCTCAGTGGGACTCGGCTTTTCTATTAAGGAAAACCTCTAGATACCTGATGATGAATTCTCTCTCACCAAATGTTCCCCTCTCTTTTTTGTGTTGAAAATATGAGCGCTTTTATAAATGACTTTGTAGAGCCCGGCGTGGTGCTCGATGCTCCGTGGTCTGCGCTGAGCGGAGGGGTGTGTGTGGTGTGTGTGTGTGTGTGTGTGGGGGGGGGGTTGTATTGAAGAGAGGAGGTGGTGGGGTCCCTCTGCACCAGGCTAAGGGAGTCAATTAAAGAGAGCACTGATAATTATAAGCCAGCAGAACGCAGGGGCTGGCTAATTGTACAGTGCTCCATGCCGCGAGACCAGCCAAGGGAATTTTCTCCATCTCTCCCCGCTCTCCAGCCATCTATCCTCCCTCCTGCTTCTTTGTGTGGATGGGCTGCGGACGGACACCATAGAGCCATGCGATCCTCAGCCTGCACAACGCAGCTGCCACCATGTGAATAGCGAAGAAAGGCCCTTGCAAGTGTGTCATAATTAACTTTTTACATTTAGGCCACTTACTCTTTTCATGGGCAGAAAGACAGATTCTTGTTAGAGTTGTCCCTCCTCTACCTCCCTAACTTGTGCTTATTTGCCTGTTAGCTTTTTTGTCTGATTCACTTCTGTCTTTTTCTCTTTCTTTCGGCAGCGGGTTGCTTTGAGCTCCAGTCAGAGCCTTCTTGTGCTGTGAAATAGCAGGGATATAGTCATTTGACCTTTATTTTCTCCCAACAAGAAAAGGCCCCATTAGTTTAGAATGGGGCATGGATGAAGTAAATGAGAGCAGTTGACTGCAGAATTGTGTTCGTATGGCTGCAGGGGGTCTAATGCTCCAATACCATCCATCTCAGCAGCTAGCCTGCACTGTTTGGCCCCGATGGACCTCCATACCTGGCCTCAAGCTGCAGTGCCTACACATAATTCGTTAACAAGTCTTCTGCTCTGCTCTCCCCTTTGCTATGGTGGGGTTTTTGTGTGTGCATTTTGGTGAACTGCAGCCCCAAAGACCTACCAACTATTAATTTGAGTTATAACCAGTGTGTCTTCTTGCTTTAACTGTAGCTATTAAGCAACAAAATGACAGACAGTCAGAAGATCGTATACTACCTAAGTAGTGTGTAAACACCAGGTCTTCTCTGGTTTCACTGTTTGAGTGTAGTGCACACTTCCCTACAGCAGCATCCTTAACTTCAGCTGAGTACTGATTAGCTAGAGAGAAAAATGCCACATGCCCAATGTTTTGATGTTCTTATTATTTACCTCATATTAGCCATCTTGATGTCAGACAGTGACTATTAGCTCATACTGTATGTATTTTACCATGTTGATTGTTAAGTTTGCCTTTTTGTGACTATTTAGCAACACTTTTTATGCATTGTATAGGTCTACTGTCTACTGTGCATAACCCATAAAGAGGCTATGCTATAGAACAAACACCTTGTAGCTCACAGATAACCCAGATATTACAGTGTGCTGTCCTCTTCTTCAAGGTGTTCTAGTTGGCTACGCCTTTTATACTGTCTTCAGGCCTTACGCTTGTTTATCTCAATACCAGTTTGGCAGTTAGAAGGTGCCTGTGACCTAGCCAACCTGGCCGCTAGGGGATGGTGTGAGACGGATAATGCCGGCGGTGTAGAGAGAGAAAGAGAGCGAGAAAGTGGCTAGCATAAGACTAGCTGTGCTCTGATTAGCACTTACACCCTACACTGTGCACTACTGTGCGTCCAGGTTCAAGTTCAGCCATGCATCAGGCCTGACAATCTCCCAGAGACTTAGGCTGCGTCTCAAATCACACCCTATTCCCATTTGGGACGCAGAACTATATCCCGCCCACCCCCAGTCGCCAGCGGCAACTCGCTTGTAAGGTCGTCGCTACCACTGTCACCCGACAACCTCACCCCTTAGTTCAGTTCACTCTGGAGGTTTGAAGTAAAAGTCACACAGACATGGCACAAGCATGGGACCCTGACATTGGGTTTTTTCTTTCTGTCTGTCTGTGGCACATTGGTTTTCACTTCCTGTTCTCTCCTTGTGATTGTCCCGATTCCCTTATACTCTCACTTCAATTCACGTCTTCTCTCTGTTTTGACATGGGTACACTTCTCTGCTACACATCTCTCCTCTATTCTTCTATTTTATAGCTGCTATAAAGGTAGTTTTACCAGTCTTAATGAGGTTATTAGCTAGCATTTGACCATACTAGGGCATCATTATCATCATACCTGTATAGTAATGACGGTGATGTTCAGGACGTTAAAATAGGGTTTTATTCTATAATGTTGTTCATAATGGCATGTCCTCCTCTTTAAACTGAGAAGGCAGGATATAAATATTAGGTATATTCCCCTCCAGGTGCCAGTTCTCCAATCAGCCTAGGTTCACAGGGAGCCAATCAGCCTTGGTCCAGGGGGAGCCTGGTCCCCGTGCGCTAGCTACAGTAGCTCCCATCTACCAGCTACATCCATATCCCGCCCCCTTTCTCTTCTCAACGCACTAATGGACCTTCTAGTATCTATAAAATGAACTGAGTTCCACATGAGAAGTGGTTCTATATCTCCAGAGAACACACATACACACTCACTCCACCGCACGGAGATGAATTTGTATTCACCCATAATTCCCTGGGCCTTAATCACTCAGATTTTCCCCCATTATCTGTTAATGGATAGTTCCCATGGAGATGTAGAGCCAAGTAAACCCACCTACTGTTTACAGCCCCAGAGCTGTCTACTCAACTCTGCCACCATACACACAACACCATAGCTTTACTCTATATACTAGTATGTCCTCTAAAAACCCAAATGATATCCTTCTCTCGCCTTCTCACAATTTCAAGAAGTATTACAGTCACAAGTAGCATTTCAGAGAGTGTGTAAGTTGAAAGATGTTTGAATGCAGGATATGTAACTGAGTCTTTCAGAAACAGCTGTGGACTACTCTGGGTTTTTATGCCAGGCAATTTCCTCAGATGTTTCTTGGTGTGTTTCCTGTGACCTATAGTACACCATATAGACCTGATTGAGCACAAATAATACCTTGTTGAGAGACTGCAGTCTGAATGTGACCTCAACCTTGACTTGACCCCGATTGTAGTTTGTTTAGTCTACCGTGTTTCCAATTCCTTTTCTATGACTACTGTTTTCTAATTATTCTCACCTGAGGAAAATGGCCTTCTTTTTAACGTCTTTGGTTGACATCTTTTGTTTTGTCTCCACAACTTTGTTAGAGGTTGCTGCCTGATTTTGAGAAGTGGGCAGACTTGGTTCCTTTAACTTCTATGGGCTACGTGGGACGCTAGCGTCCCACCTGCGGTACACACTATAAACAGCCAGTGAAATATCAGAGCGCCAAATTTGAAAACAACTAAATGTCATAATTCACATTTCTCAAACATACAACTATTTTACACCCTTTGAAAGATAAACATCTCCTTAATCTAACCACGTTGTCCGATTTCAAAAAGGCTTTACGGCGAAAGCATAAAGTTAGATTATGTTAGGACAGTACGTTGACAAAACCTTACACACAGCCATTTTCAATACAAGGACAGGCGTCACCAAAAGCAGAAAACCAGCTAAAATTATGCACTAACCTTTGACAATCTTCATCAGATGACACTCCTAGGACATTATGTTAGACAATACATGCATTTTTTGTTCTATCAAGTTCATATTTATATCCAAAAGCAGCATTTTACAATGGCGGTGATGTTCAGAAAATATATTCCCTCCAATACCACCGGTGAATCAGCGCTACGATTTACAAAATTACTATTCGAAAACATTGGTAAAATATAATATTGTCATTCAAAGAATTATAGATTAACATCTCGTGAATGCAACCGCATTGCCAGATTTCAAAATAACTTTACTGGGAAATCACACATTTCAATAATCTGAGCACTGTGCTCAGAAAAATACGCTAGGCGATACAGACCAGCGCCATCTTGGAACCATCTACAATCGTAAATAGTATTAAAAATATTCACTTACCTTTGATAATCTTCATCAGAAGGCACTTCCAGGAATCCCAGGTCTACAACAAATGTTGTTTTGTTCGATAAAGTTCATAATTTATGTCGAAATAGCTCCTTGTTGTTTCCGCATTCTGTAGGCTACTCCAAATGTACGAAGCGCGCGGAACATGTCGCCACGAAAAGTACAAAAAAAATCTATTTACGTTCGTTCAAACATGTCAAACGTTGTATAGCATAAATCTTTAGGGCCTTTTTCAATCAGAACTTCAATAATATTCAAAGCGGACGATTGCATTGTCTTATAAAACGTTTCGGAACAAAACAGTCCCCACATGAACGTGTGCCATAGGAGTAATGGCCATCCGCTTGTGACCAAGTTTCCAGCCTTCTCGTTCGGTCTGTTTTTACTGGAGAAGACTCAAACCACTTTGTAAAGACTGTTGACATCTAGTGGAAGCCTTAGGAAGTGCTAAACGAGTAACCAGTCCCTGTGTGTTTCATTGGCAAAGGCTTGAAAGTGATTCCACACATCAGATTTCCACTTCCTGTTAGGATTTGTCTCAGGTTTTTGCCTGCCATATGAGTTCTGTTATACTCACAGACACCATTCAAACAGTTTTAGAAACTATAGAGTGTTTTCTATCCAAATCGACTAATTATATGCATATTCTCGTTTCTGGGCAAGAGTAGTAAACAGTTTAAATCAGGTACGTTTTTTATCCGGCCGTGCAAATACTGCCCCCTAGCCCCAACAGGTTTTAAGAGGGAGCTTGTGAGTAAGATTCACAGTGCAACAGAGAGAAGTGTAAATCTAACTATCAGATTACTATGAAGTGATCCTGAATTCCCCTTTCAACTGGACCTGCTCTGAAGCAGAATTGTTTATATAGGGTATGGGGTAGTATGTAAGGTGTAGGGGTTAGGGTGGGATGAGGAGGGGACTTGGCTAGGATACATATTTTAATTAAGCCCTGTAGTGCAACATACTTAATTTTGGTCAAATTTTTGAGAATACCCAATACCTGAGAGTATTTGAGAAATCTCAGTAGCGTCTTTCAGTAACTGTATTCACTAGTGTGCACTATATCCACACTAAATCCTCACACATACTATACTGCACACACAGAGAGATTCATACTCTTACTTAAACCTACTCTACACACATACTGTACTATATACTGAGTTTACAAAACATTAAGAACACCTGCTCTTTCCATGACATAGACTGACCAGTGAAAGCTATGATCCCTTATTGATATCACTTGTTATATCCACTTCAGTCAGTGAAGGGGAGGAGACAGGAAAAATAAGGAATTTTAAGCCTTGAGACAATTGAGACATGGATTGTGTATGTGTGTCTTTCAGAGGGTGAATGGGCAAGACAAAAGATTTAAGTACCTTTGAACGGAGTATGGTAGTAGGTGCCAGGCACACCAGTTTGTGTGAAGACGCTCAACAGTTTCCTGTGTGTATCAAGAATGGTCCACCACCCAAAGGACATCCAGCCAACTTGACACAACAATGCATTGGAGTCAACATTGGGCCAGCATCCCTGGAGAACGCTTTTGACACCTTTTAGAGTCCATGCCCCGACTAATTGAGGCTGTTCTGAGGGCAACTCAATATTAGGAAGATGTTCTTAAAGTTTTGTACTCTCAATGTATACAAAGCTGTACTTGAACAGCCAGACGAAACCGAAAGGAAAACAAACCCCAGTGTCCCAAACAACCTTCAACAGAACATTAACTTCAGCCTGGTTGCTGAAGAGTAAACACAAGAAGAAATAATAAAGGCTGTCCTTTTTTTAAATAGTTTTCCTCCTCCGTCTCCCTCTCTCCTTACACATGGGAAAGATATTAGATGTTTGTGTTTTTCAGGAGCTGTGAAATACATAAACCATGAACCTTAGGCATGCCACCATGCCCTGTGGATATGCAGATGGACTTACTTTGCTGGTGTCAGGGACGCTTAGAGGGAGCAGGAACAGAAAAGATCTCATCTAAAAGATTTCGCTTATGAGTGCAGGGGGACAGGGTGGTGGCAGTGGAGGCAGAACACTCACGAGAGTGGAGGGAGAAGGGAGGGTGAGGGGGGGTGAGAGAGAAATATATATATAGAGAGAGGGAGAGCTTCCAGTCCCCAGTGGCTCTGTAACTATATCAAGTGTCTGCTCCAGTCGGTGCAGAGCGGGCCAGGGTGGGAGCTCCTGAATGCTCCGTCCTGATTGGACAGCCCTGGGGGGAGTCTGGGGGAGCGACAGGAAGTGACCTCACCCCGATGAGGGAGCTATAGGGGCACGCTGGCTGACTTCCTCCCTTGACTCTCACTAAGGAACAGGCTGCCAGTGTGATCCAACCCCTGCTCCCCTGTCGCATTCAAACCCGTCCCCCTATACACAGTTACATTACGGGGGCGGGCAGTACCGAATAGACTCGTGCACTCACACACTGAGTCATCACACTTGCACTGTATTGTCTTACACACACTCTTCATGCACACACATGCAGTAACAAACAATCACGTATCTTAGATTCACAGACATATGCAAACCTCTCTCTCTCTCTCGCTCCCTCTCTCACACAAATACACACACGCATGCACCCAAGGTCAGACGGTTGGGCAGGTGCAGAGTTATCTGCATAATGAAGCAGGTCAGGTCTCTGAAGGAACAGGAGTGTGCTCCAGGGTCAAACAAGGGCTGCACATATGGGCAAAGGCATGGAGTGCTCTGAACACACACACACACACAGACGGCCAGGTTGAATGGGGATCAAAGAACTCTGTCGCTATCTTACACACATGCACAAATTATGCACACACATCTGCACACACACACGTGCACACACACCATGTCTCATCTTTCAAAGGGGAATGCACAATTACAGGCGACACAATCAACTCCTCTGGTTTCTGTGATAAAATTGTTTTTTTTAATCTTTCCATCCATACCTAAGCCACTAAGCCAGACACACACAGTAAGACAATAGCTTGTCATGTGAGCTCATTCAGACATGACCAGCTTTAAATGTTTGTTTTGAGGTCATAGTAGAGGTTTCTTCTTGACAGAGTTATCAGGAGAAGAGGGCTGGCCATATGGTGATATAGAGCATAAACATGCTCTGTATATTATAAATTAATAGACTCACTATGCTGTGTAACACGTTTCCCATTGACCTCCTAGAACAGCCCAGGTCATTGGGTTGTATTGTCACTTTATATCGTATTACATGATATACAGTGGCTAGTCTCCATTGTACTGTAGGCAGCTAGTCACCAAAACAGGTACAGATACCTCTAATTGTTTTATTACTATACTGTACTGTTACTGTACTATACTGTAGCACCTCTTATTAAGTGACTACACTCCCCTTGTAAAGATTTAAACCAATAACATTTAACTTGGTATTAAAATGCTTTATTAACATTATTTTGCAAAGCTTGTTGTAATCGGCTGCAGGTTTCAGAAATTACCCGTTTTTTATAACGTTGCCAAATGTTGTTAGTGGAGCGATCCAGCCCATGTTGTTTAATGTGTGCTTTGAGCAGCGGAACAACAATTGACCATAAAAGTACAAATGGGAAAGTCACTGGCAGTGTGTGGGCTGGGGTTTTAAAACACTGGCATCTAGGTGGATCTGGGACGAATCTGTCCCGTTCATCGCAGGCCATTGTTGTTAAGGTGAGTTGCGTTGCCAGATCTGTGAGTTGCGTTGCCAGATTTGCCCAAGGCCCATCCGGTAACCCCCCACTCTGATCCTCCAGGGCTTTGGATGGCCACAGCTGTTTAGGTGGATTGTGTGTTTGCGCGTCTGGTACCCTGGGCCCATGTTGTGGGCATTGGGCTGTAGAGACTGAAGGATGGGCCCTGGCCCTGGATAGGCACCCAGGGACCCTCCTTCCATCCCCCTTCAACCCCCTCTCGCTGGCCCCATGCCTGGACCCATGCTTCACGGGACAAGGGGATTTTGACAGAGTACAGGCCCAACTGCATGGATAGCAGAGTGCACTGGGTTTTTATTGGCGTGTAGTTCAGAAGATGGGCAGCTCGGTTCTGTGGAATGCTGAGTCAGCGGATCGTTGTGCAGCAAATGAGCAGTAGGGAAGGTTCAGTGTCTAAACCAATGCCATTTATTTCAGCTATCAAGGTCTGAAATATCGGTCCGAGGTAATCTAATGTCAGGGAGAGACGTGTCATACATTCTAATGTAACAGGGGAATGGATGCAGACTCACAGTTGTTTTGGCCATTGCCATGAGCAATATCTCATTTCATGTATTAATTATAACTTGTGTATTAGTAATAACATGAAAACATGGGTATTCAACTTGGTTGAAAACCATGAGATTGAATTCAAATCAAATCAAATTTATTTATATAGCCCTTCTTACATCAGCTGATATATCAAAGTGCTGTACAGAAACCCAGCCTAAAACCCCAAACAGCAAGCAATGCAGGTGTAGAAGCATGGTGGCTAGGAAAAACTCCCTAGAAAGGCCAAAACCTAGGAAGAAACCTAGAGAGGAACCAGGCTATGAGGGGTGGCCAGTCCTCTTCTGGCTGTGCCGGGTGGAGATTATAACAGAACATGGCCAAGATGTCCAAATGTTCATAAATGACCAGCATGGTCAAATAATAATAATCACAGTAGTTGTCCAGGGTGCAACAAGTCAGCACCTCAGGAGTAAATGTCAGTTGGCTTTTCATAGCCGATCATTGAGAGTATCTCTACCGCTCCTGCTGTCTCTAGAGAGTTGAAAACAGCAGGTCTGGGACAGGTAGCACGTCCGGTGAAACAGTTGTGTTAAAGTGTCACGCCCTGACCATAGAGAGCCCTTGGGGTTCTCTATGGTGCAGTAGGTCAGAGCGTGACTAGGGGGTGTTCTAGTATTATATTTCTATGTTGGTGTGAGTATGGTTCCCAATTGGAGGCAGCTGATTATCGTTGCCTCTATTTGGGGATCGTATTTAATGTGGTCCTTTTCTCACCTGCGTTTGTGGGATATTGTTTTGTGTGAGTGCATTCAGCACCACGTAGTTCACGTTCGTTGTATTTTTATTGTTTTTTGTTTAAGTTTTCACTGCAAATAAAGATGTGGAACTCAACACATGCGTGCAGCAGAATTGGTCCGTCCATTATCACGACCGTGACATAAAGAGAGCGGTTAAAATGCCATGGTGATAATAATGGGAAGTGTGCAAACGTTGAGATGTTGAAACATCTATAATATTCTCATTTGCTCATATTGTTTATTATTAAATGTTGATTATAAAATTAATATCTTCCCACGCTTCGCTATTCTTACATTTTCCACTTTAATCTGTAAATTAGCCTACATGTTTTTATGCATTACATCTTTCCCTTTATCAAGCTACAGTAGCACTGCACCCTACAGTCATTTGCCCACACCAAGTCACCCACAGAAATGAATTTGCGTGTAAGCCAATCAAAAAGAGCGATGCTTTCCATGTTCAAAGTGCAAGACCTCGCCTGTGCAATTAGGCCCTACACTGGCCATCCAATTTATGCCTAATGGGTCTAGCTCACACATTACTGTTGTATGAGCCACGAAAGTTACAGGCAGGAGCCTTTGACACAAATGTGTTGGAGCTCAATTAAATGGGGAAGGAGGAGAAAATAAATAATATATACTACCGTTCAAAAGTTTGGGGTCACTTAGAAATGTCCTTGTTTTTGAAAGAAAAGCACATTTTTTTGTCCATTAAAATAACATCAAATTGATCATAAATACAGTGTAGACATTGTTAATGTTGTAAATTACTATTGTAGCTGGAAATGGCAGATTTTTTTTATGGAATATCTACATAGGTGTACAGAGGCCCATTATCAGCAACCATCACTCCTTGTGTTAGCTAATCCAAGTTAATCATTTTAAAAGGCTAATTGAACATTAGAAAACCCTTTTGCAATTATGTTAGCACAGCTGAAAACTGTTGTGCTGATTAAATAAGAAATTAAACTGGCCTTCTTTAGACTAGTTGAGTATCTGGAGCATCAGAATTTGTGGGTTCGATTACAGGCTCAAAATGGCCAGAAACAAAGTACTTTCTTCTGAAACTCGTCAGTCTATTCTTGTTCTGAGAAATGAAGGCTATTCCATGCGAGAAATTGCCAAGAAACTGAAGATCTGGTACAACGCTGTGTACTACTCCCTTCACAGAACAGCACAAACTGGCTCTAACCAGAATAGAAAGAGTGGGAGGCCCCGGTGCACAACTGAGCAAGAGGATAAGTACATTAGAGTGTCTAGTTTGAGAAACAGACGCCTCACAAGTTATCAACTGGCAGTTTCAAGAAATTGTACCCGCAAACACCAGTCTCAATATCAAGAGTGAAGAGGCAACTCCGGGATGCTGGCCTTCTCGGTAGAGTTGCAAAGAAAAAGCCATATCTCAGACTGGCCAATAAAAATAAATGATTAAGATGGGCAAAAGAACACAGTCATTGGACAGAGGAACTCTGCCTAGAAGGCCAGCATCCTGGAGTCGCCTCTTTACTGTTGATGTTGAGACTGGTGTTTTGCGGTCATTGTTGACGTTGAGACTGGTGTTTTGCGGGTACTATTTAATGAAGCTGCCATTTGAGGACTCAACATTCGACTCGACTAGGCACTCTAATGTACTTGTCCTCTTGCTCAGTTGTGCACCGGGGCCTCCCACTCCTCTTGCTATTTCTCACATGGAATAGCCTTCAGTTTTCAGAACAAGAATAGACTGACGAGTTTCAGAAGAAAGTACTTTGTTTCTGGCCATTCTGAGCCTGTATTCGAACCTACAAATTCTTATGCTCCAGATACTCAACTAGTCTAAAGAAGTCCAGTTTTATTGCTTCTTTAATTAGCACAACAGTTTTCAGCTGTGTTAACGTAATTGCAAAAGGGTTTTCTAATGATCAATTATCCTTTTAAAATGATCAACTTGGATTAGCTAACACAACGTGCCATTGGAACACAGGAGTGATGGTTGCTGATAATGGGCCTCTTTACGCCTGTGTAAAAATCAGCCGTTTCCATCTACAATAGTAATTTACTACATTAACAATGTCTACACTGTATTTCTGATCAATTTTATGTTATTTTAATGGATAAAAAAATGTGCTTTTCTTTCAAAAACAAGGACATTTCTAAGTGACCCCAAACTTTTGAACGATAGTGTATATTCTGGATCCCTTTCTGCTATTTGTACTCAGATTATTCACCCTTCTAACTATGCTGTTTTGTGTGTTGTGTGGTCTCTTTCTCCTTAGAAGAGGGCCTGAACCATGAGTGTAAGCTCTGCAGTCAGTCGTTCGACTCGCCGGCCAAACTCCAATGCCACCTGATCGAGCACAGCTTCGAGGGCATGGGCGGCACCTTCAAGTGTCCTGTCTGCTTCACAGGTGAGTGTCTGCGTGTATGTATGTGCTTGCACGTGTGTCCTCAGAGGGCCCCACCCACAAAATTGCATTACAATGCAAAGCAATTTTCAGAAACCTCATTGTTTGTCTAAAATGGCAAATGGTTTACTAAATGAGTATGAACAGGTCAGAAAGGCAGGTCAGCCAAAGCTGAAAGCAGTTCGTTGCGTGCATCTTAATATTTACTCAAATTTCCTCTAAATCAAGACCTGTCATGAGCAGAGGGATAGAGGGTAGAGGAGGGGAGAGAGAGAATGGGGGAGAGTGCGAGAGAGAGAAAGAGAGATGCGGTAGAGGGAGGGTATATAGAGAGGGAGGAAAAGAGTGTGCTATTGTGGAATAAAGAGGAAGGGGGGATGAAGGGAGTGAAGGAGGGAGAGTGAAGTGCTAATTGTGGATGTCGGTGGTGCTGATAGCTGTAATGATCTCATCTGTCTGTGTGCGTGGAGGTGGAAGGACCATGCAGGACTCCTCCGGAGAGGATAACGCCCTCCTTCAGTGTCAACAGGGTTAACTATCTCTATAATGAAATCTGCAAAGTCGTTAACTTCTCCTCATTCTTTCTTTTCCCCCTCTCTCAGCTCTTTAGCTATACCCGTTATTTTTCACTTTTCCATTCCTCAGCTGTTTACTCACTTCACTCGTTTTTACCTCAGTGTTTTTTCATCAGTTCATATTTAGAATTGATCAGGTCTCATCATTTTACTTGTCTCATATTTTCCCTCCTCCGCTCTTCATGTTCAGCTCTTCTCTTGTCCCATTGTCCAGCAGATGCTCACTCATTTGGCTTGTTTCTCTCACTTTTTCTCAGTATTCACCCCTCCTCTCATGCCCATCTCCTCTCATTGCTGTTTGGCCTTATCTCTCTTTTAGCAGCAGCTTATTGATATTTCTCCTCCTCCCCTTCTCCACCCTCCTCCCCCTGCCGGGGTCAGGCCGTTTAATATACAGAGCATGCTTTCTTCATCTGAGCCTTCATTTTCTACCGGCTGCTTTGACAGACAGGTCCCCCTTCTCCCTCTGCATCCATATCGATCACGGCGGCAGGCGCAGGAGAGAGTGGGATGCAGAGAGGGGGAGAGAGAGAGAGAGAGAGAGGAGAGCGAGAGAGAGGATGAGAATGTGAGCGAGAGAGAGAGAGAGAGAGAGAGAGAGAGCACCCTCAGGACAGTGGTGGTAGAGCAGACACACAGAGGAGGGGGACGGGGGGATGGATTGAAGTGGTGGACCATGGGGAGTATGGATGGAGGGACTGAAAGGCCTGCTACTGTTGAGAAAGAAGGGAGGGGACAGGCTGAGACTCAGATCACACTAGCCTCCTCAGGCATTTTCTCGATAGGGAGAAAAGGATGGGGGCAGTTGTCTGTGAGACCCAGTCTGTCCTTGAAAACATTTATACCCATTAAGATGGACTCAGTGATACAAGTCTGTATCCAAATTATCCAGTTTACCCGGAGAGGCATGTCTGTGTCGGAGGGGCAAAATTACTTGCAGTTATTCATTTGAGTTATTCACCACCTGGATTCGGTCTTATGTAGTCAAATTTGAAATATATATTTTTTTACATTGTTATCCAATGTTATCCAAGTAGAGACTCAGAGCTACAAAATGGTATATCATACACTTCATTTTTTGAGGAACAATGAGAAAGTAATTCTGCTTTGAAAGTTGATACACTTGTAAACTCAGTTTTGAGAAAAGGGCCTTTGAATGTTTTGGTACCTACTGGAGAGCTCTCCTTTGTCTACACCCATTCAGCATTGTTCACACCCTCTTAAGCCAGCCCCACACATCTCTTTAAGGATTCACATGAAGTCATGTGCTAAACAGTGAGTAGTGTAGTAAAGTTAAGACTAATACTTCTAGTAGCCTACAATAAGGGACAATTACAGGTAAACAGAAAGTGTCCAGATATTTAATAAATATTAGATGACGCTTACCCAGACACACTTGTCTAAATTGATGGGTCATGTGAAAGAAATGCTATAACCCCCAGGCACATCCAGTGGTGGAAAAAGTACTAAATTGTAATACTTAAGTATAAATCATTTCAAATTCCTTAGATTAAACCAGACATCTGTGTCCAGTCCAGGTGGTGCTCGTACAGGCAGACCATCTGTGGGAGAAATAATGTCAGTGTTGCACAGCAGCTGAAACCTGGTCCCGACAGTCAGAACGCTTCTTGGCGACAACAACACCAGGCTCCAGAGCATCGAAGCTGTAAAACAGGGAATAACAACAACAAAAATCTGAAAATATTACAACCCTGCACAATGTCAATTCACCTCCCAAGTTTAGATAAGAAAAATAACCTCATACAATGTAATGAAAATTATTTTCACCTGAAGTGCTGGTACTGCTTGATCTGTGGCAGCGGCCTGAAGTACGGAGTCAGGTGTTGTTGCCAGCCATAGCTTTCCACCAGCACCGTACCATCCTCCAGTCCAACCAGCTGTGGGATGTTGACCCCTGTCACAGTGCTGTCTTTCACAACACCAGCAATCTCAGACAAAGTGTTCACTCTGGTCTTTCTGAAGCGCTGCTTGATGAGACCGAATAACCAGTCGTGGGCAAACTTGGTGTGACCTGGGATCAGGAAGTGAAGGTACCAGAGCACAAACTTGTTCTTGTTTTGGCCACTGCAGTTATCACAATTCAGGTCCACACGTGTTTCCCCAACTCCGAGGTTGGTGAAGAAATGGAGCATGTAGTTGATGACTACGCTGCTGCCTTTGCTTGTTTGGGCCAGCTCTCTATTTGATGGAAGGCATTAGACCATTGTCCTTGTATGACTGGTGGAGAGTCAAGCGTGTTCTACTGATGCTGAAAGACAAATTCCAGATACAAATATTTTAGCATTATTATACAATAGATGCGAAATGGCATTCTGAGAAAACATCACTAACCTTACACACAATTCAATCATACACGTTACTAGCAATACAAACCGATTGTCATAGCTAAAGTTAACCAAATAAATTAGGTTCAACATTAATGTTAGCTAGCAAGCTAGCATCTAACCTCAGATAACTTTAGCTAGCTAACAGCAAGTTTTAACTTTAGCTACTGTAGCTAAAAAATGAACTATAATCCCAATCCATAGAGTAACATTATTAGCAATACAAACTGATTGTCATAGCTAAAGTTATCCAAATAAATTAGGTTCAACGTTAATGTTAGCTAGCAAGCCAGCAATCGAACTCCAGCTGGCTAGCGAATCATACATGTATATTAATGTTAGCTAGCAAGCTAGCCATCTAACCTCAGCTAATGTTAGCTAGTTAACAACAAGCTTTAACTTGGGGTCTTTTGTTTAGACATGTCACGTTAACGTTAGCTAGCTAAAAAATAAACTATAATCCCAATCCATAGAGTAACGTTACTAGCAATGCAAACCGATTGTCATAGCTAAAGTTAAACAAAAACGTTAGGTTCCTTGTTAACGTTAGCTAGTAAGCCAGCCATCGAACTCCAGCTGGCTAGCTAACAGCAAGCCTTAACTTGCAATGAAAACAACTTTCTGACAAAATTAGAAACGTATAATATCTGAAACTGTAGCTAGATTCTTACCCGTATACATGGATGAATGCTTCACGGCAGACTGCAACCCCTTTCATTAAATAAGACGTCCTGTGTCGTTTCCGTTTAGTTTGCACAGCTTGTTTAGCCCGTTGTGTTCCACTGATTTCAAAACTCGGTCAACTTCTTCCGTGACAACAATACTGTTGATCACCGTTTCTTCCCCATTACCGGCATCAGAAGACTCTACAATGTCTCCTTCAATTAAAATGTTGTTACCTAAATCAGGGATTTCCTCATTGTCTGATTCATTTTCAGAGTCATGGCACGATCGTCCTCCAGAAAGTAGTCTATTACAACTTTTTCCCACTGACCTTTGTCGATAGCGCCTGATAAATTCAGGGCAGCAATGTTATTGAGCAGTAGCAACATATCTGCAGTTCTCCATGGCTAACGTTATATCTTTAGAAAAAACTGCAGTAGAAGGATTATCTACGCATAACGAAAAGCTCATTTTAATGACACAAGATGCTACAATGCAGATCAATCTGAAATTCATCTCTCGGCATGTCCAGCCCACACATTATCATGGCTAGTGGGAAGGTTCCTTACTTTTTCTTTGGCTAAACCAACTAGGCTCGCAATTTAACAACTTCATTCGTATTTAAAGATGGCATAAAAGTTTGTTATTAAGGCACATGAAAGTTCACATGTTCGAGAAGGCATTTCTGCCAAAAAACGTCTCTCCTGTGAAGTCGTGACTTGCGACATATGCCTAGTTTCCTGAATCGGGTTACAATTACACTCTAGTCTGGTGGAGGTAGATCCCATTTACAAAACCAGGAGAATGGACAGACCATATAGGACCTGGTAATGAAAAACATAGGTAATATAGTAAAGGAAGAAGAAGAAGACAACTTTGGGGAAAGCTATGGTACAGCTCTGCAAATGGCATGTTGTGAATGTAAGATGAAAGGATGGAGAGAGGGAGGAGAAGGGGAAGAAAGCTGGGGAACAGAAGGAGGGTAAATGGGAGTGGAAGCGAGGAGAGGAGATGAGAGGAGAGCAGAGGTCCATAAGCCCCTGGATGATGAGATAGAGTGAGGCTGACTCTCCCAGGACAGCTTTGACAGGTTTCAGAAATGGGTGAGCCTGCAGTTAGAAGTGTCTGCTCTTCCCGCACCCTTAGGAGCTACGGGGGGCTGCCAGGGAAAATGTGATTGGGAATATTAAGACAAACAAAACAGGAGAAAGTGTTGTGGGTGTTCCCCCCCTTATGTCACAGTAGGCGAATGAAAGTCATAAAACTCCAGGATGTTCTTTGTCTTTTATTGGAAATAGAAAGTGATTTCTGTAGTGCATTCCTTTCATTCCTTCTATGAACTGCCCATCTCAAAATTAAGCTTATTACTAACAATGAAATGACATCAATCTGAGAGTACTGACTCACGTTGCCAGAAAATCTATAGCTGTCCTATCATGAACTCCTGGGTGTGAAACACAAGTAAATAAAACAGATAAATAAATACATAAAAAAGATGAAAGGGAGAATAAAAGCAGGATCAACTTTTCTCCCACAAACAGCTTAGTATTGGTGATGTATGTTCAGAGAGAGTGAGTGAGAAAGAGAGACAGCCTGCAGAGAGCACCGTCCACCCTGCCAAAATAAAGATGAGTTGGGGCCCGTGCTGGGGCCCGTAGTAAAGGAGACGTCTGCCATGGCGGAGGCCCCTGAGATCTAATCAGAGGGCTTAATATCCCCGACAGCCAGGAGACCTTGGCCCCTCCGCCCCGCCGCCTCAGCTCAGACCAGCCCCAGACCTGCTCACTCATTCGGCCTCCACTCACACAGCCAGAAAAGTCCACAAAGTCGTATTCCTCGCTCTCTCTCGCACTCGCTCGCACTCTTTCGAACGCACTTGTTTTCTCACTCTCTCTCTCTCCCTCTATTCCCCGTCTTTCTTCCTCTTTCCCTCTCTCTCTCCCTCTCCTTCCCTGTCTCTCTCTCCCTCTCCTTCCCTGTCTCTTTCTCCCTCTCTTTCCCTGTCTCTCTCTTTCCCTTTCTTTCCCTGTCTCTTTCTCCCTCTCTTTCCCTGTCTCTCTCTCGCCCTCTCTTTCCCTGCCTCTGCCTCTCGGTTTCTTGCTCTGTATCTTGCTTCCTCTCTCTGCTATTACTATGGCCCTGTGTAGCCATTGATAGGGATAGTTCTAAACGAGAGGTGCCAAAACTCAGTGTCATAAAAAATGTGCCCACTTCCCCAATGTTAAAAATATTTTCTCACAACCCTCGCCCTGTACTGTAAAACATTTTTGCATACCCTCCCCCTCATAAAATTAACTCAAACTAATGTTTCCGACCACAAATAACAATAACTTTAGTGACCCTGTGTTTATAAATGTGGATATCGACTTTGCCACTTCGGCATGCTTTTGTGGCACAGTCGATTACATACAAGGCTACGGGCCAGAAGATTGAGGGTTCGCCGACCACCACAGCTCTCCCGGCCTGTTTCATTAGACCCACACTACGATCAGAGCCAGCTGTAGACAATGATCAGTTAGGTGGAAATCAGATTTTCAACATTTTAATGTTATATTTATAATTATATATGCAACAAATTTTCCACCAACAGTTTCTGTGCCAACGCACCACAACCAATAAGCAAAGCTTACTGACTTTGGGTGCTTCAACATCATGATTTGCATTTTTAACACCACAATCTGGACAGTTTGGATGCCTGAATTATATTTTGAACAAATGTACGCATGAAGCCTACAGGAGACTTTTGAAGAAGCTTAATCAGATTAAAACGTGTTTATGGAAAGGGGTTACCAAGTCAGTTGCACAACTGAATGCATTCAACTGAATTTAACCCAACCCCTCTGAATCTGAGAGGTGAAGGGGGCTGACTTAAACCACATCCATGTCATTAGCGTCTGGGGAGCAGGTGTTGTTGGCAGTTAATTGTCTTGCTCAAGGGCAGAAATGCAGATTTTTCCACCTTGCTCAGGGATTCAAACCAGCGACCTTTTGGTTACTGGCCCATCGCTCTTAACATTATGCTACCTGTCTCCCCTCAAATGTAATACATTTTAAAAGATAAATGACAAATATTTAGGCTATATTGAAGTGTTAGGTTCTAGGTGCGCAAGGAATAGCTGCTCGGATCGGAGAGGAGGCAGAAAACGCATGACGCTTTCCTGAATAACTGGGCCTGCTGGGAGCATATGTGATCACATTATTATAGCACGACTTAGGAGAATGATGATCCGCAACAGACAGCGCATCTCAGTACTTAAAATACAGCCAGACTGGCCTGGTATTGTGCCTTTATATGCCTTATAAACTGTCCAGAGTAGACCCACAACTGATCCAAATTGAATTAATAGAATGAAATATTCAAATCACAGGGCTTTGTACCGTTATTCAAATGACAATTTCACTGCAGTTTACAGCCTAGAGTAGAATGTTGTACTCACTTGAAAACAATAAGGCAATTACTCATTGCTATGTGGTGTTGTAGGCTAGTCTAGGTAGGATAACTGTCCCTAAACAACATCAGTAGGGGAGCTTTTGGAGCTGCCTCTCCGCTTATACTGAACATTGTTGCAGCTTTGAATGATTTTGCGTGTGGTATCATTGTTAGTTAGCATATTGCAGATCTGGACAAACTATCCACCTACCACCATTGTCCCGTGTAGCTCAGTTGGTAGAGCATGTTGTTTGCAACACCAGGGTTGTGGGTTTGATTCCCATGGGGGACCAGTATGGAGAAAACATTTATGAAATGTATGCATTCACTACTGTAAGTTGCTCTGGTTAAGAGTGTCTGCTAAATGACTAAAATGTACTATGAAAGGTGGATAGAGGGCAGGATAGACAGACTGGTAGACTATATTGGCCTGTGGTATAGTTAATGTGTGGAAAGTGAAGTGCATAATGGAACCTCCAAAACACCTTGATATAGGGGAGGTGCATGCAAGCAGATGATAGAAGAAATCATATAGTAAAACCTACAAATAGGGTGAATGTAAACCTGGGGGAAAATGCATTATAAGAGCTAAATAAAAAGTTAGACAACACTCCCCAATTAGCCCACTTGGTCTTTTTACTCATAGTGTTACAATTTCTGATGATCAAGCTGTGAATGCATATTTGCCAGGGATATGTTTCAAGGATTGGTACAAACGTAGCGATGACATCAACCCACTGAATATTGATGTATGAACAAGGTCAGAAGACATGTTAACATCATGATATGAGGAGCACACCTGACACCTCTCTTGTGTACTGTATTGTAGGTAGGCAGGTGTGGGATTTGCAACCTAACCCCCAGATGAAAGTGTTTATTTATAACTACGAAAGTAATTTAAGAACAAATTGTTATTTACAATGACGGCCTACTTGTAAAGTCCCCTAACCCGGACAACGCTGGGCCAATTGTGCGCCGGCCTATGGGACTCCCGATCACGGCCGGTTGTGATACAGCCCGGGATCAAACCTGGGTCTGTAGTGATGCCTCCCAGTCTTGAAGCTTTTTTTTGTCGTAGTGATTTCTCTGCCTCCCAGTCCAAGACTGATAACTCACTGTTGCAGCTATTGTCTGCTAGCCTATTTTCAGTTAAAAAAAATATGTCAAAAACACAATCAAAGCCACAATCATTGTAGCCTCTTAGAACAAAGTAGTTGTATATTTAAAGCGTTGGATATTCTCATGTTGTAGTTAACCTTGGGATAAAACAAGGCTGTTGTGAATAGAACATCCAGCAAGCTGTCTCTATCTCTGTCTGTTTGTCCTTGTGTTTTTAAAAGTCTGCCATAACCATAGCTGTAGCGTTGTTTGTTGGTTCATTAGTGTGACTTTGTTCATATCAGTGTTCAACACGGTGTTTAGTTTAGTCGTGTACCACAGACAGCTGTCACTGAGATATTAGTAGCCAGGCAGTGTCTGTCACTCTGGATGTAAAGCACTAGCTGGAGATATATAAACGTTTATTTAAAAAAAAAAATGAAGGACCGTAGGTGGCGGCCATCCTGGTGTCTGTTTGCCGGAGCTAAGTGAGCCTCAGGCATATACAGCTCAATAATTAATATCAGCTCTCCCTGGTGCACTCAAATTGGGACATGTTGATGTTGCGAGCTCCGCCATGCGCCCGTGCGCTGCAGTGTGGCTCCCATCAGGGGCAAATGGGCTGAAGCGACCCCAAAGTGCTCTCAAATAAACACCTCACCTTTAGCGGCTGCTTTTCATTCACCTCCCTGCGGGCCTCAGCCCCTCAGCCCAGGCGGTGCATGCATTAAGAGAAAAGTTATTTTGAGCCGTTAAGAAATTCAAATGAAGCCTGGCTCCACATGGTAACTTTTCGGAAGCAGCCAAACCTTAGAGAGTAGACAGCCGGTACGTACTTCCTTAAAGCACAGGGGTCTGGGATAACAAACGCCATGTTTGAAGTGCCCCTCTGAGAACACAGAAGAGACACACACACACACACACACACACACACACACACACACACACACAAATTACACAGACAAGCACACACGCATATACCCATCTCCCTAGTCTACTGTAGCAACGTGGACTATCTATGGCTTAATTAAAGCACAAATGCATAGTATATATTTATATATTTTAAGTGCTAGGCAAGTTGTATGCGTGTATGTGTTTATATCATAGTGACTGTAGTCTTAGTCTGCATAAATAAATAGTGCATCTGCATGAATATTTATATTGTCGATATCATTAGCGATGTAGAGTAATGGAGGCCATGTTTTGCACGAAGCAATGCCAATTTCTTCTGTGGTTGTTTATTTTCTAGTTTGTTGTCCCCACAGTATTTCTAAATAAAGATCATCATTATTCTCCTAACATTATGTCCTAGCTCACTGTACTGTAGCAGCACAGCCGGGTATGACCACTCTGTTCAAAGATTGTTAGATAGGCCTATCAAAGTTCACTTGTTTTTTTCTTAATTACTGACATCATAGTGTCCTTTATTGTCCGTACAACATATTCAGGCGCAAGGATTTAGTGCGTTTTCCTAGCTATTGTCGAAGCATATATATTGGCTTTACAATCATTTGTTTCTCTTTTTTGTTTCTGTCTCTTTTAGCCTATGTCATTGTGGTTTATTTTGCATTTGCCGTTATTTCCTGATAGCTGTATTTGTTTTGTTAGCAACATTTTCAATATTTTACTATGATTTCAAAAAAGAAACTCATTTTTGTTTTTCCTCTTCCTCTCTTTCTCTCCCTCTCTCTCTCTCTCTCTCCCTCTCTTTCCCTCTCTCTCTCCCTCCCTCTCTCCCTCCCTCCCTCCCTCTCTCCCTCTCTCTCCCTCTCTCTCTCTCTCCCTCTCTTTCCCTCTCTCTCTCCCTCCCTCTCTCCCTCTCTCTCTCTCCCTCTCGCTCTGTCTATAGTATTTGTCCAGGCCAGCAAGCTCCAGCAACACATCTTCTCAGCTCATGGCCAGGAGGACAAGATATATGACTGCTCCCCGTGCCCACAGAAGTTCTTCTTCCAGACCGAGCTACAGGTAAACCCAAACTTAGCCCTGGTAGTGGACACCACCACCAAGCACACACTCACTCACTCACTCACTCACTCACTCACTCACTCACTCACTCACTCACTCACTCACTCACTCACTCACTCACTCACTCACTCACTCACTCACTCACTCACTCACTCACTCACACACATACATACATACATATGCAAGCAGGAGCACACACACATACACACATTACACCCTGCCTCCTCTCTGTCCCGGTTGAGACTGGGAGACTCAGACAGAATTACTCCAGTTGGTTTCCAAACGAATTTGTGATCAACAGATACAGAATGATTTGATTTGCTTATTAGACCTTACATATCTGGAATTAGAAGGATTAGGAGAATGTGCTTTTTGGGGAGTATTAACTATACTGTACAGAGAAAAAAACACACTTCAGTCAATAATATGCCAGCAACTCCCAGCCTCGTAATCACAGAGGAGGCACTCATAGCTAAATATGATCTGTGACTTTAGGGATGCCATATCTGCCCTTCAACATAGTTAGAATTTGGACTCTTTGAAATGTTCAACATTGTAGAGATAATCCATTTGCAAGTCATCTCTTCCCACTATCCTCAGAGTACTTAAACAAAATGACATAATTTCAGTCATCATTTTGTTGTTTTTAAGCAGCTCGATCATATTTGAGGGAATTGTATCCTGGCAGATCATGCCACATCTTTCCTAGTTCCTTGTACAAATCTTTAATTTTCTAGCAGTACCACTTTTATCTCTCATAGTTGAGAACCAAGGACCCTAACATATATGAATATATCCATCTGAGTAGAGACAATTAAAATGTTCGTATGTCCAAGCACCTTGTGAAACCCGCTAGTATACTCTCCCCTTTTTTGATTCCAGATAGAAGCCGTTTTGGTTCCAGGGAGAACTCTTTTGGGTTCCATGTAGAACCCTCTGTAGATAGGGTTCTAAATAAAATCCAAAAGAGTTCTACCTGGAACCAAAAGGGTTACTCAAAGGGGTATCCTATGGGGACAGCCAAATAATCCTTTTCGGTTCTAGATAGCACCTTTTTTTCTAAGAGTGTACCGAACATCATACTACTGACCTCTAACCCCAACCACCACTTACACAGATTGGTGGAGCAAGCTCAGTATTAGCATCTAGCCAGCAGATGGAAGGGTGAATCCAAGGTTTTAGCTTAGCATTGATCAGACAGTTTATATTGAGATTCAGCCAGTAAACACATATCCATGGTGTGCCAGGAGGAAGGTGAATGTGATTATTATCTACCGGTCAGTTGAGTCTACAGAACAGACCAGCATGAATAAAACAAGTGTTGATGCACCACCCACCAACATACAGGTTCCTCATGGAGGACAAGGTTATTAGTAACTAAAAAGTAGTGTGTTTAACTAACACGTCTTGTGTGTGTTCTCTATCTCTCTACACAACATGGCAAACAGCATCTGATTTATCCCACTTCATCTCTCATTGGAACGAGTGTTTTGAGTGTTTTCGCTATAGCCAGGGTTGTTACAAGTACCTGTAAACAATCTCAAATAACCTGGGGATGTTTTTCCTACTTTTTACTCTGACATGTTTTGGGATCCAGCTCCCGGAGGTGTTGTTTCATGCTTATATTGTTTTACACCCTTTGTGAAGAGACGGAGAGCAAACATGAAAGATCTATGGCACTTTGTTGTGGAGCAGAGGGCTGTGAAAAGGAGAGCATGTATTGAGCATAGGGGATAAGATGATCATCAAATTCAACCTGTGCCATGGCATGCTCTTGAAGCAACCCCAAGTGGGTGCATACACACATAGACACACACACACGTGTGCACACATGCTCAAACACACACACACACACACACACACACACACACACACACACACACACACACACACACACACACACACACACACACACACACACACACACACACACACACACACACACACACACACACACACACACAGGCTTATCACACTTAAACATACATTCAGAACACAGCATTACATACATTCACATTCTATAAGTTACACAAGCAGTTTATTAACACCAAGACCATCCACTGACTCCGCCTGGAGTTCCTTATTTTTAATAATGAAGACACATGTTTTCAAAGAAAATTACATTTTTCTTTGTAGACCTACAATGTGTTGTACAGCGTGGACAATGTTTCTAGAATATACAGTTGAAGTCGGAAGTTTACATACACCTCAGCTAAATACACATTCTGTGACGTCTCCATTCTGTGACGGCTGGGTGGTCCCATGTTGTTTATACTTGCGTACTATTGTTTGTATAGATGAATGTGGTACCTTCAGGCATTTGGAAATTGCTCCCAAGGATGAATCAGACTTGTGGAGGTCTACAATTGTTTTTCTGAGGTCTTGGCTGATTTCTTTTGATTTCGCCATGATGTCAAGCAAAGAAGCATTGAGTTTGAAGGTAGGCCTTGAAATACATCCACAGGTACACCTCCAGTTGACTCAAAGGATGTCAATTAGCCTATCAGAAGCTTCTATAGCCATGACATCATTTTCTGGAATTTTGAAAGCTGTTTATAGGCACAGTCAACTTAGTGTATGTTAACTTCTGACCCACTGGAATTGTGATACAGTGAATTATAAGTGAAATAATCTGTCTGTAAACAATTGTTGGAAAAATGACTTGTGTCATGCACAAAGTAGATGTCCAAACCGACTTGCCAAAACTATAGTTTGTTAACAAGAATTGTGTGGAGTGGTTGAAAAACGAGTTTTAATGACTCCAACCTAAGTGTATGTAAACTTCTGACTTCAACTCTAGATGTCTCTTTTCTACTGCATCCATACTGCGGCATAATGCTCGTCAAAGTTTATGTACCGTATACGAGTTGTTTGTTTCGGGATGTTGTTTTTTATATCACTACTCAAAAATGTCTCCCTAACATGGTGAAGTAATTTGTCAATCTCTCTGTAGTGAAGCTGTCATCCAGCGATGAGGAGATGGATGTTGCTTCTCTCTCTGCCTGGTCTACCTGGAGTTTTGAGTTTCTCTCTCCTCCTACACCCTGACACTCTGGCCCACTCTCTTGCTACCTCGGCTCCTCATCTCTCACTGTAGTCAGAGAGGTCAGGGGGTTACTGCAGGCAGGGAGAGAGAGAGGAGAGGGGAAGCAGGCAGGGGGGAGAGAGGATAGGGGAAGCAGGCAGGAGGGAGAGAGGAGAGGAGTGGAGAGGGAGACCTGTCTGCCATGGTAGGCAGGTAAAGGGAAGCAGCAATGATATTTGATTAATTTGCTGCTGAGATTCCCTGAAACAGACCAAAGGCTGTGATAGGTATGCAGGGCCACTCCCCTCTCCCCCACCGCCTCCCCTCTTCTCCCCCACTGTCCTCCCATCCTCCCACACCGCCTCCCCCTGTGAACTCTACCCTGCGAGGGGTAGACAATTTTCGCCAGCCTGTCGAGATGGATGATGGGAGAGCATCCGTCTAACCAGCCCTCCCAGGACCCCCCACCCGGCCACCCCCTCGGACCGGACAGATTGACTGACTCCTGGGCCTCGGTGACCCAGAATCCACAGTCCAGAAGAGACTCTGCTCTCCCCTAGACCACCATTGTTTCCAGAAACCCTCTGAGACCTGTCCCCACCCTCCACACACCACATCAAATTTATTTTTAAATCAAATTTATTTTTATATAGCCCTTCGTACATCAGCTGATATTCTCAAAGTGCTGTACAGAAACCCAGCCTAAAACCCCAAACAGCAAGCAAAGCATGTGAAAGAAGCACGGTGGCTAGGAAAAACTCCCTAGGAAAAACTCCCTAGAAAGGCCAAAAACCTAGGAAGAAACCTAGAGAGGAACCAGGCTATGAGGGGTGGCCAGTCCTCTTCTGGCTGTGCAGGGTGGATATTATAACAGAACATGGTCAAGATGTTAAAATGTTCATAAATGACCAGCATGGTCACATCTCCCCTTCCCCCATCCCATTAAAATATGGAGAGGAGATATTGCATGAGGTACTGATGGGGAGGGCCAATGGTTCAGTGCTGGTGCTATCAGGGCTAGCTGTGGTGTGGTCTCCAGTATGGTCTCCCTGCTCTCTCACTCTTTCTCTCTCTCTCTCTTTCTTTCTCTCTTTCTTTCTCTTTCTCATTCTCTCTCTCTCTTTCTCGTTCTTTGGATGTCTCTTCCTTATTACATAAGGCACTGAGTCACTGACAATGCTCTACTATTCCACTGGGTTAATGAGGCAGATATATTAACTGATGGTGGTGGCAGTGAATTAGCCACAGCTTAAATCTTTCTATAAGTGGAAGTTCATTTTGCGGTTCCACTTACATTTTTACATTTTTTCTGGGATGAGATTCCCCCTCGTTCCTCTTGGCTGGGGCTCTTTTCTATCCTACACTTTCATTATCATTCCTTGGAAGTCGTGTATGTCCTGCTCCAATTGACAGATGAGAGGAGGGGAGTGACTGGGTAGTCAATTGGTACACTAGGACTTCTCCTTCTCCCTCTTTCATTAGATACCCGCAGGACACCCACCTTAATTGGAGTGTCTTTTAAAAGGATTCCTTCAAAGACGCCGATGCTCGGTCCAAAGATCCAGCTCTGTAATGAGTGCTACAAGTCACAAGAACACGTCTGTATCATGTTGTACTACTTCTTCTCACAAATTACATCCTCCTTTTTCCTCTGTGTGTGATAGCCATTATTGCCAAGCTGTGACCGATTTTTCTGTTTTAAATTAAGGAAATGTATTAGCTGCTGTGTCGCCGTGTTAGTGTAAACAGCGATGCATGTCGTGACATCCATAATTTCTGGGGAAAATGCTTAACAATTGGGGGAAAATATATCTCGGAAATAGAGCAGAAATAATCACCATGGTTTGCTGTATTACTAATGATATTATTGCATTAGCATATGTAATAGCATAGCCCATGCTACTGTAGACCGGATAACAATTTTAGGGTCATTTCTCAAAGTCTGCGAGAGCCAAATATACGCAGTCATCACACAAAATATTATTTAAACAATATTACATTATATTATTTAGTGTTACGTTTGTCAGTGTTTTTTGGAGTGTGATATTTATTTGTGTTTTTGGGTCTCTCGCCGTCTTTGAGAAACTGAAACGAGGTAAAGCATTATTCTGACACGGTACATTGGGACTATAATTCCCATGAAGATTGATTTTTAGAATGTGCACATTTGGGATATGCCCCCACCTTGAGTGCACCATGTCCCTAACAACTTTCCACTCTGAGGCTGATCTACATTTCACTTTTTGAGAATACACTATCTTCATTTGCCAAGTGTGACAGCTTCACATGCATTTGAACTTCTGTTTTTTTCTTTTTAAATGACAAGCCATTCTTCTCTTCATCACCCCAGGTGCTCACAATGCTGTCACCATTTCAAAAAGTTGAGCAGCAAAATAAAAGTGAATAAAAGGGCACAACTGTGTGTTTGTGATGCGCTATAATTAATATTTAAATGTATTTATAATGATGTACAAACACGCTGTACAAACAGTCGCCAGCCCTGTAAAAAGGGATGTAAACATTGTGAGTTGAATGGCAACGACGTAACACGGACGTGGCGTTCTACTTTCCTACTGTAGGTGGATCAGAATTAGACAGCATGACAAACCTAATGATCCTACGAGGATTTTCTCACTGCAATGTGTGTGTGTGTGTGTGTGTGTGTGTGTGTGTGTGTGTGTGTGTGTGTGTGTGTGTGTGTGTGTGTGTGTGTGTGTGTGTGTGTGTGTGTGTGTGTGTGTGTGTGTGTGTGTGTGTGTGTGTGTGTGTGTAGAGTATGTGCCTCTGTTTCTTCCTCCAAGGGTGGATCTGATGTGTACATGCGAACACAGTGTCTGGAGGGAAACATGACAAAAACTCCCAGAAGCCTTTGAGGCATTCTCTTTCTCTTCTTCCTCCGCTCGCTGTACTACAGGGAAAAGTTAAAACCAAACAGAGGAAGGGATGCTCAGTGCAGGAATTCATCATCGGATCTGTTCCCTAACACACACACATTTGTATTTCTATTTCACTTTCTGACACTTTGATGAAGCTTGTCATTAACGCCGCATGAGAAATATATTCCAGGTTTCATTTACCTATTTAAAGAGATTCACTTTGCAAATGTCTGATTCTAAACGTGTTTTACAAAACCCTGTTGAGGCTAGCTGGTCCTCACAGCGTCAGATTAAACAGTTCCTCACAGATACGTTTTCGAACATGTACAATAATTATTAGACATTTCAATTTTGTACAAATGTTACATGACACCAATTGTGTGGCTATTAAAAGTGAATATTCTGACTGACTCTCTCCAAACAAGTGGGTAAACGTGAGAGTGTTTTTGTTCTTTGTCGGCGTCACAGTTTCCACTCAAATCTAACAGTAACCTCAAATTTACTCCTAAAATTCACTCTGTCACTGAAGTAGCTATAGCAGCGAGAGGAAAGGAGCGAGAGACAGAGAACAGAGAGAGGAGTATTGTATGAGTGAGTTTGCTGTGCTGTAGCATCATCGCTCCACCACTCAAACTCTTGTCCGTAAGTGAAGCAGTTAAATGTGAGAGTAATTTTGTTTTGTTTCTGGGACTGTGGAGCTCCATGGACCCCATCTCCCTCCCAGTGACAGGCTTGGATCTCACATCCTCTTCCCCCCTTCCACCCCCTGCCTCAGTCTAATTAGTGTGTGTAGCCCAGGGCTCACGTCCCACCAAGACTCATCCCCCCCATCTCCCTCCCAAGATGGCTCCCCTAAGAAAGATCCTTAATTGGGTTCTTTAGTCATAGTCTCCATTTTAAGTGTGGAAAGGCATCTGTGTTGGTAGCTATCATCTCAGAAATCATCTCAGATTTTTCTCTTTCTCTCGCTCACTGCTTTCTTTATCTCTCTCTTTTCACTGTCTCATTCTCCCCATCTCCCTCCCTCTCCATCTGCTCTCTCTCTCAATTCCTGTATGTATCTCTCTCTCTCTCTCTCTCTCTCTCTCTCTCTCTCTCTCTCTCTCTCTCTCTCTCTCTCTCTCTCTCTCCCCATCTCCCTCCCTCTGCCTTCTCTCAATTCCTGTATATATCTCTCTCGCTTTCTCTCCATATCCCTTTCTCTTTCTCCCCATCTCCCTTCCTATTTCTATCTCCCCTCCCTCTTTCCATCCCTCCCTCTCTCTGTTCTTTCTCTCCTTCCCTCTTTGCCGCTCTGTAGTCGCTTCATTAAATGAGGCTCTATAATAACCCAGTGGTTGTGCAGTTGTTTTGCTACCTCAGTCAAACGTCACTGCATAGTGGGTTTCTAGCACCATTCACTTGTCTACTTAGACAGGGTAATGATTATCATTTGGTGGAACAAAGCACACTAGCCCTCCAATAAGGGATCTGTCATCTCCCGTTGCACCTCAAAAAGTATCACGACTCAGGATATGACCCAAATGCAGACACAGGAGGTGGATGGTTCGGTACTCAGAATATTTATTATCACATAGGGTCAGGCAAAAGGTCAGGACGAGAGCAAGCAGAGGTTCATAATCCAAGGCAGAGTCAACAAGGGACAGAACGGCAGGCAGGCTCAGGGTCAGGGCAGCTAGAAAGGTCGGAACCGGGAAGACTAGAAAACAAAACTAGAGAGTAACACAGGTAACACATGGAAAACATGCTGGGACGACTTGACGAGACAAGACGAACTGGCAACAGACAAACAGAAAACGCAGGTATAAATACTGTAGAGTATTTGTGTCATCAAGGCAAAGGGTGGCTACTTTGAAGAATCTAAAATCTAAAATATATTTTGATAGTTTTACACTTTTTTGGTTACTACATGATTCCATATGTGTTATTTCATAGTTTTGATGTCTTCACTATTATTCTACAATGTAGAAAATAGTAAAAATAAAGAAAAACCCTTGAATGAGTAGGTGTGTCCAAACTTTTGACTGGTACTGTATACGGAGGGTACGGGGCAACAGAAGATGAACAGCAGAGGGGCTAAGGACTTTAAAGATGGGGAATGGAACAATAAAACAGGGGGAAAGTTTTCGATACTCCGCCTGGAGGGGCAGATCATGGGTGGACAGCCACACCCTCTGCCCGGGTCGATAGCATGGAGCCAGGGTCCGGGGGCGATCCGCTTCTCGCCGAGACATGGAGGAGGTCTAAAGAAGAGCGGACCAAGCTCTCTTCCAGGTATGCCAACAGCGGTGAATGAACATCTGGGCCGAGGGTATGCTGACATCTTCCTCTTGCTCAGGGAAGAGGGGTGCTGGTAACCCAAGGAACACTCGAAGGTTGAGAGTCCAGTGGCCGAGCAGGGAAGGGAGTTGCGGTCGTACTCCACCCACACAAGTTGCTGGCTCCAGGTGGTGGGGTTGGCAGAGACGAGGCAGCGAAAAGTAGTTTCCAGGTCCTGATTGGCTCGCTCCGATTGGCCGTTGGACTGGGGATGAAACCTGGAGCACAGGCTGGCCGATGAACCATGGAGGGTGCAGAATGCTTTCCAGAACCTGGACGAGAACTCAGGACCCCAATCAGAGACCATGTTGACTGGAAGTCCATGGATCCGGAAGACGTGCTGCACTATACGTTGGGCCGTCTCCTTGGCTGAGGGTAACTTGGGAAGGGGAATGAAATGTGCAGTTTTGGAAAACCTATCCACCACAGTAAGGATGGTGGTGTTGCCATCTGACGGAGGGAGACCAGTGACAAAGTCCAGGGATATATGGGACCAGGGGCGATGAGGAACAGGGAGTGGTTGAAGGAGAATCGAGAATTTCAATAAGCATTTCTCTACGGCTGGCCATGCTTTCCTCCTGGCTACCCCAACCCCGGCCAACAGCTCCGCACCCGTGCAGCAACTTTCCCAAGCCTCCCTAGCTTCCCCTTCACCCAAATCCAGATAGAAGATGTTCTGAAAGAGCTGCAAAACCTGGACCCGTACAAATCAGCTGGGCTAGACAATCTGGACCCTCTTTTTCTAATATTATCCGCCGCCATTGTTGCAACCCCTATTACCAGTCTGTTCAATCTCTCTTTTGTATCGTCCGAGATCCCTAAAGATTGGAAAGCTGCCGCAGTCATCCCCCTCTTCAAAGGGGGTGACACCCTAGACCCAAACTGCTACAGACCTATATCCATCCTGCCCTGCCTTTCTAAAGTCTTCAAAAGCCAAGTTAATAAACAGATCACTGACCATTTCGAATCCCACCGTACCTTCTCCACTGTGCAATCCGATTTCCGAGCTGGTCACGAGTGCACCTCAGCCACGCTGAAGGTACTAAACTATATCATAACCGCGATTGATAAAAGACAGTACCGTGCAGCCGTCTTCATCGACCTGGCCAAGGCTTTTCACTCCGTCAATCACTGTATTCTTATCGGCAGAATCAACTTCTCAGATAGAGTTCAGTGTGTCAAATCGGAGGGCCTGTTGTCCGGACCTCTGGCAGTCTCTATGGGGGTACAACAGGGTTCAATTCTCGGGCCGACTCTTTTCTCTGTATATATCAACGATGTCGCTCTTGCTGCGGGTGATTCCCTGATCCACCTCTACGCAGACGATACCATTCTGTATACATCTGGCCCTTCTTTGGAGACTGTGTTAACAAACCTCCAAACGAGCTTCAATGCCAAACAACACTCCTTCTGTGGCCTCCAACTGCTCTTAAATGCTAGTAAAACTAAATGCATGCTTTTCAATAGATCGCTGCCTGCACCCGCCCGCCCGACTAGCATCACAACTCTCGACGGTTCTGACTTAGAATATGTGGACAACTACAAATACCTAGGTGTCTGGCTAGACTGTAAACTCTCCTTCCAGACTCATATTAAACATCTCCAATCCAAAATTAACCTCTCTTGGGTAGGTGGGACGAAATTGTCCCGCACTATTCAACAGCCAGTGACACATCAGAGTGCCAAATTTAAAACCACAAAATGTCATAATTCAAAGATCTCAAACATAGGACTATTTTACACCATTTTAAAGACAAGACTCTCGTTAATCTAACCACATTGTCCGATTTCAAAAAGGCTTTACAGCAAAAGCAAAACATTAGATTATGTTAGGAGAGTACATAGCCAGAAATAACCACACAGCCATTTTTCAAGCAAGCATATATGTCACAAAAACCAAAAACACAGCTAAATACAGCACTAACCTTTGATGATCTTCATCAGATGACACTCCTAGGACATTATGTTATACAATACATGCATGTTTTGTTCAATCAAGTTCATATTTATATCAAAAACCAGCTTTTTACATTAGCATGTGATGTTCAGAACTAGCAACTAGCATATACACTGCAAACTTCCGGTGAATTTACTTAATTACTCAGCATAAAACGTTCACAAAATACATAACAATTGTTTTAAGAATTATAGATACAGAACTCCTTTATGCAATCGCGGTGTCAGATTTTAAAATAGCTTTTCGGCGAAAGCACATTTTGCAATATTCTGAGTAGATAGCCCGGCCATGACAGCTAGCTAATTTGACACCCACCAAGTTTGGCCCTCACCAAACTCAGATTTACTATAAGAAAAATTGGATTGGACGGCTTTGCTGTTCTTCGTCAGAATGCACTCCCAGGACTTCTACTTCAACAACAAATGTTGTTTTGGTTCGAAATAATCCATAGTTATATTGAAATAGCTCCGTTTTGTTCGTGCGTTCAGGTCACAATCCGACGCGCGAGCGCATTTCGTGACCAAAAAATTCAAAATATTCCATTACCGTACTTCGAAGCATGTCAAACGCTGTTTAAAATCAATTTTTATGCGATTTTTCTCGTAAAATAGCGATAATATTCCAACCGGGCGACGTTGTATTCGTTCAAAGACTGAAAGAACAAAATGGAGAATTCACATGAATGCGCATCTCCAGTGTCACTGTCCCCAGGCAGGCCAGTAAAAAAACTCTGCTGCTGTTCTTTGCCCAGAGACTGCAGACATCTCATTACACTTTCTGGCGCCTTCTGAGAGCCAATGGAAGCCTTAGAAAATGTCACGTTACAGCACAGATGCTGTATTTTTGATAGAGAGGCTACAGAAGGACAATAAATTGTCAGACAGGGCACTTCCTGTATGGAATCTTCTCAGGTTTTGGCCTGCCATATGAGTTCTGTTATACTCACAGACACCATTCAAACAGTTTTAGAAACTTTAGAGTGTTTTCTATCCAAATCTACTAATTATATGCATATTCTCGTTTCTGGGCAAGAGTAGTAACCAGTTTAAATCGGGTACGTTTTTTTATCCGGCTGTGCAAATACTGCCCCCTAGCCCCAACAGGTTAAATCTAGAATCTGCTTCCTATTTTGCAACAAAGCCTCCTTCACTCATGCTGCCAAACATTCGCTTGTAAAACTGACTATCCTACTGATCCTTCGACTTCGGCAATGTCATTTACAAAATAGCCTCCAACACTCTAATCAGCAAACTGGATGCAGTCTATCACATTGCCATCCGTTTTGTCACCAAAGCCCCATATACCACCCACCACTGCAACCTGTATGCTCTCGTCGGCTGGCCCTTGCTACATATTTGTCGCCAGACCCACTGGTTCCAGGTCATCTATAAGTCTTTGCTAGGGAAAGCTCCGCCTTATCTTAGCTCACTGGTCACGATAACAACACCCACCCGTAGCACGTGCTCCAGCAGGTATATCTCACTGGTCATCCCCAAAGCCAACACCTCATTTGGCCGCCTTTCCTTCCAGTTCTCTGCTGCCAATGACTGGAACGAATTGCAAAAATAGCTCAAGTTGGAGACTTATATGTCCCTCACTAACTTTAAACATGAGCTATCTGAGCAGCTAACCAATTGCTGCAGCTGTACACAGCCCATCTGTAAATAGCCCATCCTATCTTACCTCATATTTACTTTTTTGCTCTTTTGCACACCAGTATTTCTACTTGCACATCATCATCTGCACATCTATCACTCCAATGTTAATTTGCTAAATTGTAATTACTATGGCCTATTTATTGCCTTACCTCCTCACGCCATTTGCACACACTGTATATAGACTTTTTTCTATTGTGTTATTGACTGTACGTTTTGTTTATTCCATGTGTATCTCTGTGTTGTTGTTTGTGTCGCACTGCTTGCTTTATCTTGCCAGGTCGCAGTTGTAAATGAGAACTTGTTCTCAACTGGCCTACCTGGTTCAATAAAGGTGAAATATATATATATATTTTTAAAAGAGCCCAATGAGCCTGCCTTGAGTTGAGGCGCTTGGCAGTGAGGAGATATTCCAAATTCTTATGGTCGGTCCACACTAAGAATGGATGTTCCGGCCCTTCAAGCCAGTGCCTCCACACCTCCAGCACCGTCTTGACCGCCAGAAGTTCCCGATTTCCCACATCATAGTTCCCAGCAGAATTGAGATGATGGGAGAAGAAAGCGCAAGGATGCAGCTTTTGGTCCTGGCAGAACGCTGGGACAGGACGGCCCCCACTCCAATGTCCGAGGCGTCAACCTCCACCACGAACTGACGGGATGGGTCCAGATTAATCAGGATGGTGGAAGTGCTGAAACAGTGCTTCAGATCCAGAAACGCCCGGTCAGCAGCAGGGGACCACATGAACGGAACCTTAGGAGAGGTGAGTGAAGAGGGGGTAGGCCAGGGTGTTGTAGAGTCGAATAAAGCGGCAGTGGAAATGAGCAAATCCCAGGAAACGTTGCAGCTGCACTCTGGATGTGGGTTGGGGCCAATCCACAACCGCTCTCACCTTGTCAGGATCCATCTGAATGTTCCCTGCAGCGATGACGTATCCCAGAAGGAGACAGTGGAAAAATCTTCTTTAACAAACAACTGGTTCTCCAGGAGGTGCTGGAGGACTTGTCGGACATGGAGAACATGCTCTTGAGCTGACCGGGAAAAGACAAGGATGTCATCGAGATAGACAAACACAAACCATTTCAACATGTCACGGAGCACATTGTTGACCAGAGCCTGGAACACTGCAGGAGCGTTGGTCAGACCAAACGGCATTACTAGGTACTCGTAGTCTCCTCTAGCCATGTTGAAGGCTGTCTTCCACTCATCTCCTTCCCATATCTGAACCAGGTGGTAGGCGTTCCGAAAGTCCAACTTCCAAAAAATTGTCGCCCCCTGGGGGTGCTCAAAAGCTGAGGAGAGGAGTGGAAGCGGGTAACATTTTTTTACAGTGATGTCATTAAGGCCCCAGTAGTTGATACACAGGTGCAGGGTTTTGTCCTTCTTTACCAAAAAACCCTGCGCCGGCAGGGGAAGATGAAGGATGCATGATCCCAGCAGTTAGAGAGTCCTCAATGTATACCACCATGGTCTTGGTCTCCGGGCCAGACAGGGAATAAAGCCGCCCCCCGAGGTGGTGTGGTGTCCGGCAGGAGGTCAATAGCGCAATCGTAGGGTCGATGCGGAGGAAGGGATGAGGCGCGAGCCTTGTTGAAAACCGCCCGGAGGTCCTGGTACTCTGCGCGAACCGCGGAGAGATCCAAGGCTTTTCACAAGCCCGCAGAACGACGTCCCAGGGCAAGCTGCGCTGCCTTAAGGCAATGTGCATGGCAGAACAGGCTACAATCCAGGATAGAACGAGTGGCCCAGTCAATCAGGGGGTTTTGCCTCTGGAGCCATGAAATCCCAAAGCCACAGGTGTATGAGGAGATTGAATTAGTAGAAACTGTATGGAATCACTGTGATTACCCGACACTCGCAGGTTAACGGGAACCGTACTGTGAGTGACCCTGTCAACGGAGCATCAGTCCAAAGCTCTGGCATCCATGGGAATGGAGAGGAGTTGAGTAGAGATACCCAGCTCAGATACCAGGGTAGCGTCCATGAAGCTCTCGTCAGCCCCAGAGTCAATGAGCACCCGGAGAGATTTTGACCAGTCAGCCCACAGCAGGATACCGTGGAGTGGAGTGTGAGTAATGGGAGTTTGGAGACTCCCTGTATGGCCCACCAGCATTCCCGTACCTACTGATGAGCCTGATCTTTTACTGGACAGGTGGATATGTAATGTCCTGTTGTACCACAATACAGGCAACTGTTGGCGCTCTGCCTGCGTAAATGTTCACTAGGAGACAATCTAGCCCTGCCCTGTTGCATGGGATCAGGAGAAGATGAGCCGCTAGTCCCAGATGATCCCAGAGGGGGTTCGGGTGATTTCGGATTCTCTTGGGAATGCAGGTGTCGGGGACTTCCGGGGTTCTTCGGAGGCGAGGGTGAAACCATGGACGAGCGAGTGTGGCTGAGAACAGACCTTCTCTCCCTCCTGTGTTCCAGGAGGCGCCATCGATCCTTATAGTCAAGGCTATGAGGGAGTCGTGGTCCCTGGTTAACTCCCGGGCTGTGAGTTCCTCTTTGATTTCCTCCAATAATCCATAAAGGAAGGTGTCGAACAGGGACTCCGGGTTCCAGGCACTCTCGGCGGCCAGCGTACGAAAGCCAGCCGCGTAGTCTGCCAAACTTCGGGAGTCTTGATGAAGTAACTTCTGAGCCGCCTCTCTCCCGGACACATGGGAATCAAACACCTTCCTTACCTCCTCCACGAAATCTCCAGACTAAGGCAAACAGCGGATTGTTGATCCCACATCAGTAGTAGCGAGGTTACTGAGCACCCGGGAGGTTTCCGTTGTGGCTTGCTCCAGTAATGAGTTGAACATACAGTTGAAGTCGGAAGTTTACATACACCTTAGCCAAATACATTTAAACTCAGTTTTTCACAATTCCTGACATTTAATCCTAGTAACTGTCTTAGGTCAGTTAGGATCACCACTTTATTTTAAGAATGTGAAATGTCAGAATAATAGTAGAGAGTGATTTATTTCAGCTTTTATTGCTTTCATCACATTCCCAGTGGGTCAGACGTTTACATACACTCAATTAGTATTTGGTAGCATTGCCTTTAAATTGTTTAACTTCTATGGGCTAGGTGGGATGCTTGCGTCCCACCTACTCAACAGCCAGTGTAATCCCGTGGCGCGATATTTAAATTCCTCAAAAATGCAAAAACTTCAATTTTTCAAACATATGACTATTTTACACCATTTTAAAGATAAGACTCTCATTAATCTAACCACACTGTCCGATTTCAAAAAGGCTTTACAACGAAAGCAAAACATTAGATTATGTCAGCAGAGTACCCAGCCAGAAATAATCAGACACCCATTTTTCAAGCTAGCATATAATGTCACATAAACCCAAACCACAGCTAAATGCAGCACTAACCTTTGATGATCTTCATCAGATGACAACCCTAGGACATTATGTTATACAATACATGCATGTTTTGTTCAATCAAGTTCATATTTATATCAAAAACCAGCTTTTTACATTAGCATGTGACTAGCATGTGACTAGCATTCCCACCGAACACTGCCGGTGAATTTACTAAATTACTCACGATAAACGTTCACAAAAAGCATAACAATTATTTTAAGAATTATAGATACAGAACTCCTCTATGCACTCGATATGTCCGATTTTAAAATAGCTTTTCGGTGAAAGCACATTTTGCAATATTCTCAGTAGATAGCCCGGCATCACAGGGCTAGCTATTTAGACACCCAGCAAGTTTAGCACTCATCAAAGTCAGATTTACTATAAGAAAAATGTTATTACCTTTGCTGTCTTCGTCAGAATGCACTCACAGGACTTCTACTTCAATAACAAATGTTGGTTTGGTTCAAAATAATCCATAGTTATATCCAAACAGCAGCGTTTTGTTCGTGCGTTCAAGACACTATCCGAAAGGGTAAATAAGGGTGACGAGCATGGCGCAATTCGTGACAAAAAAATTCTAAATATTCCATTACCGTACTTCGAAGCATGTCAACCGCTATTTAAAATCAATTTTTATGCCATTATTTTCATAAAAAAGCGATAATATTCCGACCGGGAATCTGCGTTTAGGTAAACAGACGAAAGAAAATAAAGCATTCGGTCGACTCGGGCACGCGCCTAAGCCCATAGTACTCTGATCGGCCACTTGCCAAAAGCGATAATGTGTTTCAGCCAGAGCCTGCCTCGATATCGTTCAGCTTTTTCCCGGGCTCTGAGAGCCTATGGGAGCCGTAGGAAGTGTCACGTTATTGCAAAGATCCCCAGTCTTCAATAAAAAGAGCCAAGACAATTTGTCAGACAGGCCACTTCCTGCATGGAATCTTCTCAGGTTTTGGCCTGCCATATGAGTTCTGTTATACTCACAGACACCATTCAAACAGTTTTAGAAACTTTAGGGTGTTTTCTATCCAAAGCCAATAATTCTATGCATATTCTAGTTACTGGGCAGGAGTAGTAACCAGATTAAATCGGGTACGTTTTTTATCCGGCTGTGTCAATACTGCCCCCTAGCCCTAACAGGTTAACTTGGGTCAAACATTTCGAGTAGCCTTCCACATGCTTCTCACAATAAGTTGGGTGAATTTTGGCACATTCCTCCTGACAGAGCTGGTGTAACTGAGTCAGGTTTGTAGGCCTCCTTGCTCGCACATGCCTTTTCAGTTCTGCCCACAAATTTTCTATGGGATTGAGGTCAGGGCTTTGTGATGGCCACTCCAATACCTTGACTTTGTTGTCCTTAAGACATTTTGCCACAACTTTGGAAGTATGGTTGGGGTCATTGTCCATTTTGAAGACCCATTTGCGACCAAGCTTTAACTTCCTGACTGATGTCTTGAGATGTTGCTTCAATATATCCACATACATTTCCTTCCTCGAGATGGTCATTATGGCCAAACAGTTATTTTTTTGTTTCATCAGACCAGAGGACATTTCTCCACAAAGTACGATTTTTGTCCCCATATACAGTTGCAAACCGTAGTCTGGCTTTTTATATTGGGGTTTTGGAGCAGTGGCTTCTTCCTTGCTGAGCGGCCTTTCTGGTTATGTCGATATAGGACTCTACTGTAGATATAGATACTTTTGTACCTGTTTCCTCCTGCATCTTCACAAGGATTATTTGCTGTTGTCCTGGGATTGATTTGCACTCTTCGCATCAAAGTACGTTCATCTCTAGAAGACAGAACGCTTGTCCTTCCTGAGCGTGTGACGGCTGCGTGGTCCCATGGTGTTTATACTTGCGTACTATTGCCCTTCGGGCATTTGGAAATTGCTCCCAAGGATGAAGCAGACTTGTGGAGGTCTACAATTGTTTTTCTGAGGTCTTGGCTGATTTCTTTTGATTTCCCCATGATGTCAAGCAAAGAGGCACTGAGTTTGAAGGTAGGCCTTGAAATACATCCATACGTACACCTCCAATTGTCTCAAGGGATGCCAATTAACCAATCAGAAGCTTCTAAAGCCATGACATCATTTTCTGGAATTTTCCAAGCTGTTTAAAGTCACAGTCAACTTAGTGTATGTAAACTTCTGACCCACTGGAATTGTGATACAGTGAATTATAAATTGACCTCTCTGGTATCATTGGGACAATAGCGTCCCACCTCGACAACAGCCAGTGAAATTGCAGGGCGCCAAATTCAAACAGAAATCCCATAATTAAAATTCCTCAAACATACAAGTATTATACACCATTTTAAATGTAAACTTCTTGTTAATCCAACCACAGTGACCGATTTAAAAAAGGCTTTACGGCGAAAGCACACCATGCGATTATGTTAGGACAGCACCTAGCCACAAGAAACCATACAGACATTTTCCAGCCAAGGAGAGGACTCACAAAAGTCAGAAATAGTGATTAAATGAATCACTAACCTTTGATGATCTTCATCTGGTGGCACTCCCAGGACTCCATGTTACACAATAAATGTTTGTTTTGTTCCATAATGTCCCTTTTTATGTCCAAAAACCTCAGTTTAAATTGGCGCGTTATGTTCAGTAATGCATTGTCTCAAATAACATCTGGTGAAATTGCAGGGAGCCAAATCAAATTACAGAAATACTAATCATAAACATTGATGAAAGATACAAGTGTTATACATAGGATTAAAGATAAACATCTTGTTAATCCAGCCGCTGTGTCAGATTTCAAAAAGGCTTTACGGCGAAAGCACACCATGCGATTATGTTAGGACAGCGCCTAGCCACAAAACAACATACAGACATTTTCCAGCCAAGGAGAGGACTCACAAAAGTCAGAAATAGAGATTAAATGAATCACTTACCTTTGATCTTCATCTGGTGGCACTCCCAGGACTCCATGTTACACAATAAATGTTTGTTTTGTTCGATAATGTCCCTCTTTATGTCCAAAAACCTCTGTTTTGTTGGTGTGTTTAGTTCAGTAATCCAAAGCCACAAAGCGCGCTCTCAATATCCAGACGAAAAGTCAAAAAAGTACAATAAAAGTTTGTAGAAACATGTCAAACAATGTTTAAAATCAATCCTCAGGTTGTTTTTGTCATAAATAATCAATAATATTTCAACCGGACAAAAGCTTCGTCAATAGAAAAGGAGAAACAAGAAAGGCGTGCTCCTGATCACGCACTGGACTCATGTCTGGAAATTTCCACTGTTCACTCATTGAAAGTGCTGTATCTCCCTCATTTTTCAGAGTAAAAGCATGAAACAATGCCTAAAGACTGGCTACATGGAGAAGAATCCATTAAGATCGTGAACTGGGTCCTAAGTCTTTGTATGGTGGATAGGCTTTCAATGGAAAAACAGCCTTTCAAAATAATAGTACTTCCTGGATGGATTTTCCTCTGGTTTTTTTTGCCTGCCATATCAGTTCTGTTATACTCACAGACATTATTTTAACAGTTTTGGAAACTTTAGAGTGTTTTCTACCAATTATATGCATATCCTAGCTTCTGGGCCTGAGTAGCAGGCAGTTTAATTTGGGCACGCTTTTCATCCAAAATTCCGAATGCTGCCCCCTACCCTAGTGAAGTTAAATCATCTGTCTGTAAACAATTATTGGAAAAATTACTTGTGTCATGCACAAAGTAGATGTCCTAACCGGCTTGCCAAAACTATAGTTTGTTAACAATACATTTGTGGAGTGGTTGAAAAATTTGTTTTAATGACTCCAACCTAAGTGTATGCAAACTTCCGACTTCAACTGTATGGTCACGGCATTCATCCAAGGTATGGAGTCCCTCCATAAGGTTCTGAAGTAGCTCCTCGTGTTTTCCAATGGTGGCTCCTTGCAGGGAGAGCTGGTCTGAGTCTGCTGGATTGAGGGCAAGCAGAGGTTTGTAATCCAAGGCAGAGTCATCAAGGGACAGAACGGCAGGCAGACTCAGGGTCAGGGCAGGCATAAAGGTCAGAACCTGGAAGACTAGAAAACAGAACTAGACAGAAGGTAACACACGTAAAAGACGCTCGGATGACTTGACGAGACAAGTCGAACTGCCTAACAGACAAACAGAAAACACAGGTATAAATACACAGGGGATAATGGAGAAACATGTGAGACACCTGGTGGGGGGTGGCGAGAAGCAAAAAACAGGTGATACAGATCATGGTGTGATAAAGAGATGGCTCTTTTGTCTATCCAGCCAGACTATTCCAGCTATTACTCATTTATTACATGGCTATTATACACACAACCACATGCCAGAGGCTAGACACAATAAGACACACACCAAAGTCTCCCCACTCCACCCTAGCCCCAGAGCTGTACTGAATGTCCATGTGTCCCCAGACACCACACTTCAAACAAGACGGTTGGTTACCGAGGAGACCATGGCGGTGGTGGCCAAACAGCGAACAAGGTCAGCCCTCCCTACGCCCAAATAAATCAAATCAAATTTTATTGGTCACATACACATATTTATCAGATGTTATTGCGGGTGTAGCAAAATGCTTGTGTTCCGCGCTACCACAGTGCAGTAGTATCTATAAACAAATCACAACAATACACACAAATCTAAAAGTAAAAGAATGGAATTAAGAAATATATAAATATTTGATCGAGCAATGTCATAGTGGAATTGACTAAAATACAGTAGAATAGAATACAGTATATACTAATACAGTCAATAAGTGTTGACTGTGGAGAGTGCCAGCTGCTAGTTTTATTAGTTGTATTTATTTATTTGATTGTATTCTTCATAAGCCTGGCCTGAGGCCAAACAGGAAGAGATTGCCCCCCTAGTGGTCGTGCCAACAGTGTGGAATGGAGATCACTGCAAGCAAAGGGGGACTGAGTCAATACTGGCCTGGGTTCAATTAAACCCGCGATCACTTCTCAGACAGAACCCAGGGAATGTAGCACTGGGACTGCATGGGCCTTCTCTGTCTGGTCATAGGGGTGAACTTCACGTATACAGGTTAGGTATGATCAGTCTTTTTACAGTAGCTGGTGAAAACACCATAGAAACAATGGCTATTTAGAGCTGTGTGGAATGAAATAGCATTTGTCCAGTGCTTTGTGTTAGTAGTTCGGATACAGCATGACCCATATGTGTCTTTTAAAGCAGCCCAATGTTCCTGTTTAACTTGTGATCTGTTCTGAGGCCTTTGAGTTCTTTGCTCAGCGTATCTGAGCAGCAGCGTCCTCTGCTCTTATGCCTTAATTAAACTTCTGACTGATGACTAGAAGTGTGCTGTGGCTGGATCTCTGTGGTTTGGCGCTCCACTTGCTCCCTGTGCTCCAGATCCAGCTACTGTATGTTAGCAGACTTATGTCCGCTACGAGCAGAGAGGTAGTTTCAGCACACACTCAGTAGACATGGGGGGCATAGCCACTACTGTTTAGACATGGGGGCATAGCCACTACTGTTTAGACATGGGGGGGATAGCCACTACTGTTTAGACATGGGGCGATAGCCACTACTGTTTAGACACGTGGGGGATAGCCACTACTGTTTAGACATGGGGGATAGCCACTACTGTTTAGACATAGCGGGGTAGCCACTACTGTTTAGACATGGGTGGATAGCCACTACTGTTTAGACATGGGGGATAGCCACTACTGTTTAGACATGGGGGGGATAGCCACTACTGTTTAGACATGGGGGGATAGCCACTACTGTTTAGACATAGGGGGAGATAGCCACTACTCTTTAGACATGGGGGATAGCCACTACTTTTTAGACATGGGGGATAGCCACTACTGCTTAGACATGGGGGATAGCCACTACTGTTTAGACATGGGGGGATAGCCACTACTGTTTAGACATGGGTGGATAGCCACTACTGCTTAGACATGGGGGGTAGCCACTACTGCTTAGACGTGGGGGGATAGCCACTACTGTTTAGACATGGGGGGATAGCCACTACTGTTTAGACATGGGGGGATAGCCACTACTGTTTAGACATGGGTGGATAGCCACTACTGCTTAGACATGGGGGGTAGCCACTACTGCTTAGATGTGGGGGGATAGCCACTACTGTTTAGACATGGGGGGATAGCCACTACTGTTTAGACATGGGGGGATAGCCACTACTGCTTAGACGTGGGGGGTAGCCACTACTGTTTAGACGTGGGGGGGATAGCCACTACTGCTTAGATGTGGGGGGATAGCCACTACTGTTTAGACATGGGGGGATAGCCACTACTGCTTAGACGTGGGGGGGTAGCCACTACTGCTTAGACGTGGGGGGATAGCCACTACTGTTTAGACGTGGGGGGATAGCCACTACTGCTTAGACGTGGGGGGATAGCCACTACTGCTTAGACGTGGGGGGATAGCCACTACTGTTTAGACGTGGGGGGATAGCCGCTACTGCTTAGACATGGGGGGATAGCCACTACTGCTTAGACGTGGGGGGATATCCGCTACTGCTTAGACATGGGGGGATAGCCGCTACTGCTTAGACGTGGGGGGATAGCCGCTACTGCTTAGACGTGGGGGGATAGCCGCTACTGCTTAGACATGGGGGGATAGCCACTACTGCTTAGACGTGGGGGGATAGCCGCTGCTAGGGCTGTGAGCTGTATGACAATAAAAACAATTGTGCATGTCTTGGATGGATACAGGTAGCAGAAGTAAGGGGAGTTAGTGCTGGAATCGCTATAAGTTCTTGTTGATGTGAATATATGAGTTAGAAGAAAGTTTCCGTTGCCTACATGCGTCTCAACTTAGGATTCAAAATAAAATAGATTGTTTTGGCGTTTTTCTGTCTTTCAATGTCAGTTGAAATGTCACAAATCAAAATTACCTGACAACTCCCTAAATTGTTCTTTAGCAAATTATTCAATCATTGTTGTGAATTGGTGCGCATAAAACGTGTCAACAAAGGTTTACCATTTCAATTATGTCTCTTTGAGGCCTAATGAGAATCTGATGTTTTTCACCTGGCCTGGTCTGTGCTCTCTGTTGCCTGGCATCACGCTTGTAAAATATAATGTCTCCTCGACTTTCCCCCAGTTTGAGGGGTCCCCCGAGACCCAAGCTTAGAGAGTAATTATTGTTCATTCCATCAGCTTTCTGAACACTCTATAAAGTCACAGCTCTGGGTTGTAAAAGACAGGCTACAACCAGAAAGAATGAGTTGAGTTTTTAGTCCTGCTATAGTTTTGCCTAGTTTGTAGATTAGGGACTGACGCATGCCAGATCTTACAACTCCTACATAGGCATTTTAAGTATCAGCTAACCACATCATATGTTATAGCAATCTGTCAGTCGATGGCACAGTCGATAATGTGGCACGCAACAATTGGTTGATGCATGCAACATCTGAGCAGGGGAACGCGACCTAGGAGTAAACGAGAGGTTTAAAATGGCAGCTGATCTTTTTCCTCTGCAGGGCCTTGCTGCACTGGAGCCCAGACCGGTGCTATTGATGGTGACCAGAGGAATTGGAAACTACATAAAGAATGATTAATTAATAAATCAACTCCCCAGCCTGCATGCACTTTCCCTGTCTCTCTCCTCCCTCTCTCTCTATCTCTCTTCCTCTCCTCCTTCTCTGTTAAATTCTTTAAGACATTTGCATGGGTTTTCATAGGTACACAGGACCCCTGCCGGGCGTTCTCCCTCCCTCCCTCCGTTCCCTCTCACCCCCCGAGGGCGTTCCAGCAATATGATGTAATCTGATGAAAGAAGGCGGATGGAGGGTTAACGGTGGCAGAGAGCCAGTCGATGGAGGAGAGAGAGGAGGAAGAAGAGCCTTCTCAGGCACAGGCTTTATTCAGGAGAGAGGCGCATGCTCATTATTGATCAGAGCAAAACTTTATTTAGTGGAGAATTGACTGCTAAGGGTTTTACCTGGGCTCTGCTGGTAACTGGGACCTGCAGTATAGCAGCATGGTATATGTAGCCCAGCGAGTGGTCGGGAAGAAGAACCATGGGGGGTAAGGGAGAGTGTGGGTAAGAGAGGGGGAGATTGAGGATAAGATAGGGGGAGATGCGGGGTAAGTGAGGGTGAGATTGGGGGTTAGGAAAAAAGAAGATGGGGTAGCAGGGAGATTGGTGGTAAGGGGTTTAGTGGTTGGGGTCAGTCAATCTGTTATGAATTGACCTGTTTGATTTAGGTGACATTGGTGGGCTGAGGTTAGGAGCTGAGGCAGTGTATTTGCTGTATTTCACTGTGTGAATGGTTGCACACATTGGCCTTCAAGAATTTCATAAAATGATGGAGTCGAAATTGAATGATGGAGTTCTTATTTTCTCTCCCTCTTTATCACTCTCTCTCCCTCCCTCCGTTCTCCACTGATATACAGAACAGTATCTATCTTCCACTCTGTGGAGTTCAATATCCACAGAGGTAAAGGTATCATTTTCCTTTTACCTTTTTTTCTCTCTTTCTTTCTTTTCTTTCTATTTCCCTCCAGCCTGCATGGCTGCCACGGCCACTGAAGTCATTTAGCACCGTCCTTGAAAAAGCCCTCAGTGAGAAAACTACTGGCATGTTTAAGGAAAAGGTAGAATGCAGTGTGTGTCAGACAAAGCTGGGATGTGCAAGGGGTAGGGTGGTGGAGATGGAGGGGGGGGTACTCCCCAGGGGGGTTATTTTCCCCTCTAATAGCTGTTACGAGCCCTACATTATATCCAAGGAGCTACATTCCTTTGGGGTCCAGACACACACATACACATACACACACACACACACACACACACACACACACACACACACACACACACACACACACACACACACACACACACACACACACACACACACACACACACACACACACACACACACACACACACACACACACACACACACACACACACACACACACACACACACACACACACACACACACACACCGCGCGCGTGCGCGCACACGCAGGCACACTCTCCCTCTCTCTCTCTCTCTCTCTCTCTCCCTCTCTCTCCCTCTAACACACACAGACACAGAAAAAAAGCACACACACTCTCTCCCGGCCGCTTTGCTCGCTCCGTGTCAATATCCTGCCATTTGAAGTCACGTACTGCAGGGGCTTCTGGGAGTCACCGAGGAGCCAGTCTGACGGGTAATGGGCCGCATTCATTAATAAGGTTGCCGTGCTCCTGTCCCTCCCCGGCAATGCCACGGATGTCTTCACCGGGGGGATGGGAGGTGGGGGGGGGGCCGTCCCGTGGGGACTCTCCTCCCAGACTCACTTAAAGGAGCTTTATTTCATCGAGAGAAGAGAGAAAAGAGAGAGAGGAGAGGGAAGCAGAGGAGAGAAGAGAAGCCGGGGCCAGCTCTTTAAAATGAAGTGCGGGGGCCCAGATGGGGCCCCAGGCAAGCTGAGGCTAACCCTTCTAGGGGTCAAACTCCCTCCTGCCCCCGTCAAACAGCTTATTACCCCACCTGTCGGAAAGTAATCGCCCCGGCTGAAAGGAAAGCTGTCGAGGTGTTTAAATGCTTTATATGGAGGCACTTGAAAGGGTAAAGAGGGAGGGGATGGAGGCGAGGGGAGTAATGGACGTGGCCTAGCCTGCCTTAGGGATTCTGCTATGTTGATAAGACTGAAGGTGACTGCAGTCAGTGCATTGGTAAACTCACCTTTATGGCTCAGGCTCGCTGAAGGAGTCACAACCTTTTGTGGTTCAGGGTCTTTCCATGTTGTTTATTCAAAGAGAATTCAAACCTACCCAGAGTAGGAGTTTGCGTACGTGTGAGGGTGAGAGTGTGTTTGAACTGTATGTCACTGTTCTTCTTTGTGTGTGTAATCAGCGTACTGATGAGTGTGTGACAGGTGTGCCTAGTCCGTGGAAGTGTAGCGAGTCCAAGGCCATGTTTTTAACAGAGCGCAGCAAGTGGGGCATGTGGTTTGCATTAAAGGGATTAGCAGTCACTTCAAAAGATGACCTGGATTCGGCCCACCAGGGACACCAGTTACACACACACACACACACACACACACACACACACACACACACACACACACACACACACACACACACACACACACACCACACACACACACACTCCCTCCTTTAAAAACCTAGCTGGCGCAGCTGCCCCCACTACAACCACTCTCCCTCACTGCACCACACCCCACTGGTGAGTGTGAGAGTGTTTGTGTGTGTGTGCAGGGTTGCGTAGGTTACTTTCTAAATGTAATCCGTTACAGTTACTAGTTACCTGTCCAAAATTGTAATCAGTAATGTAATTTTTGGATTACCCAAACTCAGTAACGTAATCTGATTACGTTCCGTTACTTTTAGATTACTTTCCCTTTAGGAGGCATAAGAAGAAGACACAAATGTATGTTTCCAATTGATCGACATCTATTGCAGGATATATCAATGTTAAAGTTTAAATAGCTGGCCATATATTGATGTTAAATGTTACTTTATGGGTTGGTTAAGTAGGCTTCTTCTAACCCATCGCTTTCTACTACATATAATAATACGATAAAATTAAATCAGCAACAAAAAGAAACGTCCCTTTTTCAGGACCTTGACTTTCAAAGATAATTCGTAAAAATCCAAATAACTTCACAGATCTTCATTGTAAAGGTTTAAACACTGTTTCCCATGTTCAATGAACCATAAACAATTAATGAACATGCACCTGTGGAACGGTCGTTAAGACACTAACAGCTTACAGACGGTAGGCAATTAAGGTCACAGTTATGAAAACTTAGGACACTAAAGAGGCCTTTCTACTGACTCTGAAAAACACCAAAAGAAAGATGCCCAGGGTCCCTGCTCATCTGTGTGAACGTGCTTTAGGAGGCATGAGGGCTGCAGATGTGGCCAGGGCAATAAATTGCAATGTCCATACTGTGAGACTCCTAAGACAGCGCTACAGGGAGACAGGATGGACAGCTGATTGTCCTCGCGGTGCCAGACCACGTGCAACAACACCTGCACAGGATCGGTACATCCGAACATCACAGCTGCGGGACAGGTACAGGATGGTAACAACAACTGCCTGAGTTACACCAGGAACGCACAATCCCTCCATCAGGGCTCAGACTGTCCACAATAGGCCGAGAGAGGCTGGACTGAGGGCTTGTAGGCCTGTTGTAAGTCAGGTCATCACCATACATCACCGGCAACAACGTTGCCTATGGACACAAACCCACCGTTGCTGGACCAGACAGGACTGGCAAAAAGTGCTCTTCACTGACAAGTCGCGGTTTTGTCTCACCAGGGATGATGGTCGGATTTGCGTTTATCGTCGAAGGAATGAGCGTTACACCGAGGACTGTACTCTGGAGCAGGATCAATTTGGAGGTGGAGGGTCCGTCATGGTCTGGTGCGGCGTGTCATGGCATCATCGGACTGAGCTTGTCATTGCAGGCAATCTCAACGCTGTGTGTTACAGGGAAGACATCCTCCTCCCTCATGTGGTACCCTTCCTGCAGGCTCATCCTGACATGACCCTCCAACATGGCAATGCCACCAGCCATACTGCTCGTTCTGTGCATGATTTCCTACAAGACAGGAATGTCAGTGTCCTGCCATGACCAGGGAAGAGCCCGGATCTCAATCCCATTGAGCACGTCTGGGACCTGTTGGACCGGAGGGTGAGGGTTAGGGCCATTCCCCTCAGAAATGTCTGGGAACTTGCAGGTGCCTTGGTGGAAGAGTGGGGTAACATCTCACAGCAAGAACTGGCAAATCTGGTGCAGTCCATGAGGAGGAGATGCACTGCAGTACTTAATGCAGCTGGTGGCCACACCAGATACTGACTGTTACTTTAGATTTTTGATTTTGACCCCCCCCCCTCCCCCCCCCCTTTGTTCAGGGACACATTATTCCATTTCTGTTAGTCACATGTCTGTGGAACTTGATCAGTTTTTCTCAGTTGTTGAATCTTGTTATGTTCATACAAATATTTGCACATTTTAAGTTTGCTGAAAATAAACACTGTTGACAGTGAGAGGACGTTTCTTTTTTTGCTGAGTTTATATCTTTACATTACAAACCAAAGTCTATCAGAATTCCAGTCATTCCAATAAATGTTATACCCCTTGATCTTCAGGAATAGGACTTGGAAATATGGAAGTTGTCACGTCCTGACCAGTACAAGGGTTAATTGTTATGGTAGTTTGGTCAGGACGTGGCAGAGGGTATTTGTTTTATGTGGTTCGGGGTGGTGTTTTTGTAGAAGGGCGTTTGATTTATTATTTCCGGGTTTTGGTTTATGTTCTATGTTTATGTATTTCTATGTTTAGTCTAGTGAGTGTATTTCTATGTTAGGTTAATGGGGGTTTGGGACTCTCAATTGGAGGCAGGTGCTTCCTTGTTGCCTCTGATTGAAAGTCCTATAATTGTTTGGTGTAGGTTTTGTGGGAGATTGTTTCTTGTCTAGCGTGTGTGAGCCTGAGAAGACTGTTCGTTGATCGTGAGTTCGGGTTGTTATTTTGGTGTTCATTTTGAGTCTAATAAAAGTTCAAGATGAGCAACCACATACCTGCTGCATTTTGGTCCTCCTTTCCCAACGACAACCGTGACAGAAGTATAGATTAGCAAAATTAAGAATTTATTAGCCAACCCTACGCTGTTGTTTATGATTTTGTTGTCATGGAGGACTGATTGGGCTCGTTGATTCGAGTTGAAAAGTAAATGCTGCGCTCATAGAATGGCATGCTTTGAACACTACTGAAAGTGCTATTTACAAAAGTAATCCTCAAAGTAATCATCTGATTACAATATTTTTGCTGGCAATTTAACGGATTACAGTTACCATTTTTTTGTAATCCCTTATACTCCCCAACCCTGTGTGTGTGTGTTAATATATTCCATCACAGATATTACATGGTAACTGTTGTTTCCATGGCCACAGCCATTGATCTGATGTTGGTATTGATGGTTGGGGATTGAGATGTTGTAGGGAGGGAGATGTTGGATGGAGGGAGATGTTGTCAGCTCAGTGGTGGCGTGTCAGTGTGTCAGGAGAGGATTTAACCATGTTTAATCCCTTGGAGGACCAGAACATATGGCTCCTCATAACCGTTTGACTGCTGCTTGGGTTGATTGGACATACACCCACATCCTGACATTCACCACTAACAACACTACATTATGTCAATCACTAACCCTCTGAAAAACCAATGGTGAATTCATTATTTGGTATTAGGAATATGCCTTAATGTTAATGAGAAGACATTCAGTGTTCGAATTCAAACTTTCTAAACGGAGTAAATGTTGAATGAAATTAAATGTCCTTGTGTTCAATTTGATCTTGATTCAGTCGTTTCATTCCTTTCTCTCTCTATCCCTCTCTGTTCTTCCTCCTGTGCAGAACCACACGCTGACTCAGCACAGCAGCTAACCAGGCAGATCATCACTTGGCCTGAGGAGCAGAGGAGAACCATACGGCGAGGAGGAGAATCATGTCTGACCCAGTCAGTCCTCCAGCCACCGTCAGTGCAATAGCCCACTGGCTCTATTACACTGAACTTTGGATTCACTTCACATCAGGAAGGACCATGTCACACAAAAAGAAAAGGACAGATGAAAGACAGAGGTGTGAAATAAAGACAGAAAAACGTATCTCTGGTCTTTGTCTGGTCGTCATGTCAACAAAACTGGACAACTATCTTTGTAAATAGAAGTACTTCTTCATGTGTTGCTTAATAACTCCAGCTAAATTGTAGTCTTATACAGTACAGTATTTGCTAATGTACAGTTCAGAACCGGTTGTCCCCAAAAAATAGAGATTAAAAAAAGCTAAACAGAGAATGCCACTGTCAATCAGAAGATGTGGAACTCATCCACAATATGTTGGCGAAACAGGGTGCCATTGTGGGGTATTATTATATAGGGAACAGGAGGTTGTGGTATGGTCAGTCAGGACCCTTTTCATCAGCGCACATTTCCTGTATGTGACACTATTCTGACCTGGTCACTTATGACAGAAGGGTGTAGCAGGATGCTCGATCACCAGCAGAGCCTGACATGACATCACAGGTCTCATTCCAACATGGCTGCCATTCCAGTTGACCAGCTGAGGACTAAGTTGTGCATTTAATCTGGTCCGCCTGCCTACCTGCGCATGGACAAGTTCAAATGAGACAAAGATTTTAAAAAAAAGGGAAAAACAGGACAGGGTTCTGATATATGCAAAAGCAGTGACACAGATTTGAAAAGGCCAGCTAGCTACTCTGGTTGGCACGGTAACAGAGACATCGTGAACGCCCCTGTGTCTCCTAGAGCATCATGGGAAATCTCCAGCCCACTGACTCAAACCTGTACGTTTCTGTTATTAATGTTTACTGCTCGTTCAAGCCTGGAGATTACTGGAAAAATTATGTAATTTTTCTTAGCTCTTTGTATTACATTTTTTTTGCAACGGGGAATAAATCCATTTTGATTTGGGGTCGTGGGGGAGACTAGATGTATTAGGTCTCTCTGGGGGATTCTCTGGGGGATGTGCTTAAACTTATGTCCTGGGCTCTCCTTGAGAGCTCCCAACTTCTCCTCTTCCTTCCCTGTTTCCTGCGGTATCCCATTGCTCTGCTCTCTGCTCAAGCTGGAAGCCATTGTGGCATTATAATACACCAATATAAATCATTCTGTTATGTAAATGTTTTTGCATTCATTGAACCTGAGATGCACTTTTGTATGAAACTTTAATGTTTTGATCTTTTGATTGAGAATTGTTCGTACTCAGTTTACAGGAAATTAACCACCATCTCCTGCTTCAGCAAAAGGACAGTTATCTTGTCTGTTATTCAAATGTTATTGTAAAAATATCGAGTTCTGTATTTGGCAGACCTCGTTTTTTTTTGGTGTTGCACATGTGATGGAAATATTAAAACTGTATGAAAAAATGGCGTGTGTGTGTGTGTGTGTGTGTGTGTGTGTGTGTGGTGTGTGTGTGTGTGTGGTGTGTGTGTGTGTGTGTGTGTGTGTGTGTGTGTGTGTGTGTGTGTGTGTGTGTGTGTGTGTGTGTGTGTGTGTGTTTATGCATGCATGTGTGCGTGTGCATAGAGTATGTGTGTGGATCAATTAATTTGATTAAGTAGCAAAATGGGCCCTTGGCAGCATAAACATTATCATCTTCAAAAGCTTACTTTGCATTTTTGGTTTTAAATCAAATTCCATCCTTTTCGCTAGTTCCCTTGTGGCTCTGCCTAACGAACATCTGAGCATCTTAAGGGAGGTCTGCGTTATTAATGACTCCATTACCCATCACCCTGTGCGGTCCCATTCCACACACCCTCGCACCAGGCCTATTAGGGAGCCTGCAGCACTCCAGGGGACCAATGGAAAGGAAGGATGTCTGTGCCGAATGGGACAAAGGGCCAACTAGTAACATCTGTCTGTCTTTACAGATGATTCCTCACAGCAATGAGATGAAAAACACTGTCCAAAATAACTTATGACAAGGGACATGAGTATTTCATGCTAAAGCATACATTTAACAAAGACAACAAATTGAATAAGATTATAGAATACTTTATTAATGTTTTAATAAAATGCCACTTTTTTTCTAAACAAAATTAAGATTAGAAATAAATTAAATCAGCAGGGAGTATTCATTTGTACATATAGTATTATGATTCACCAACCTACCGTCTTAATACATCAATACTGTCACGCCCTGACCTTAGAAATCCCTTTTATTCTCTATTTGGTTAGGTCAGGGTGTGACTAGGGTGGGAAATCTATGTTTTCTATTTCTTTGTTGGCCGGGTATGGTTCTCAGAGGCAGCTGTCTATCGTTGTCTCTGATTGGGGATCATACTTAGGCAGCCTTTTTTCCCACCTTTGTTTGTGGGATCTTGTTTTTGGTACTGTGCTGTATGCCCTACTGAACGTTACGTTTTCATTTTGTATTTATTTTGGTTTTGTTTCGGTGTTCATCTAAATAAAGAAAGATGTACGCTTACCACGCTGCACCTTGGTCTAATTCTTCCCTCAACGAACGTAACAGAAGATCCCACCACCAAAGGACCAAGCAGCGTGGCCAGGAGGAGCAGGGATCCTGGGCCCGGGAGAAAAGGGAGTGGAGGACATCATGGACATGGGAGGAGCTTATGGCAGGGGACAAGACCCTGCCATGGAAGCAGGCGGAGGCAGCGAAGGAGGATCAACGGCGACTCCGAAGTTCACGACCACGACGGAAGCCCGAGAGGCAGCCCCCAATTTAGTTTATTTTTGGGGGGGGGGCACACGGGTTGGTCGGCGAAGCCGAGGGGCAAGTCTGAGAGTGAGGAGGAATATTGGGATAGACTGAGCGAGGAGTATTGCGAGATAGTTGAGGGGGGTGATGAGGTAGAGTGGATGCATTGGTGTCTGGATCAAGACAGTCGCCGTGAGGAGCGTGGGACCAGTCAGGCACCATGTTTTGCGGAGATACGCAATGTGTCTCCAGTGCGCATCCACAGCCCGGTGTGTTCTGTGCCAGCTCCTCGCACTTGCCGTGCGAAAGTGAGCATTCAGCCAGGACGGGTTGTGCTGGCTCAGCGCTCCTGGTCTCCAGTACGCCTCCTCGGTCCAGGATATCCTGCGCCAACTCTACGCACTGTGTCGCCAGTGCGCCTTCACAGCCCAGTGCGTCCTGTGCCAGCGCCCCGCACTTGCCGGGCTAAAGTGAGTATCCAGCCAGGACGGGATGTGCCAGCTCTACGCTCCAGACCTCCAGTGCACCTCCATGGTCCAGTATATCCTGCACCGGTTCTACGCACCAGGTCTCCAGTGCGCCTCCACAGCCCAGTACGTCCTGTGCCTGCTCCTTGCACTCTTCCTGAAGTGCGTGTCCCCTGTCAGGTACGTCCTGTGCCTGCTCTCCGCACTCGCCCTGAAGTGCGTGTCACCAGTCTGGTGCCACCTGCCCCGGCTCCACGCACCAGGCCTCCAGTGCGCCTTCCCAGTCCAGAGCTTCTGGCGACAGTTCCCAGTCCAGAGCTTCCGGCGACAGTTCCCAGTACGGAACCTCCGGCGACGGTTCCCAGTCCGGAACCTCCGGCGATGGTCCACAGTCCGGAACCTCCAGCGACGGCCCACGGTCCGGAACCTCCTGAGACGGTCCGGAACATCCTGAGACGGCCCACGGTCCGGAACCTCCTGAGACGGCCCACGGTCCGAAACCTCCTGAGACGGCCCTCGGTCCGGAACCTCCTGAGACGGTCCATGGCCCAAAGCCTCCAGTGATGATGCATGGCCCGGAGCCTGCAGTGATGATCCATGGCCCGGAGCCTGCAGAGGTGATCCATGGCCCGGAGCCTCCAACGATGGTCGGCAGTCCATGGCCCGGATCCTCCAACGACGGTCGGCGGTCCAGAGCCTCCAGCGACAGTCGGCGGTCCAGAGCCTCCAGCGACAGTCGGCAGTCCAGAGCCTCCAGCAACGGTTGGCGGTCCAGAGCCTCCAGCGGGGGTTCCCAGTCCGGAACCTTCTGCGGCGATCTATGGTCCGGAGTCCCCGGTGACGATCCACGGTCCGGTTCCTCCGGCGACGATCCACGGTCCGGAGATTCCGGCGATGATCCCCGCACCAGAGTCGTCACCGAAGATGGCGGATCCGCGAGCGGAGCGGGGTCTACGTCCCGCACCAGAGCCACCACCGAGGCTAGATGCCCACCCGGACCCTCCCCTATAGACTCAGGTTTTGCGGCCGGAGTCCGCACCTTTGGGGGTGGGGAGTACTGTCACGCCCTGACCTTAGAGATCCCTTTTATTCTCTATTTGGTTAGGTCAGGGTGTGACTAGGGTGGGAAATCTATGTTTTCTATTTCTTTGTTGGCCGGGTATGGTTCTCAGAGGCAGTTGTCTATCGTTGTCTCTGATTGGGGATCATACTTAGGCAGCCTTTTTTCCCACCTTTGTTTGTGGGATCTTGTTTTTGGTACTGTGCTGTATGCCCTACTGAACGTTACGTTTTCGATTTGTATATATTTTGGTTTTGTTTCGGTGTTCATCTAAATAAAGAAAGATGTACGCTTACCACGCTGCACCTTGGTCTAATTCTTCCCTCAACAAACGTAACAAATACAAGAAAATAGATACACTCACAGCACCTCCCTTTGGTCTGCCTGTAGGATGATTAGCTGGTAACAGACCCAATCATGTGTCCAGACAGATTATTGACCATGACGAGCCAGCACCAGGACCATGGGGAAATAAAGTCACTTTATATGTGACGTGTCAACAACAATTACTTCACTGGATTCTCCTTCACTGTATCCTAATGAACACATATAATGATAAGCTGATCAGGTATCTGTTTTGTATCTGATGTATCTGATGTAGAGGTTTTATCTGCCATTTTGACTCCTCTTCATTATGCTTTTCTGACTGTGACAATCTTTCTCAATTGAAATGGAATGCCACCACATTCCAAATTCAGAAATGGAATGGAATAGATGGCTCATCTCACCAGTGTTCCAGCATTAACTGTCAAGCAGAATGCAAGCTGGGCAGCCATTAAACAACTTTGCTAGCATCTCCCCGTGCCAGACACTTTTAATAAGCTTCAAGGGCATTCTGAACGGGTCCAGAACTTTGTGTTGCCAGAGATGGACTGGCCCACATCATCCATTACGTTAAATTGGGTGGCGGCCTCCAGCTCATATTTATGATTTAATTAAATTAACTTGTGAGAACCACCGAGGCCTCCCTTTCGCCCGCCAGCCTCAGCAATGAAAAGCACACACACAAAAACACACATGCGCACACAGGCACGCACACACACATACGCACATGTATACACTCTCACACACACACAAACACACAGATGCATATGCCTCCAAATTCCTCCTGCCCAAGAGTGAGACTGTGGGCGCTTTGGCAAGGGGACTCTCAGAGGCTCAATTAAAGGAATATAAATACACAGACCCCAGTCATCTCCGACAGCGAGCGATGGACCACATGGCCTGCACGGCATCTATAGAGATGCCATTACTGGGCTGATCCACCATAATATGGTTGTACACACATACTGTACTTTCAGTGCAAGAAGAATGATGTTCCTGGGTTGGTTGAACCGGGGTTTGGACATCTCACGCGCTGGTAGTCTTTGCCTGTTGATCTTCTTTTAACCACACAGGGTGGGTCAACTCCCACCACGCATTGTAGGCCTGGATTATCCTGCGGTATGAGCCTCTTTCCTGGTGAGGGGTCTCCCTGTCATCCTACCCTAAACTGAGTTAGCAGTGGAGTCCTGACACTTTATCAATCCGGGTCACCTCTCTTGGTCTATCCCTGCTTGCCACAGAGGTTAGCTCACTCCTTCATACTGTTAACACTTCATGGGTAGTTTGTGACACGGTATGCTACCTGTCAGAGGGAGCAATCCAATATTTATTTATAGTCCGCTCTGCTCTATTTTCGCGTGGCCCGCCTCTTACTGCTGTTATCTTGCAGTTCACGCAGGATACGTTCAGCCACGGGGTTAAACTATTTTTATAAGCGCGGCATAATCTCAGACACTCCTGCTAGCGGCTGGTCTTCCCTTTATAGTTGATCTGATAACACAACTTCAGGGGTGAATCACACTTGCCAAGTCCCGGGTATAGGGTTTCAGCTAAAACAAATTTATTGAAATTAATTCTCAGCCTAAAGCAGGGGTTCGGCACTTCGTCTGAGTAAGGACAAACTACAGACAATCGGTAGTCCTTTTGTGTGATTTTTACACAGTTACCCGCAACCTCCCCTGTGGTTTCCTGCTCAAGCCCACAATATGGTATGGCCGTGGGACACCTAAGGTGAACCCCCTGAGCCTATATTTGTTATAATGCAACTTTTTGTCTTCAGCACTTTATTTAACAAATAGTGTAATTTAACTAGTTAATGAAAACCAGTAACAATTCTCTTTAGGTTCCACAGCTTCACAACTGATGTGTTTTACCGGTTTCTTTGGTATAGCAATTACGATGCAGTAGCTTCTAACAATAGTAATTAAGTTCTGTTCTTACCTTACCCCACATTCTAATACAGGGCTGCCCAATCCTCTTCCTGGAGATCTACTGTCCTGTAGGTCTTCAGACCAACCCTAATTTAGCATATCTGATTCAGCTAGTTAAGGTCTTGTTGAGCAGCTAGTAAGTAGAACCAGGTGTGTTAAATTAGGGTTGGACTGAAAACCCACAGGACTGTAGATCTCCAGGACGAGTGTTGGGCAGCCCTGTTCTAATACATCAATCAGCTCCTGAAGCCCATGTCTCCTTTGACTACAGCCACACAAAACACCCCCTCCCACCTACACGTGATATTTAAGGAAAATGACATACCACATTGTCTCCTTTACACGTGATGTCTACACAGAGTCAGGTAACAAATTGGTTCCTTCGTAGGTGACGACAACCCGTGGTGTCATCTGCTTCATGGCCACGTCCCATCAGGCAACTCTACCAACTCCATCCGAGGGCCGAGGTTTGACGGGGGTGTCTTCAAATGAGATGAACCTCCACCGTCCGGCAGAGGATCATCTACCTACAGTCCACCCGCACCCATCATTTCCTCTTTGACTGGGTCTTGCTGCTCTTTAGCTACTTGTGGTCCTTCTTCCGTTCTTCTTGTCCCTTCCTAGTTTCAGTTACCAGATTTCTGTCTGGGGACTGGAGGAGTCATCAGTTCATACTGACTAGGCTCATTCATGACAACATGAAGCTAGGGTTAGGGTTAGGGTAATGGATAGGATTAGAGTTGTGCCAGGCGGTTGACATGAAGCTAGGGTTAGGGTTAGGGTAATGGATAGGATTAGAGTTGAACCAGGGGGCGGACATGAAGCTAGGGTTAGGGTTAGGCCTGAAGGACAACGTAGGGTGAGGCGGCAATCAGCAGGAGAAGCTCTCTAGTCTGCTGACCTCTGCTACCAGAGGCATACTGTACTGTATGATTCATGAAAGAATAATGAAAACCTACTGGGGTATTCAGCATGCTGAAAAAGCATTGTTTTTGCACTGCAAAAAAACACAAACACCAAACAACTCCTTCTTCGCTTCTTTTTGCTCCCTTAGCTTCTCCTTACTGCTGTTTCTTTTTCTTTTGTGGATTTCTTTTTTTAAAACTGACCATGGTTTAGGCTGAGCATTCCTCCCACTGAAGGGGACCTGGGAGACCTCTTATGGCATTCAATATGTGCGCCCAAGCATGAGATCCAGATCCATTTAGCCGTGGGATCCGTGGGGACTGTCTGGGGTAACCCAATCTCTCACACCACCGAGCCCATAGAATTAGGAATTAGAATACTAGAATGGATATGAACCTTCTTATGATGAGATAAAGGTCAGCCATTTTGGTCAGGGAGTTGGTCAACCTTGGTTTGCCAGTGCTGTGATAAGATATTGTGTAAAATAATGAATATGCCAACATTCCATTCAAAAGATGCAGTCAATCCACAGCCATACTGGCTGAAATCAGCTGATGATAGAACTTAGACAAATTGTAAATGCAACAAGTACTGCTAATGTATCATATATTAACACTCACAGCTTTTCAAGAAAACAAACATTTAGACATTTATGGTCTGTTTGCATATATTTTAGATGCTATTTATATAGATAATTGGTATAAAACCTGTATAAACTGTATTTATGATAATACAATGTATATTAATGTATGTGGACACCCCTTCAAATTAGTGGATTCAGACATTTCAGCCACACCCGTTGCTGACAGGTGTATAGAAACTGAGCGCACAGCCATGCAATCTCCATTGAAAAACATTGAAGAGCTCAGTGACTTTCAAAGTGGCACCGTGATAGTATGCCACCTATCCAACAAGTCAGTACGTCAAATTTCTGCCCTGCTAGAGCTGCTCAGGTCAACTAAGTGATGTTATTGAGAAGTGGAAACGTCTAGGAGCAACATCGTCTCAGCCGCCTCCATTGGAGGCGAGCAGGTTTGGCTGATGCCAGGAGAACACTACCTGCTCCAATGCGTAGTGCCAACTGTAAAGTTTGGTGGAGGAGAAATAATGGTCTGGGGACGTTTTTCATGGTTCAGGCTAGGCCCCTTAGTTCCAGTGAAGGAAAATGTTAATGCTACAGCATACAATAACATTCTAGATGATTGTGTTTCCAACTTTGTGGCAACAGTTTGGGGAAGGCCCTTTCCTGTTTCAGCATGACAATGCTCCTGTGCACAAAGCGAGGTCCATACAGAAATAGTTTGTCGAGATCAGTGTGGAAGAACTTGACTGGCCTGCACCTTTGAGATGAATTGGAACGCTGACTGTGAGCCAGGCCTAATTCGTCCAACATCAGTGCCCGACCTCACTAATGCTCTTGTGGCTGAATGGAAGCAAGTCCCCGCAGCAATGTTCCAACATCGAGTGGAAAGCCATCCCAGAAGAGTGGAGGCTGTTAATGCCCATGATTTTGGAATGAGATGTTCGACGAGCAGGTGTCCACATACTTTTGGTCATGTACTGTAGTGTATGACAATATTTTAGGTTGACAATAATTCTATTATATAATTTCTGATATATCACATGCCTTACTTTTATTTCCCTGCATAAGTAAAATCAGTGTTATGCCCCTACTGCCATTCATTCCAATTAGACTGGTTTGGACTTCTCCCTGACCAATATGGCTGCCATTTTCATTCCATTCTGGAATTTTGATGGTTTATGACATATCCCTTGTAATAATTGAATAGGATCTCTATGACCACACCGTCCCCTCTCCTCTCTCTCGCCCAAAGAGACATCTTTTCAAAACGGTGTCAGCAAAATGAACATTGTTGCCTCTCCATGTCTAATCGAATCTGTGTGAAAAGGGGCCTCCTTTAGTATTTTTTTTCAATTCACTGCATTTTCCATTTTAACAGACGCTTTTATCCAGAGTGACTTACAAGAGCAATTAGGGTTAAATGCCTTACTCAAGGAGACATCGGCAGATTTTTCACCTAGTCGGCTCGGTGACGCGAACCAGCGACCTTTCGGTTACACTCTTAACCACTAGGTTACCTGTAGTCATCTCCTCTTATTTCGCTGATGAATGTTTTGTGTCAAACTTGATCATTGTGATGCGTAGTAATCAGCTCTACTGTAACTCATAGGCTCTTTGTAAAAATCCATCTTTATAGAACACCTTCTAAAGAGAAAGAAATACTTATCACAGTGACTTCAAAACTAACATATAGAGAATTATTAAGGGCTATAGAGGTGTGGATGGCAAGAAAAAATCATCTCAGGTGATAATTGGAGATAAAAGTGTGTAGCTGTGAATATCGCCTTCGGATCTTGGAGGAGAGTCACAGAAGCTTGGCAACAGTGAATCACCCGCCCCCATGCAACACCACAAATCCTCTCTTCCTCTAATTCACCTGACAACACAGGTACTACGATACGTCACTACAACACTACTACTACAGTAGAACAAACATGACCTCAACTGTCTGTAATACAACGATGCGGCATAATGTTATATTAACTGAATGTATTGGAGGTACCATTGGAGCTTTGCCTATGTGATCTAGATCTTAACTTCCTCTTGAGCTGTGTACTTCCCATTTACACAGTTAGCTGCAGTAGCTGTATGTACACTGCATTATTTATATACACAGTACTATCTCGCTCTCTATCTCTCTCTCTCAGATGTTCAACCTTCCCTTCCCATCACACTGACATGCAGGAGCCAAGAGTCTTCCTGTGGGTTTGACCACACATAGTCTATATTTCATTACTTGGTGTTTAATTCATTTTAGAGAATACAAAAATAATCCCTCTGTTTTAGGTGTTTTTCTGTCTTGTTGGGTCTGCTAGGGCAGTGGGGTGGGATGGAAGATGATGGTTAGAGAGAGAGACTCACCTTCAGCCTCTCCCAGTTCAGGACGCAGGGGGGATCATTAGCCATCAGGGCCGCAGGAGGGAGGAGGGAGTGGGGGATGGACAGAGGAAGAGCCGAGCTCACATGGCCTCTGCTCTAAGTCTGAGTGTGTGGGGGTGTAGGAGAGGGCAGAGTAAGAAAATAGCTACTTCTCGGAGATGGGCAGGGATAGATAGAGAATGAAAGACAAACACAGCCACACTGAATTTAGTTGATTTAGTTGTATTTGGGCTAATTAGACTTGAGTCAGTCATTCCATGGTTTTATATGATATGTTTGATTGAATGCTTTCCTGGCAGAGGAGGCCTAACACACTGCAATGGAGGTGTGTTTTGGTGAAGTCTTATTTTTGTCTGTTTGTTTTGCCTTATGGAAGCTGGGAGGAAGGGGAGCTAATTGTATTGCCTCATAATGACAGTTAGCTTGTCATTTGTTTTCCTACATGTGCTTATTGGTGAACTAGGAAATGCTCTATAATGGTGCCTCGTGGGAGATAAAGGCCTCATTCCCCCTGCCTCTGTCTTTCTTTTTCTCTCGCTATCCCTGCATTACCTACTTTCTCTCACCCTCGTTTTATTTACTGCAACCTCTTTTCCCACTCTCCTCAACTCTTTTATTTCCTTCTGTCTCTCCCCCTTTCCCTCCCCTCTCTCTCCCACCATCCCTCTCCTCTCTTGCATATCTTGTATTGTAAACAGCTCACAAAAGTGTGACAAGGTCTCCTCGTGTTCCCCCTTCTTTACTCTCCCTTCTCCCAGCTGTTTGTTATTGTCTCCTCTGCTATCGTGTGTTTGTCTCTATCACACTTTTCTTTATTCCTCTCTCTCTCTTTTTTTCTCTCCGCCGCGTCAGAAAAGAAAAAGTTAATTAAATATGGAACGAGACGGAGCAGCATCTCTTTAAACCATCATGTCATTAAAATGGCATCCCTGGGAGATCAGCTTAAAAAGAGTCGGAGCACAATGTCTTCTCAGTCAGATATTTATGGGCCTGGTTATGTAAACATGCTCTCTTTATTCTCTATGTATATTTCATGTAATTATCACTTTTTGTAGCGCCTGTCCCCCGAGACATGTAGAGGCAAGGAGTTACTGGGGGAATGTCATTAGAAGAGACTATTGTTACAGAGCCGTTATGATACTGCTGTTGAATATGCTGTATGCTACATTCCCAGACTCACTGAGGAAGGCTTTTATCTATATTTGAGATGTATCATCCATAAATCATAATTGTATGTATTCATATATGCTTTTGAATCTGACTCATATCTCTGTCTGGTACGGGACTCAAGCTTAATTTAATCATCTGTACATTTACAACAACAGACCTTGTATCCAATTCACTCAATTATTTCTTCATCTGAAAGCAATGGATAAATGTCCTACAAAGGACTGATCAACTGATCAAATAAAAACAGTGGACCCTTCACCTCACCCATGATATGTTCCCATCTATAAAGAATAGGGATCTAGTGCAGTGTGAACTCGCTTCTCCAACAAAACTTGGAGAAGCCACTGCCAGCTGACGGAAGCTGCTAATTAAGACGGCTGGAGAGCCAGCAGGGGCATCTTATGAAACACTACAGGCACCTGGGTTGAACTAGAGTAGAGGAGGCTGGGCCTGGATCTCTATCACAACCCACAACAATGGTGCTGTGGAGGAGAGACAGGTGACAAGGGAGACACTATAGTAGAGGAGGATGGGACCTCTTTTGCGAGAGGAGGAGACAGTAGAGAGGGGAGACAGGGGAGAGGGAGGGGAGATGGGAGACAGTAGAGAGTGGAGACAGGGGAGAGGGGAGAGGGGAGTCAGAGGGGAGGGGAGATAGGAGGCAGTAGAGAGTGGAGACAGGGGAGAGAGGAGTCAGAGGAGAGGGGGGATAGGAGGCAGTAGAGAAGGAAGACAGGGAAGAGGGGAGATAGGACACAGTAGAGAGGAGAGACAGTAGAGAGGGGAGACAGGGGAGAGAGGAGTCAGAGGAGAGGTGGGATAGGAGGCAGTAGAGAAGGAAGACAGGGAAGAGGGGAGATAGGACACAGTAGAGAGGAGAGACAGTAGAGAGGGGAGACAGGGGAGAGAGGAGTCAGAGGAGAGGTGGGATAGGAGGCAGTAGAGAAGGAAGACAGGGAAGAGGGGATATAGGACACAGTAGAGAGGAGACAGTAGAGAGGGGAGACAGGGGAGAGGGAGGGGAGATGGGAGACAGTAGAGAGTGGAGACAGGGGAGAGGGGAGAGGGGAGTCAGAGGGGAGGGGAGATAGGAGGCAGTAGAGAGTGGAGACAGGGGAGAGAGGAGTCAGAGGAGAGGGGGGATAGGAGGCAGTAGAGAAGGAAGACAGGGAAGAGGGGAGATAGGACACAGTAGAGAGGAGAGACAGTAGAGAGGGGAGACAGGGGAGAGAGGAGTCAGAGGAGAGGTGGGATAGGAGGCAGTAGAGAAGGAAGACAGGGAAGAGGGGAGATAGGACACAGTAGAGAGGAGAGACAGTAGAGAGGGGAGACAGGGGAGAGAGGAGTCAGAGGAGAGGTGGGATAGGAGGCAGTAGAGAAGGAAGACAGGGAAGAGGGGATATAGGACACAGTAGAGAGGAGACAGTAGAGAGGGGAGACAGGGGAGAGAGGAGTCTGAGGAGAGGGGAGATAGGAGACAGTAGAGAGGAGAGGCAGGGGAGAGGGGGGAGAGGGGAGACAGGGGAGAGGGGAGTCAGAGGAGAGGTGGCATAGGAGGCAGTAGATAGGAGAGACAGGGGAGAGGGGAGTCGGAGGAGAAGGGAGATAGGAGACAGTAGAGGAGAGACAGGGGAGAGGAGAGTCGGAGGAGAAGGGAGATAGGAGACAGTAGAGAGGAGAGGCAGGGGAGAGGGGAGAGAGGGGAGACAGGGGAGTCGGAGGAGAAGGGAGATAGAAGACAGTAGAGAGGAGAGGCAGGGGAGAGGGGAGAGAGGGGAGACAGGGGAGAGGGGAGACAGAGGGGAGGGGAGATAGGAGACAGTAGAGAGGAGAGGCAGGGGAGAGGGGAGATAGGACACAGTAGAGAGGAGAGACAGTAGAGAGGGGAGACAGGGGAGAGGGGAGACAGAGAAGAGGGGAGATAGGAAACCGTAGAGGGGAGACTTTCCTAAATTAATTTTGTCCTCTCCTCTCCTCCCTGGTCCTGTTCCTGTCCTCACCTCTTTTTTGAAGAGCTGAGGTTCCTTCTCCTCCAATGCTTCCATCTGCAACTTCCCTATCAAGGAATAGACATTTGAGATATACCCAAGGAGACAGTAGAGACAGGATATACAGAGCAGACTGCTCTATGCCACACACATTCACTCAGGCATGATGTCGTGTCAAATATGATTCACAAATCAAAAGCTCTTTCCTTGTTTTCTATACATACAGAAAGATGTGATTGCATGGTATGATGGAACAGCTTGTCAAGGTGCATCAATCCAAACACAGACACACATACATGCCTATATTATAATGGGCACACACACGCAATTATTGCCACTAACTATTGTTCATTTGAATCTACTGTGCCATGGAGTCAAAGTGTCTCTGTTTAATTTAACAATGTCTGATTAGGGACAGGACAGTGCACGCAGGTCTACTGACTGTGAAGCTGTAATTTGTCCTCTGGTTATCAGGACCAGAAATCCCTCGTCTCGTCCCTCTCGCCCACCAGTGAACCTGCCATAATGCCATCCAATCTGACCCCTCACATCACCCTGCCACATCACCATGCAGTAAACCTATGTGAACTGCAGTGTTCTAAAGTTGTCTGCAATAACCACTGCAGAATTGCTTTTAATCAACGTCTGAAATGAGGGTGACTGGAAGCGTCGCCCCATGCTGATTAAATGTAATTGTTTAATTGCCAAGTGCTGGGAACCCATCCTAAGAGGATTCCAATGGAATTATTTAAGCTCCAGTCAGGAAACGATGTGTCCCGGAAAAGTGGAAGGAAGGAGGGAAAATGGAAAGAGGGAAAAATTGCACACAAAAAAAACTAGCTTTTTAAAATATTCTGTCTATGAAATACTGAGTGTGGTTTACCTTTCAGTTGGGTGATAAGTGAACAGCCTGGGGCCACATTGAACAGCAGCGACCCTGGTCAATCATCATCTCAAAGGAGGTCAGGTCACACTGAGGCCCTGTGTGGGGTGAAGGAGGATGGCCTCACCTCCCTCCTGTGTTTGATTTTCCCTTTCCCCTGTGGACCTATGGATCTATTCTCAAGGTGCTTTGGCCTTTATATCTACTGAAATATCCTGTGACAATGACTTTGTGATAAGGTCTGTGTACTGAAATGTCTGTGAGGGGTTTCACTGTCCTTCATCATGTTACAGTAAAGCACAGGTAAGCACAGCACCTATTCACCATTTTCAGGTCTAAGTCTTTTTCAGTGTCAAGTCTGAAGATTAGTTAGTCATTAGACGTAGAGAACCTAAACAGAGGTTTTCAGCATGAAGTCATTGTATCCGGCCCTATACATGAAGGACTCCTTAAAGGTTCTCATGAATGGGGTTATATAGGCCCCCTCCTCCATCTGTTAACCACTTCGTTTATCCGATAATGGACTCTATAAACTTATGGGGCACAGGTGCACTCCATTTAAGGTCGCAGAATTTAGTCACAGATGTTCAAATGTCTTCCTGCACAGACACAAACACACACACACGCACACACACACGCAGAAACACACATGCTCAAAGCCACACACAGTTAACATATTAGGAACACCTTCCTAATATTGAGTTGCACACACTTTTGCCCTTAAACCAGCCTCAATTGGTAGGGGCATGGTGTTGAAAGCATTCCACAGGGATGCTGGTCCATGTTGACTCCAAAGCTTCCGACAGTTGTGTCAAGTTGGCTGGATGTTCTTTGGGTGGTGGACCATTCTTGATACACACAGGAAACTGTTAAGCGTGAAAAACCCAGCAGCGTGGCACCTACTACCATACCCTGTTCAAAGGCACTTAAATATTTTGTCTTGCCCATTCCCCCTCTGAATGGCACACATACACAATCCATGTCTCAAATGTCTCAAGGCTTAAAAATCCTTCTTTAACCTGTATGCTCCGCTTCATCTACACTGATTGGCCACATTTAAAAACATATTTCCACAAACCCCATGACATTTTAATCTATCAATCACACTATCTTTCCTAACCTCACTGACCTAGTGCAGAATAGATGTCCGTTAGCGGAGCTTGTTTTAGCATTTACAAACATGCAGGAAGAACTGAGGTTTGGTATTTTGATGATGAGTGTAGTAATCCATCCCTACCGTAGGGAAATGCTCTTCCTACTGCTACTGCTGCATCCCGTGCCTCTAGGCACAAGTGTGTCTCTGTCTCCCAGTCCTGGGTTCAAATAGGATCTGCAATCTTTCAAATACTTTGAACATTTGTTTGAGCCTACCTGGAGTGACGTATAGTAGGGGTTTGCACTTTTTGAATTATTCTGTGCCAGGCAAGCTCAGTAAAGCGCAGCTATAGCATTTGAAAGATTTGGAATACTAATTGAACCCATGTCTGTCTGCTATCCCTCACCACCATACAGGGGAGGGAGAGGAGCTTAGCACCCTGCAGCTGTGGCTTTATTCCCAGGCAGGCAGCCAACACCTGACCATGCAAGGCCAGCTGGCCCAGATGTGCACACAGACAATGGCAACACTTTGAGCAATGCAGTCCCCTCTGGGACCCCAGGCACCTGCAAACCAAAGGCCCTTCTCACTATCTAGCATCATGTTGCAATTATACATCTAATAACTCACCATCACCCTGAGAGAACCACACTAATTAAAACAATAAAAATAAATATTTCACCTTTATTTAACCAGGTAGGCTAGTTGAGAACAAGTTCTCAGTTGGAACTGCGACCTGGCCAAGATAAAGCATAGCAATTCCACACATACAACAACACAGAGTTACACATGGAATAAACAAAACATACATTCAATAATACAGTAGAACAAAAGAAAACAAAAAGTCTATATACAGTGAGTGCAAATGAGGTACGTTAAGGCAATAAATAGGCCATGTTGGCAAAGTAATTACAATATAGCAGTTAAACACTGGAATGGTAGATGTGCAGAAGATGAATGTGCAAGTAGAGATACTGGGGTGCAAAGGAGCAAGATAAATAAATACAGTATGGGGATGAGGTAGGTAGATAGATGGGCTGTTTACAGATGGGCTATGTACAGATACAGTGATCTGTGAGCTGATCTGACAGCTGGTGCTTAAAGCTAGTGAGGGGGATATGAGTCTCCAGCTTCAGCTTCAGTAAACCAGGCGAGGCAATCATTTGAGAAACCAAGGCTGTCGAGTCTGCCAATAAGAATGTGGTGATTGACAGAGTCGAAAGCCTTGGCCAGGTCGATGAATACGGCTGCACAGTAATGTCTCGTATCGATGGCGGTTATGATGTCGTTGAGCATGGCTGACCTTGAGCATGGCTGAGGTGCACCCATGACCAGCTCTGAAACCAGATTGTATAGCGGAGAAGATACGGTGGGATTCGAAATGGTCGGTAATCTGTTTGTTAACTTGGCTTTCGAGGACCTTAGAAAGACAGAGTAGGATAGATATAGGTCTGTAGCAGTTTGGGTCTAGAGTGTCACCCCCTTTGAAGAGGGGGATGACCGCGGGAGCTTTCCAATCTTTGGGAATCTCAGACGATACGAAAGAGAGGTTGAACAGGCTAGTAATAGGAGTTGCAACAATTTCGGCAGATAATTTTAGAAAGAGAGGGTCCAGATTGTCTAGCCTGGCTGATTTGTATGGGTCCAGATTTTGCCGCTCTTTCAGAACATCAGCTATCTGGATTTGGGTGAAGGAGAAATGGTGGGGGCTTTGGCGGGTTGCTGTGGAGGGTGCCGGGCAGTTGAACGGGGTAGGGGTAACCAGGTGGAAAGCATGGCCAGCCGTAAAGAAATGCTTATTGAAATTCTCAATTATAGTATCATCTATATCATAACACAGGAGTGACTCTCCACAATTTATTTTGGAGCATCATACTAAACAAGTCTGTAGAAGATTTAGTACTACTGTAGATGACCCAGAAGCGTTCTCCACAGCAGTGGCCCAATTTGTGGAACTTACTTGCAGGTTTTGGTCTGGAAAGTTCACCAAAAACAACAGATATCTTGTCAATCTTGTCAAGCACTGTGTCACATTGAAGCCAAGCAACGTATTCAAAACAAGGCTGCATCTCAGGGTCTTATCCTTTCTAATAGACCAATGTTGGTGACATCTTTTTTTAAATCAATGACACAGCACAGCATAAAATTATCAAAATGACAGGGTTAAATATTTTACACATGGATTGCTTGAGTGAAGAAAGCGCAACTGAAGCCTAAGAAAATAAAGGCCTCAAATGAATAATTGTTGAATAATTGTTTTTTAGAATACGGAGGAGGCGGCGTGGTTACCACGCCGCCTCCTCTGTGCTTATTTTTAATCTCAATCAATCGAGGGTATTGATGCAGTCAGTAACTAAGTATTATGCATCGGCTGTCAGAGCAGCTTACCGATCACTGTACCTGTACACAGCCCATCTGTAAATAGCACACCCAACCACCTCATCCCCATATTGTTACTTACCCTCTTGCTCTTTTTCACCCCAGTATCTCTATTCTCTACTTGCACATCATCATCTGCACATCTGTAATTCCAGTGTTAATGATAAATTGTAATTATTTCACCTCCATGGCCTATTTATTGCCTTACCTCCCTACTCTTCTACATTTGCACACACTGTACATAGATTTTTCTATTGTGTATTTGATTGTACGTTTGTTTATGTGTAACTCTGTGTTGTCGTCCTGCTTTGCTTTATCTTGGCCAGGTCGCAGTTGTAAATGACAACTTGTTCTCAACTGGCCTTCCTGGTTAAATGAAGGTGAAATGAAGTAAAAAATAAAATAAACTATGGGTACACAGAGGGTGTTGATACAAACAAAAGCTAGAAGATGCACAGTGACATCTAGTGGCGAATTTACTCCTGTACACCATGTTCATTATCCAATATGGTACAAAAGAAACAAATACTTTGATTTACCATCTGTTTGTCATACAATAAAATGCCTTCTTGTATAATGCAGTTTAATCTGGCCAATATGGTAATTCAGCCTAAGAAATGTTAACATATCAGTTCATGTTGGCCAATGTTTGAGGACAAAGAAATATTTTCCAAAGAGGTCAGTAGTGGCATAATTCTGACAGCAGAGGAAGGTAGTGGCCTGTTTCTGAAAATAAAAAGAAACATGACACTTCTGTTGCTTTCTCCATTTCTCTTTTTCTGTGACCAAAGGTAGAGAGGTGGGCCAGAATGAACCTGCTTTGTTCCAGTATAATTCAAAAGGTACCACATTAAAACCTTTGAGGTTTGATATCAAAGTTAAACATGATTGTTTTTTATTCATACACCAAATATTGGTCTTATGATAATGATGACAAGCATGAATTCACATGGGCCACATAGTACCTTGGTGCCATATAATTTGATGAATACTGTACATTTGCACAAAATTCAGACTTCACAAAACGAACACTGCCATACACATGCTCATAATACATTCAAATCTACTCTTCAAATACACTTTTGTAAACAGCAGTCAATATGACAATCTGTTTTGTTATATCCAATATGTTCATTGGTAAAATATCAGATTTGATCATTACCCCTGGGAACACCACGTAATTGCAACGTGGATAATTGGGTACTGTAATATTTGGTTAAGAAGTTGATCAATGAGATTACAACCTATAGGCCTATCCACCCACTCAAAAACACAGCCCAAAGTTAGTTGAATTTACATCATGTTATCATTATGCTTTCAACCATCTAAAAGAACAACCAAATTCCAATGGAAAAGCAATGTCAGATGTTTTGTTTAATAACCTATCACTGCTTTAAAAAAAAACACAGCAAAGTTCAAATGAGAAAACAATGTCTGAGATTTTGTTTCGGTATACAACAGATTAATGTGTTATCACTGTGCTTCATCTAATGGCAGAAACAAATGACCTGGATTGCAGTTGAGATTACTTTAAAAGTACATGGTGCAAGTGATCACTGCAGTCAACACAGCCAAATATCAACAATTTAAGGAGATTTATCTTCTGCTTTCGGAGAGATAACATTAATAATATGCATGTAAATCTCTCATGGCTCAAAGTGGAGTAGAGATTGACTTTATCACTACTTGTTTTTGTAAGAAGTGTTGACATGCTGAATATATCAAGCTGTCTGTTTAAACTACTATCACACAGCTCAGAAATGCATACCCCACAAGACATGCCACCAAAAGGTCTTTCACAATCCCAAGTCAAGAACAGACTATGGGAGGCGCACAGTACTACATAGAGCCATGGCTACATGGAACTCTATTCCACATCAGGTAACTGATGCAAGCAGGCCAATCAGATTTAAAGTTCCCCCTATGGAACAGGGGACTGTGAAGAGATGGCACGCACTCTACACACACGTACACATGGATGTTGTATTGTAAATATGCGATAGTAGAGTAGTGGCCTGAGGGCACACGCTTAATGTGTTGTGAAAGGTGTTATGAAATGTAATGTCATGTAATATTTTAAATTGTATATAATTGCCTTAATGTTGCTGGACCCCAGGAAGAGTAGCTGCTGCTCTGGAGGAAGCTAATGGTGATCCTTAATAAATACAAATTCCAACTGTACCATTGACTTGGTCTGGCTTCAATTCCAGTTATTCTACAAATAATGTACATGTTAGATTCAAGTCTCCATCTCCATCCTATTCTTTAACTTCGATTTTTGGTTGAGATGGAGACATGAATCAAACATAGAAATGATTAATTAAGTCAGTGGCACAGATGGAACATAGTCAAAAAGAAGATACAACTCCTTCAAATGTTGATATTTGGTTGCGTTGACAACCAGACACAATTCAATATCACTACATATCATTACATTTCAAACCAACCAGAGTGAGAGCCTAGGCCTACTGAACTGAAACATTAGCTGTTGGTGACTTTACAGATTCTACTGTATATAGGTCTAAATAGCATCAATGATGATACAGTACATGAGTGATAAAGTATGGTCTCTTCATTTGCTACATAAAACCTACCCTTTCGGGAATGACTTTGAGAGCAACAGCAAATCTATTTCATTATTAAGTAGAGAACTCGCAAAAATCATTCTCATGATAGCGCACTGGTAAGAGTCAGTGACAAATATCATAGCTAAGCAGGGCTGGGCTTTGTTAAAACCTTGGGTAGGAGACCAAAGGGTATCTGTACAGAAATACATTCTCCAGTAGGAGGTGCTCTCCTGCCTATTGTTGTTTTTCTTATTTTGGTAGTGTATATGACATTGAAGATCTTTTAAAATGGTACATATTTTATACAAGGTTTGTCTATGTTAAAATCTGGTTACCATGACGACATAATCCTGTGGTAGAAATATCACCCTCAAAACAACAGTTGATGACTTTTTGTATTTTCCACTTAGATTCCACGTCACAAGACGTTGACAAATTACGTTGAAACCACGTTGATTCAACCAGTTTGTGCCCAGTGGGTAGTATCGCCTTTGAGTTTATGTAGTATCACCTTTGAGTCTATGTAAAGTGCTTCTCTTACAATCATTTTGGCTTTCGAGATTCACCCCACTTCTCTGGCCACTGGCCTATCACATGCAAGACAATCTGTTTTGTTCCATTAAAAATGTTCATTGCTAAAGTATCAGTTTTAGTCTTGATTATCTCCTTTAGGTCTATGTACAGTAAAGTGTTTCATGTGTGTATCACCACCTCTCTGGCTACTGGCCTATCCATCACATGATACAGTAGAGGCCCTTAAGTGATTGGCCATACTGCAGGTCAGTTGGTGGCCAGCTGAGTTGACCTCCGTCTGGGACACAGGATCCTGCTGAAGGCCCTGCGGAAGCTGCTGTGACAGAGCGGGTAGAGGAAAGGGTTAATGGCCGAGTTGAGCCACAGCAGCCAGAAGGTGACCTCATACCAATGGTGCTGGACGCAGCGCCCCTTACAGGCGGCTCTGATTATCATCAGGAGGGTGTAGGGCGCCCAGCACACAGCAAACACACACACGATAACAGCCAGCGACTTGGCAATCTTCTTGTCCCTTGACAGGCAGCTGCGCTGGGTGCCCCTAGTGGAGGTGTCCTGCCGCTCCAAGGGGGGATGGAAGATCTGGGAGTGGAAGGAACCCGAGCCTGATCCCCTCTCCTGGACAGACACAGTGCTAGACAGCTTCTTAACCACTACCGAGTTCCGGGAGAAGAGGGAAGTGAGGCGGAGGCATTCCCCTCTCCCCAGGGAAGGGGGCTGTCCATCGGGCGCGTGTGCCTGTCCACTTGTCTCATCTCTGTTCCGGAGCCTCCTCCGACGTATGTTGAGGTAGATGCTGAGGTTGAAGAAGGATACAGAGATTAAGGGGGAGAAGAACTCCAACATGGAGGCACTGAGGAGGAAGTACCAGGTGTAGTAGAACTCAGCGTAGCACTCATCCTCTGGGACACGGCTCTTCCCCACCACCAGCTCCCAGAAGATGATGGCAGGGCCATAGAGGACAAAGGCCAGGACCCAGACTGCTATCATCTTCATGATGGCTTGGTGGGTCATGCCCTGTCTGGCACGGTAGCTCACCTGGTGGAAACAAGAGACAAAGATGATAGACATGATTGGTGATTTTGGGCTTTGTTGTGTTATGACTCATTCTGTCTAGATGTTGGTTTGTAAAGGGCAATTCCACATGAACTGAATTGCACTGAGACTCAGATGTTTTACTTATAATGTATGCCAAACAAAAACCATTGATTTCAAAGTTCAATAAACCATGCAACTGTAACGATGTGCGCTGAGAGTCGGAAAGCAAGTTCAGGGAGTGCGTGTTTTAATAAATAAATGAAACATAATACAAAACAAGAAACACGAACAACGCACAGACAGGAAACTGAAACAGAAACAATGACGCCTGGGGAAGGAACCAAAGGGAGTGACATATATAGGGCAGGTAATCAGGGAGGTGATGGAGTCCAGGTGAGTGTCATAATGCGCTGATGCGCGTAATGATGGTGACAGGTGTGCGCCATAACGAGCAACCTGGTGACCTAGAGGCCAAAGAGGGAGCACACATGACAACAACTTTATGCACAATGACTAACTTTAACAATTTACACAGTACATTTTACAAAAACACATCTACTGGAAGAACTGCGCACATGCAAAGTTTGGTAACAGTTTTTTATGTCCACGTTTTCAAAAACCCTTAAATATCTGCTCCAAATTAACATTCAAGATATCTGCAGAAAGAATGGGGTGTCAGCTATGCTTTTGGTAATTGAACTGCATAATAATAATAATAATAATAATAATAATAATATACATCCAGTAACAGAATTGTAGTAATGGAATTTCATCATGGGTCCCTGATCTATAATACACAGAAATGTATAATTATTGATATGGCATTCTCTTCATGGTGATGTATCCTAAATAGGTACACAAAGGTAGAAATATGCAATATCTCCCTTTACATATTTGGGTATTATTCTACACACTGGCTATTACTTTAATGAGCTCCACCACCAAACAAGACCGCATTTAGTTGGTCCGGACAGGACCGAATCTGAACCAATCCTAGACGTCTATGTTTCACAAATTTGGACATCAAAATACAGCACAGTAGCGCTACTGTACCATAATGTACTGAACTATACTCTACTTTTCTTTACTGTACTCTACTGTAATGCACTATATTGAACTATACTCTAATTTTCTTTAGTGTACTCTACTGTTATGTACTGAGCTGTCCAAACTTGTGGCAACTATGATTGGTTCACATTTGGACCAAATCTTAACCAATCATGGACGTCTATGTTTGGACGTTAAAATCAAGGCTGGTCCGGACATGACCAAAAAACAACTGTGGAAGTCTGTGGACGTTGAAATCATAGCCAGGTCGGACCAAATTTTAACCACTTTTCAACGTCCATGAACGTCTCGGTGCTCAGTGGTTGAACAAAAAAAAAGACCCCACCTTGTCTAGTATATTTTGGTTTTGGTGACATTTGGAAAGTTTACAGACAAATGTGCTGAATCCATCAGGCCTGTCGTGAGATTTTTCATCCGACATGTACTTTACTTGCATAAAAAGGTTGGATGGAAACCTGGTTGTGAGGATGAAACTTAATATATGTACACAATATATGTAAACTTACATTGTGTAATATATGTACACAATATATGTAAACTTACAGTGTGTAATATGTACACAATATGTAAACTTACAGTGTGTAATATTATACAGTGTGTAATATATGTACACAGTCCACCCTTCAACTTGCTAATAGTAGGGAGTGACCAGGACCATGTGACCATGTACCAGGTAGTGTATAGGGGCTAGAGTTCTAGGTACCAGAGTATTTCCTGGTCAGGTCAGTAACAAGTCCTGGCCCTAGTCTTGTAGTGGAGGGCTTTCTAAGGAGATGTCTTGGTACATCTCCCTCAGCCTAGTCTGCTTCATGAGCTTCAATGAGTCAATGAGGTTCTTCAACAAGTCAATGAGGTTCTTCAACATGCTCTCTTAGATTTGATCCAATTTCTATCGGAAAAAGCTCAACTTGCCCCACCTGTCCTGACCTTACATCTCCATCTTGATCCCAATCTTTCCTTTTTACTTCAGATGCTCTACAATATGTGACGGCCTGCCACTTCTATTTCAAGTTGGGAGGAAAGTGCTTTAAGGCAAAATGCCGCTCCTTGGCTGCCGACCATCTCTTTCTCTCTACTTCTCTACTGATTGATTGGAGGGAAACTGGAGAGGATCATAGAAACTGGAGGATGTCTATGATCAAAGCGTAATGTCGTGTGGCTTAAAGAAGAGCCTCAGCCTCTCTAGTTTCATTTGTATTCATGCCTCTGATGTTAAGTGTTGTGCTGTGTGCTGGTGAAACAAAACAGAACATTATACACAGTATTACTCTCCTTTGTCTACTGTGCTTTGTGTGCTTTACCTCATACAAAGACACTAGAGAAGGCATGATCAGTCACCTGGCATATGCACATACAGTCACTGATGGCGCAAATTATTTAAATTGGCATAATGAAAGTGGGTGACACTTTCTGAATTCAGAGATGATGTTGTTTGGTACGAGAGCCAGTCAGTTTAAATAAATATATACAAATATTTCTACGCTCTCTGCCACATTGTGTTGCTAAAATAGGAGTTTTACACATCACAGATGACTTACTACCAAGACATTTTGTGCAGTAATTGTTATGGTTAAACTGATTGTGACAGTTCAGTCAGTGGTCTAATAAGGTATCTGATACATTTGTTCGCTATAGTTTATTTTAATTCAGTATGCATCTTTAGTATGTCCTTTGCTGGTCACGTTGCCGACAGAAGCAACCTATTCAAATACGGTCGATATGACACACTCACACAGAACTAAAGATGATGTCAATATACTCGATCTTCTTGCTCACCAAATAGTCCAGGTAGCCATTTCATTACCTGTTCAGGAGTCTTATGGCTTGGGGGTAAAAACTGTTGAGAAGCCTTTTTGTCTTAGACTTGGCACTCCGGTACCACTTGCCATGCGGTAGTAGAGAGAACAGTCTATGACTGGGGTGGCTGGGGTCTTTGACAATTTTTAGGGCCTTCCTCTGACACTGCCTGGTGTAGAGGTCCTGGATGGCAGGCAGCTTAGCCCCAGTGATGTACTGGGCCATACGCACTACCATCTGTAGTGCCGAGCAATTGCCGTACCAGGCAGTAATGCAACCAGTCAGGATGCTCTCGATGTTGCAGCTGTAGAACATTTTGAGAATCTCAGGACCCATGCCAAATATATTTAGTTTCCTGAGGGGGAATAGGCTTTGTCGTGCCCTCTTCACGACTGTCTTGGTGTGTTTGGACCATTCTAGTTTGTTATTGATGTGGACACCAAGGAACTTGAAGCTCTCAACCTGCTCCACTACAGCCCCGCCAATGAGAATGGGGTGTGCTCGGTCCTCCTTTTCCTGTAGTCCACAATCATCTCCTTTGTCTTGGTTACGTTGAGGGATAGGTTGTTATTCTGGCACCACCCGGCCAGGTCTCTGACCTCCTCCCTATAGGCTGTCTCGTTGTTGTCGGTGATCAGGCCTACCACTGTTGTGTCATCTGCAAACTTAATGATAGTGTTGAAGTCGTGCCTGGCCATGCAGTCGTGGGTGAACAGGGAGTACAGGAGGGGACTGAGCACGCACCCCTGGGGAGCGGGGTTCTTGGGCAGAGGGACTATGGTGGTCTGCTTGAAACATGTTGGTATTACAGACTCAATCAGCGACATGTTGAAAATGTCAGTGAAGACACCTGCCAGTTGGTCAGCACATGCCCGGAGCACATGTCCTGGTAAACCGTCTGGTCCCGCGGCCTTGTGTATGTTGACCTGTTTAAAGGTCTTACTCACGTCGGCTACGGAGAGCGTGATCACACAGTCGTCTGGAACAGCTGATGCTCTCATGCATGCCTCAGTGTTGCTTTCCTCGAAGCGAGCATAGAAGTGATTTAGCTCGTCTGGTAGACTCGTGTCACTGGGCAGCTCGCGGATGTGCTTCCCTTTGTAGTCTGTAATAGTTTAAAAGCCCTGCCAAATACGACGAGCGTCGGAGCCCCGGTGTAGTATGATTCAATCTTAGCCCTGTATTGACGCTTTGCCTGTTTGATGGTTCGTCGCAGGGATATAGCAGGATTTCTTGTAAGCTTCCGGGCTAGAGTCCCGCACCTTGAAAGCGGCAGCTCTACCCTTTAGGTCAGTGTGAATGTTGCCTGTAATGCATGGCTTCTGGTTGGGGTATGTACAGTCACTGTGGGGACGACGTCCTCGATGCACTTATTGATAAAGCCAGTGACTGATGTGGTGTACTCCTCAATGCCATCGGAAGAATCCCGGAACACGTTCCAGTCTGTGATAGCAAAACAGTCCTGTAGTTTAGCATCTGCTTCATCTGACCACTTCTTTATAGCCCGAGTCACTGGAGCTTCCTGCTTTCATTTTTGCTTGTAAGCAGGAATCAGGAGGATAGAGTTGTGGTCGGAATTAGCAAATGGAGGGCAAGGGAGAGCTTTGTACGCGTCTCTGTGTGTGGAGTACAGGTGATCTAGAATTTTTTCCCCCTCTGGTTGCATTTTTAACATGTTGATGGAAATTTGGTAGAACTGATTTAAGTTTCCCTGCATTAAAGTCCCTGGCCACTAGGCGTGCCTGGGTGAGTTGTTTCCTGTTTGCTTATTTCCTTATACAGCTGACTGAGTGCGGTCTTAGTGCCAGCATCTGTCTGTGGTGGAAAATAAACAGCCACGAAAAGTTTAGCTGAAAACTCTCTTGGCAAGTAGTGTGGCCTGCAATTTATCACAATATACTCTACTTCAGGCGAGCAAAATCTAGAGACTTCCTTAGATTTCGTGCACCAGCTGTTTACAAATATGCACAGACAGCCCCCCCCCCCTCATATTACCGGAGTGTGCTGTTCTATCTTGCCGGTGCAGCGTATATCCATGTCGTCATTCAGCCACGATTCCGTGAAACATAGGATATTACAGTTTTTGCTGTCCCGTTGGTAGGATATTCGTGATCGTACATCGTCTAATTTGTAATTTGGTTGACAACTCAACCAAATGTAAATCAAAACTAAACATCTAACTGACGTCTGTGCCCAATAGGCGAGTAAGACACTAGAGAAGGCACGATCAGTCAACTGGCATATGCATATCCAGTCACTGATGCTACAAATGATTTAAATTGGCACAATGAAAGCAGGTGACAGTGTCTGTGCCCATTTCTGAAAACCTAAGTTCAGAGATGGTGTTGTTTGGTACGAAAGCCAGTCTGTTTAAATAAGTTCATATAAATATTTATACGCTCTCTGCCACATTCTGTTGCTAAAAGTTGTGCACATCACAGATTACTTACGACTAAGACATTTTGCACTGTAATTGTTATGGTTAAACTGATTGTGACAGTTCAGTCAGTGGCCTTAATAATGTGCATTCCCTATCATTTATTGTAATATAATTTTTAAGCAATGGTGGCCAAGCTTTTCAGATTTGAAACCTCATTCCCCTGGCTGAAGAGGAGAAGCCCACACCAGGACAGGAGTTCTAAAGTTGAAAAGTGTCTTTAGTTTTCTGCTTTCATCATTGTGCGGGGGGGGGGGCATATAATTAGTGTTGGCACTGAGATTTGGGTGGTGGTGGGGGGTTTGGGAGGTCATGAATGATTAACCTGTCCAGATGGGGACCTCTGGGATGGTAGCAGAGTGGCACAGTCAGGGGTGAAAGTAAGGCGGTACGGTCCGGACGGCATCCCGGCAAAATAAATAGCGGGGGTACTCCGTACCGGTAAAACATGAGCCTATCACAATAATGAAAACAAAATGTCAAGAAAACTGTAGTCTATCACACCATTAATGTACGTATTTCAGAAATTAGCGAATGGACTTGGAAACGGGTGGTAGGCCTACAGCCTATGCTCCAAAATGCGATGTGATTAGAGAACACTGAAATTTGGAAATACACTATAAATACAAAAGTATAAGGACACCCCTTGAAAATAGTGGATTCGGCTATTTCAGCCACACCCATTGCTGACGGGTGTATAAAATCGAGCACACAGCCATGCAATCTCCATAGACAAACATTGGAAGTAGAACGGCCTTGTTGTTTTTGAAAGAAAAGCAAAAAAAATTGTCCATTAAAGTAACATCAAATTGATCAGAAATACAGTGTAGACATTGTTAATGTTGTAAATGACTATTGAAGCTGGAAACGGCAGATTTCTTTTAATGGAATACATAGGCATACAGAGGCCAATTATGAGCAACCTTCAATTCTGTTTCCCAATGGCACGTTGTGTTAGCTAATCCAAGTGGATTATTTTAAAAGGCTAATTGATCATTAGAAAACACTTTTGCAATTAAGTTAGCACAGCTGAACATTTTTGTGCTGATTAAAGAAGCAATACAACTGGCCTTCTTTAGACTAGTTGAGTATCTGGAGCATCAGCATTTGTGGGTTCGATTACAGGCTCAAAATGTTCATAAACAATGCACTTTCTTCTGAAACTCGTCAGTCTATTCTTGTTCTGAGAATTGAAGGCTATTCCATGCAAGACATTGCCAAGAAACTGAAGATCTCATACAACGCTGTGTACTACTCCCTTCACAGAACAGTGCAAACTGGTTCTAACCAGAATAAAAATAGGAGTGGTGCACCCTGGTGCACAACTGAGCAAGAGGACAAGTACATTAATGTCTAGTATGAGAAACAGACGCCTCACAAGTCCTCAACTGGCAGCTTCATTAAATAGTACCCGCAACACACCTGACGGGAGTCTTGACCCTTTCAATAGTAATTGAGCACTTACATTTGTTTGGTTGTTAGAAAAACAGCACTAAGGTTTAAGTGCCTAAATGTTCAAGAGAATGCGTGGAATGGTTTACCAAACTCTCAGACTCTCCTCTCTCTGTCTCTCACCTCAATCTCAGGCAACATTTCCTCTGCAAGTTGTCAAGCAAAATGAAAACAATGGCAACCAACATCAAGAGTTAAAGGGGCAGTGCATAAAAAAAACACAGCTTCATATTAGTGGAAACCAAGACTGTTCTCAGGGCAGGCCTGGTTGTAACTTGACATGTTCGAGTCGTGTCTTGGACAATTTCAGCATTTTAGCTAACCCAGCGCGAGAGGAAAGGCGACGATACGATGAATTAGCACGGCAACGACGGAAGCCCGAGAGGCAGCTCCCCAAGGTTCTTTTTTTCTAGGTTGGGGTTTTCGTATGATTCCCAATTAGAGGCAGCTGGTCATCGTTGTCTCTAATTGGGGATCATATTTAAGTTGTTGTTTTTCCCCACTAGTGTTTGTGGGAGATTATTTTGAGTTAGTGCATGTAGCACCTCTTCGTCACGGTTTGTTTTGTTTATGGTTTATTGTATGTATTGCATAGTTTCACATTAAAATAAAATATGTGGAACGATACGCACGCTGCGCCTTGGTCCATTCCTACACACACACACACACACACACACACACACACACACCTGCTACGAAATATAACTGCTAGTCAAAACTGGCAGACCTGCCCTGAGAGCAGTGTGAGTATCCACTAATAAGAGACAGCGTCAAAAACATGATGTCCATGCTTTTTTTATGATATTTCCATTCTCTGAGGTCGAAATAACACTCTGAAATTATGAAAATGATAATGCCCTTTCTGTGTAAGAGCTGTCTGAAAAAAAAATGCCCGTAATTTCAGCTTGTGTACCCTCCTAAATGTATCCTCCCAAATTGAAGGGGTAAGCGGGGTAGACTCTAGAGCAGGGGTCTACAACCGGTAGATCAGGAGCTACCAGTAGCTCGCAGTCGACCTATGATTAGCTTGCCAAGCAATTCTGTAAGTAAATTTTTTAATTTGTTCCATCGCAAACTGTCATAAATATAAAGCTCCCGGCTACAATCAAATCAAAGCCACATTGACATTATCCCACAACTGGTCAAATCAAATGTTATTGGTCATATACACATGGTTAGCAGATGTTATTGTGAGTGTAGCGAAATGCTTGTGCTTCTAGTTCCGACAGTGCAGCAATATCTAACATGTAATCGAACAATTCCACAACAACCACCTAATACACACAAATATAAGTAAAGGAATGGAATAAGAATATATACATATAAATATATGGATGAAGATTGACAGAGCAGCATAGGCAAGATGCAATAGAGGTGTAAATTACAGTATATACACATATGAGATGAGTAATGCAAGATATGTAAACATTATTAAAGTGGCATTACTAAAGTTACTAGTGATCCATTTATTAAAGTGGCCAATGATTTCAAGTCTGTATGTAGGCAGCAGCCTCTCTGTGTTAGTGATGACTGTTTAACAGTCTGATGGCCTTGAGATAGAAGCTGTTTTTCAGTCTCTCGGTCCCAGCTTGGATGCACCTGTACTGACCTCGCCTTCTGGATGGTAGCGAGGTGAACAGACAATGGCTCATGTGGTTGTTGTCCTTGATGAGATATTTTTGCCCTTCCTGCGACATAGGGTACTGTAGGTGTCCTGGAGGGCAGGTAGTTTGCCCCCGGTGATGCATGGTTCGCCACTATTGGCTTAAAATTTGTGATGGGGGGAAAACTCGATGCAGTTGCATATCACAATGTTATTTTTTGACAAGAATATATGTGATGGGGGAAAACTCGATGCAGTTGCATATCACAATGTTATTTTTTGACAATAATATAAACTCAGAAAAAAAGAAACGTCCCTTTTTCAGGACCCTGTCTTTCAAAGATAATTCGTAAAAATCCAAATAACTTCACAGATCTTCATTGTAAAAGGTTTAAACACTCTTTCCCATGCTTGTTCAATGAACCATAAACAATTAATGAACATGCACCTGTGGAACTGTTGTTAAGACACTAACGGCTTACAGACGGTAGGCAATTAAGGTCACAGTTATGAAAACTTAGGACACTAAAGAGGCCTTTCTACTGACTCTGAAAAACACCAAAAGAAAGATACCCAGGGTCCCTGCTCATCAGCGTGAACGTGCCTTAGGCATGCGGCAAGGAAGCATGAGGACTACAGATGTGGCCAGGGCAATAAATTGCAATGTCTGTACTGTGAGACGCCAAAGACAGCGCTACAGGGAGACAGGATGGACAGATGATCGTCCTCGCAGTGGCAGACCACGTGTAACAACACCAGCACAGGATCGGTACATCCGAACATCACACCTGCGGGACAGTACAGGATGGCAACAACAACTGCCTGAGTTACACCAGGAACGCACAATCCCTCCATCAGTGCTCAGACTGTCCGCAATAGGCTGAGAGAGGCTGGACTGAGGGCTTGTAGGCCTGTTGTAAGGCAGGTCCTCACCAAACATCACAGCAACAACGTCGCCTATGGGCACAAACCCACCGTCGCTGGACCAGACAGGACTGGCAAAAAGTGCTCTTCACTGACGAGTCACGGTTTTGTCTCACCAGGGGTGATGGTCGGATTCGCGTTTATCATCGAAGGAATGAGCGTTACACCGAGGCCTGTACTCTGGAGCAGGATCGATTTGGAGATGGAGGGTCCGTCATGGTCTGGAGCGGTGTGTCACAGCATCATCGGACTGAGCTTGTCATTGCAGGCAATCTCAACGCTGTGCGTTACAGGGAAGACATCCTCCTCCCTCATGTGGTACTCTTCCTGCAGGCTCATCCTGACATGACCCTCCAGCATGACAATGCCACCAGCCATACTGCTTGTTCTGTTTGTGATTTCCTACAAGACAGGAATGTCAGTGTTCTGCCATGGCCAGCAAAAAGCCCAGATCTCAATCCCATTGAGCACATCTGAGACCTGTTGGATCGGAGGGTGAGGTCTAGGGCGAGGGCCATTCCCCCCCAGAAATGTCCGGGAACTTGCAGGTGCCTTGTTGGAAGAGTGTGGTAACATCTCACAGCAAGAACTGGCAAATCTGGTGCAGTCCATGAGGAGGAGATGCACTACAGTACTTAATTTGTACGCTCATTCCTTCGATGATAAACGTGAATCCGACCATCACCCCTGGTGAGACAAAACCGTGACTCGTCAGTGAAGAGCACTTTTTGCCAGTCCTGTCTGGTCCAGCGATGGTGGGTTTGTGCCCATAGGCGACTTTGTTGCTATGATGTTTGGTGAGGACCTGCCTTACAACAGGCCTACAAGCCCTCAGTCCAGTCTCTCTCAGCCTATTGCGGGACACAGCCAGTGAAATATCAGGGCGGAAAATTCAAAAACAACAAAATGTCATAATTCAACTTTCTCAAACATACAACTATTTTACACCATTTTAAAGATAAACTTCTCGTTAATCTAACCACATTGTCCGATTTCAAAAAGGCTTTACAGCAAAAGCAAAACATTAGATTATGTTAGGAGAGTACATAGACAAAAATAATCACAGCCATTTTCCAAGCAAGGACATGTGTCAATAAAACCCAAAACACAGCTAAATGAAGCACTAACCTTTGACGATCTTCATCAGATGACCCTTCTAGGACATTATGTTACACAATACATGTATGTTTTGTTCGATAAAGTTCATATTTATATCCAAAAAAACGCATTTTACATTGGCGCGTGATGTTCAGAAAATGTATTCCCAGCAAAACGTTCGGTGAATGTGCACATCAATTTACAAAAATACTCATCATAAACGTTGACAAAATATATAACAATTATTTTAAGAATTATAGATAGACTACCCCTGGATGCAACCGCTGTGTCAGATTTGAAAATAGCTTTACGAAGAAAGCAAATTTTTCAATATTCTGAGTACATAGCTCAGCCATCACGGTGAGCTATTCAGACACCCGCCAAGTTCGGGGCAACCTAAACTCAGAATTAGTATTAGAAATATTCTCTTACCTTTGCTGATCTTCGTCAGAATGCACTCCCAGGACTGCTACTTCCACAATAAATTTGGTTTTTGTTCGAAATAATCCATATTTATGTACAAATACCTCCGTTTTGTTCGTGCGTACAGATCACTTATCCAAAGGCATAACGTGCGAGCGCGGAACGAGAGACGAAAAGTCAAAATGTTCCATTACCATACTTAGAAGCATGTCAAACGCTGTTTAAAATCAATCGTTATGGTATTTTTAATGTAAAAATTGCGATAATATTCCAACCGGACAATAGCATATTCATTCAAGAAGAAAAAGAAGGAACGGCGTGCTCGCGTGACCACGCATATCCAATCCCTTTGTTGCCAGGCAGACCACTCAGTAACTGAGCTCCTATTATCTGCCCAGTGACAGGAAAATGCTCAAACCACTTCCTGAAGGCTTTAGACAGCCAATGGAAGCCTTAGGAAGTGCAACGTCCCCCACAGACACTGTAGCTTCGATAGAGAATCAAAAGAAGAACTACAATTCTCAGACTTTTCACTTCCTGCTTGGATTTTTCTCAGGTTTTTGCCTGCCATATGAGTTATGTTATACTCACAGCCACCATTCAAACAGTTTTAGAAACTTCAGAGTGTTTTCTATCGAAATCTACTAATAATATGCATATTCTAGTTTCTGGGCCAGAGTAGTAACCTGTTTAAATTGGGTACGTTTTTCATCCGGCAGTGAAAATACTGCCCCCTAGCCCAGACAGGTTAATGCAGCTGGTGGCCACACCAGATACTGACTGTTACTTTTGATTTTGACCCCCCCCCCCACACACTTTGTTCAGGGACTCATTATTCCATTTCTGTTCATCACATGTCGGTGAACCTTTTTCCGTTTATGTCTCAGTTGTTGAATCTTGTTGTGTTCATACAAATAATTACACATTAAGTTTGCTGAAAATAAACACAGTACGACAGTGAGAGGACGATTCTTTTTTTGCTGAGTTATATAATATATATATATATATATATATATATATATATATATATACACACAGTACCAGTCAAAAGTTTGGACACACCTACTCATTCAAGGGTTTTTCTTTATTTTTACTATTTTCTACATTATAGAATAATAGTGAAGACATCAAAACTATGAAATAACACATATGGAATCAGCTAGGAACCAAAAAAGGGTTAAGCAAATCAAAATATATTTTATTTTGCCATGATGAGAGCTTTGCACACTCTTGGTATTCTCTCAACTAGTTTCATGAGGTAGTCACCTAGAATGCATTTCAATTAACAGGTGTGCCTTGTGAAAAGTTAATTTGTGGAATTTCTTTCCTTCTTAATGCATTTGAGCCAATCAGTTGTGTTGTGACAAGGCAGAGGTGGTATACAGAATATAGCCCTATTTGGTAAAAGACCAAGTCCATATTATGGCAAGAACAGCTCAAATAAGCAAAGAGAAACGACAGTCCAACATTACTTCAAGCCATGAAGGTCAGTCTGCTTCACAGAGTTCAAGTAACAGACACCTCTCAACATCAACTGTTCAGAGGAGACTGCATGAATCAGGCCTTCATGGTCGAATTGCTGCAAAGAAACCAGTACTAAAGGACACCAATAATAAGAAGACTTGCTTTGACCAAAAATCACGAGCAATGGACATTAGACCATTTGGTCTGATGAGACCAAATTTGAGATTTTTGGTTCCAACCTCGGTGTCTTTGTGAGACGCAGAAGAGGTGAATGGATGATCTCCGTATGTGTGGTTCCCACCGTGAAGCAGGGAGGGGGTGGTGTGATGGTGTGGGGGTGCTTTGCTGGTAATACTGTCTGTGATTTATTTAGAATTCAAGGCACACTTAACCAGAATGGCTACCACAGCAATCTGCAGTGGGACTTTCATTTGTTTTCAACAGGACAATGACCCAACACACCTGCAGGCTGTGTAAGGGCTATTTGACCAAGAAGGAGAGTGATGGAGTGCTGCATCAGATGACCTGGCCTCCACAATCACCCAACCTCATCCCAATTGAGATGGTTTGGGATGAGTTGGACTGCTGAGTGAAGGAAAAGCAGCCAACATGTGCTCAGCATATGTGGGAACTCTTTCAAAACTGTTGGAAAATCATTCCAGGTGAAGCTGGTTGAGAGAATGCCAAGAGTGTGCAAAGCTGTCATCAAGGGAAAGGGTGGCTACTTTGAAGAATCTCAAATATATTTTGATTTGTTTAACACTTTTTTAGTTACTACATGTTTCCATGTGTTATTTAACAGTTTTGATGTCTTCACAATTATTCTACAACGTAGAAAATAATAAAATAAACGTGAATGAGTAGGTGTTCTAAAACTTTTGACCGGTAGTGTATGTGATCATATTCAAATGAAAGAACGGTTTGAAATTATTATGTTTTAGTCAAATAATATATCTGTTTGGGCTTCTTGCGGTCAATTTGCAGTCTATAAATTATATATAATTATGCTCCGGCCCCCTGACCATCCACTCAAGAAAAAATAAATAAATGTAAAATAAATGTAAAAAATGTATAATTAAAAAAATATATTAAAAAAAAAACATAGGTGATGGGCTAATAAAGAATACTAGTATAGAACAAGAAGGCCTGCACACTGTTAAAGCTCCCAATTCACCGCTTTCTTGACAATGTTTCCATCCGAAACGGATCTTCCGTCAGGACAAACACACTGAGTGTTCACATCCCAAAATATACACATTTTACCTCACATGACCATTGCGGACATGACGCATGGTGGGTGCAAAAAGCATTTGCATATCACTAATAATTAAATAACAATGAGATGGGTACATGTAATGGTTCCAGAACATAATATATATTTACAAAATGACCAAGTGGGTAACCTGGAAGGCAAGACAAATCAAAGTGAAGTGACATATTTCAGGTAAGAAATGGTCTGAAATCAAACTCTTGATTCAGAGACATGGTACACAAACGGTGCATTCAATACAGTTCTCTTCTCAATAATAGATTATTAGTATCTGCGCCCATCCTAGGTGTCTTGACATGTTCGATGCCAATGTATCTCAAAGAGCTCATGTTGTGACGAGCCTCCATGACATGCGCAGCCACAGGGTTTTCTCTGGTCAAGGGTCCTGATATTACTCCTGTGTTCTGCTATCCTTGTTTTCAGAGCTTGTTTTGTTTTTCTTACATAGCATAGACGACAAACACGTTTGATCAGGTATATCACATTTTTGGGGAACATGTAATGATGCCCTTAATTTTAATGGCCTTGCCCGTAAAAGGGTGATTGAACATTGTGCATTTGTTCGTGAAGTTACACTGGGTACACCCGCCACATCTATAGTCACCGTCCAGCACATTGTCTAGAAAGGTACCGCGTGGCACTGGTGGAAGATCAGACCTCACCACCATTTGATGTTGGGGGCGCGTCTGAAGACTACCCACTGGGGTTCTTTAAACGTATTTTTCAGTTGTGGATCGGTGCTCAAGATCTACCAGTGTTTTTAATAATATGGTCGAACTGTTTACCAAATGGGGAGTACTGAAGGAAGCATTGAACGCGTTGGTCAGGGGGGCGGGGACGTTTGGGCGTGAGGCTGTCATCCTGGGTCATATTTTTTATAACGTTCCCTTGCGTCATGCAGCCATTCCTCTGGGTAACCCTGCTGTCTGAAACGCTCATCGAGATGGTCGGTTTGTTTGTCATAGTCCCCTGTGTACTACAAATCCTACGTATGCGACTGTATCGGCTAAAAAGAGGCTCAGGGAAATAAATGATACAAAACATATTTGGAGTTATTTTCATGAAATAAACACAGTGATTTAGTAGACATACAGTGATGATGCATAAATAAAATGAAAAAGACTGCAAGGGGGCTTTAAGAACTGACAATTGTGTGTAGGGTATCCTCCTGTCAAGGCATTCCCTCTCAAGGCATTCCAACGAACGAACTAATTCAAGGCCATAAGGTTCCTCCTACTCACCGCTCTGGTGACAGAGAGGAAGCGGTCATAGCTGATCAGGACAATGTTGAAGACAGAGGCAGTGCAGAGCAAGTAGTCCATGACCAGCCACAGTTTGCACAGTCCTCTGCCCAACATCCATCTCCCTGTCAGGATGTATGGGATGTACACTGGAATGCAGAATGCCCCTGAAAAACCAGATGGGGAGAGAGGAGAGGCATTGCACTTATTAAGATTACTTTATTGGTCAATATTGGGTCAACCAAAATGTGCTTCCACTTTTAACCCAACCCCTCTGAAAGACACACTTCACACGTTTTGTTTTTTTAGAGGTGCATGGAGCTGCCACATGAGAGCTGATGTTGTGGGGGTTAAGTGCATTACTCAAGGGTACAACAGCAGGCAATGGAATCTAGGTTTGATACCAGCAACCCTCCAGTTGCAAGCTCACTTCCCGACAGATTTTTCCCGTCGGACCCAGGATTCGAATTGGCAACGGTCCCGTTGTTATCTGGCCTCTCTAGCCGCTAGGATACATGTTAGTCTTACGCTTTAATAAATGTTTTTATTCTACTTTGCCAGGAGGAGTGGAGCCCTCATTTGTTCATCTGGACTTCCTGGCATTTGTCTGCTGTCTATAACAATGTTTTAATCGGAGCCTGTACCACTAATATCAGGCTGAGTTGCGGTCCACAAATAACATTCCTCATATTCTACTGTTTATTATTCTCACTCAAACACACAGACCAATAAATTACTTTAAATAAGAAAATAAATGCAAATGACATCTTCAACATGCAATAACAATGTACTTAATTTAATAATCATAAATGTTCTCACCAACAAGAAAATCCGATATGGCGAGATTCAGGAAGTAATAGTTGCTTTGAGACCTCAGACTCTTGTCTACTTTAAAGGCGAAAATGACCAAAGCGTTTCCCAAAACTATCACAACAACCAAAGTTACCATCATCATCAAAAGAATGACCATGACAGGCGCTGTGAATGCGTTGTCGCTCCACATTTTGGTTGAGTCGTTGTGCATGTAATTCCAGCTCGCGTTGGCATCGAGTTGATCTCCCCCCATGATCTTATTTATCAGCTTTAAATTGTGTTAAATCATTGACGGATATTCCAAGGAGTTGGAAATAGGCAATACAACACCTGAAATCCATGCGCATCTGCATCCACGCATCCAAAATGCAACTTCAGTATGTCCTTTGCTTGCCACCTCGCCGACCGGCGCAGCCTACTCAAATATGCATATGACCTAAAGATGCTGTCAATATCATATATCTTCATGCTCAACAACACTCATCCATAGCCTATCATGAAGTGCGCGCAGGTCTAGGCAGCATCAGAACTTTTGTTACGTGGAAAACGCTTTGGCATCTACATCACTATATACGTCGTCTGTGGTAACTACAATGAATTGAAACTTCAACTAAAAGTTTCCACAAGTGAGCAAACACCTCCACTAGCCTAAAGCCATACACTTATATGTGCTCTGGTATACCAGTGGCGACGGGTCATTCAGGGAAGGTGGGGCAGAGCCTGTTTTGACATTTTAATTTAGCGTTAATCATTGTCACATATCAGTTTTCAAACAATGTAAAACATTTTTATAATTGAGTTAATAAAGCAGCATACAAACAGTCTTTTTTTCTTTCTTGAATAAGGCAGCTCCAAAATGTAGGTGTTTCAGCCTAGCTCAGTGCTTTCTGTGGTGGTGGTGTGGCAGCCAGCAGAAAATAAGGAGAGTTGGTAATGCTCTCTAGTTGTGCCGTGATTGGCTCATTGTTCTGTCACTCATGGGGACACTAAATCAAAGGGAAAACAGGTTTTTAGAATTTTTAGCAAATGTATTAAAAACCAAAAACAGATACCTTACTTACATAAGTATTCAGACCCTTTGCGATGAGACTCGAAATTGAGCTCAGTTGCATCCTGTTTCCATTAATCGTCCTCGAGATGTTTCAACAACTTCATTGGAGTCCAACTGTGGTAAATTCAATTGATTGATTGGACAAGCTATTGAAAGGCAGGATTGTATCAAGTCACAGATCTGGGGAAGGGTAACAAAAAAATGTCTGCAGCATTGAAGGTCCCCAAGAACACAGTGGCCTCCATCTTGTATGCGGCTGCATAAATAATGTAATATGCCAGGGAGATATGTATACAGTAAATAAAACTAAGTGTATGTTGTATAGTAAGCTGATAGTAGCCCATGTGCCTCACCCTAATCATCTGGTCCCTTTCCTCCCTTAGCCTACTCCTCTAACTTGGTGGTGCACATGTAGCCTATAACCTGTTTTAGAGAAATGTAATCATTGAATATTGTAAGAGCTTTCATTGTCCGCATATATGCCCCCTTTGTGTATCCTACGGTTCTGACTTGGTGTACAGGAAGAATACTGTAAGAACAGCCCATGTTCTGAATTCTGTCACTGTGCATTTCAAAATTTCTGAACAAATAGGTATATTGACTACTTCCATTCTGGCGCGCTCATTAATGTCTCAATCGAAATTATGGATTGCCTCTTACCCGCTCGTCATTCCATTATGCCATATTTTGTACATCTCAATTGGCAGTAGAAACCGCATTTGTTTAAATAAGTCACCGTTTCAGCAATGTTTTTTTTAAAGCAGTAAATGAGGCTGAATGAACTGTTTCACTGGCAGACAAGACTCTACTAAAAGCCAGGTGTAGCAGTGGTAAGGATTCACTCCATTTTGCTGAAAAGAAAGCTCTGCTGTTGGGACAGCTTTATGTAGGCCCTAACAGTTTGTGGGCACCATTTTTTTGCTTTGCCTCCTCAGACTCTTGTCTACTTTAAAGGCAAAAATGACCAAAGCATTTCCCAAAACTATCACAACAACCAAAGTTACAATCATCATCAAAATAATGACCATGACTGCAGGGGCGAAAATCTGATATCAACTTTGGAGGGGACAATTACATGACATTTTCTCAAGAGCAATTCCTGAGGGGGACACCAAAAGTAGTGCTGTAACACATAGCCGCCATTGTAATATGGTAAATGTATATTGAGGAACCAAAGAAATAAGGTGTTTGCCGTACTCCTAACTACCGGTACCCAAAACTACACAACTAATCACAACAGCAATACCATTGCCTTTAACAAATCTTAGTTCAGTCACCAGTTTAAGTTGAGAGTGGGGGTATCCATGGCATTTTCCAATTATGTTCCTATTTTACAAGTCAAAAAAATGGAGAACCTTTCATAATGTTGCCAAACAAAGACTCAACAAACTTACCTGAGACTCCCTGTCTCTGCCAGTCTGTCCCTGCATATCTGTCCCCAACTCTGCTGTCTGTGTGCCATCTGTTGCCTGCTCTGCCTAATGACATCATTGTGAAACATTTCCATTAGAATTTCATTTCTTTCTTATGAACATTTTATCAACTAGTCTTTGAGATATTAGGCTACTAGGGTTCTTACTATGCGTTTTGGTGTATTGAAAAATACTCTGATGTCCGTCTTTTGTTTTCTGCCATTTTTCTACCTGGCTGGCTGGCTACACACACAGTGTGTAGGTTATTTACAGTAGGAGATGGGCTTCTATCATCTTCAATCATTCTATTTGGGCTTCGATCTAAAAGGTAGCTAGCAAATGTGAAACGGATTAAAATGACAAGAGTTGACAGCTGTATGAGTTCACCATTTACACAACATATGCTGCAACCTTTTGTAATTTTAATAGTTTGTTTCATATTGGCTGGCTTCCAACAATAGCTGAATTTGCAAAGCTAGCGAGCACCAATTCAGTTTCAGTGGTGTTTGCTATAATCTTTGCTACCCGGGTTAAATAAAGGTGAAATAAAATAAATAAATAAATAAAAGTTCACTTGCGAGAATTTAGCTTTTGCAATGAGGCCATTAAATATATTTAAGACAATGGTAGAAGAGAGTGTAGTTCTGTTCAGTTTGGATTTCAGTTTATCGCTAACCTTATCACAGGGACTTTGAAGCACTAACTTACATCATCTGCATGCTGATTCCATCTTTGACGACGCCACATAAATGGAATAGGTACTAGCTAGCTTAATAGTTAATATTTGCGCGCTAGCTCTGCATATTCAGCTAGTGTGTGTGCGCGATTGACTGGATTAACCTCACGTCAGTTACGTTCATTGAGTGCCTTTCAGACAGTAGATACGACCTCTCTGTTACCTAGCAAGCTAAGGAACTGGCAGTGGATCAAACCATTGTGAGGCAAAGGGTGGGGGGGTTGCAATCTTTTGAAACTTAAAAACGCGCTATTAAGTGTCTATAATCAGCACAATTGCTTTCATTGCGTATTATTAATATTATTTAAATTACATAGTTATGTTTCAGTGATATATTGGGGGGGGACAAATCATATTTTTTCCAGGATGGGGGGGTCGTGTCCCCCCCGTCCACCCTGGGATTTCCGCCCCTGCATGACAGGCGCTGTGAATGCGTTGACGCTCCACATTTTGGTTGAGTCGTTGTGCATGTAATTCCAGCTCGCGTTGGCATCGAGTTGATCTCACCCCATGATCTTCTTTATCAGCTTTAATATGTTGTTAAATCGTTGACGGGTATTCCAAGGAGTTGGAAATAAGCAATGCAACAGCTGAAATCCATGCGCATCTGCATGCACATCCACACATCCAAAATTTAAAATGCAACTTCAATATGTGCTTTGCTTGTCACTTTGCCGACCGGCGCAGCCTACACGAATATGCATATAATGACCTAAAGATGCTGTCAATATCATATACAGTGCCTTGCAAAAGTATTTATCCTCCCTTGGCATTTTTGCTATTTTGTTGCATTACAACCTGTAATTTAAATGGATTTTTATATGGACATGTAGAAATTGGTGAAGTAAAAATAAAACCTTTTTAAAAAAAAAAAGGTAACATTTTTCCAAAACATTATGTAAAAGTGGTGCGTGCATATGTATTCACCCCTTTGCTATTAGGCCCCTAAATAAGATCTGGTGTAACCAATTACCTTCAGAAGTCACATAAGTAGTGAAATAAAGTCCACCTGTGTGCAATCTAAGTGTCACATGATCTGTCACATGATCTCAGTATATATACACCTGTTCTGAAAGGCCCCAGCGTCCACAACACCACTAAGCAAGCGGCACCATGAATACCAAGGAGCTCGCAAAACAGGTCAGGGACAAAGTTGTGGGGAAGTACAGATCACAGTTGGGATATAAAAAAATATCTGAAACTTGAACATCCCATGGAGCACCATTTAATCCATTATTAAAAAATGGAAAGAATAAAAGACTCTCTCTTCTGTCTGTGTCGCACTCTTTTCAAATTATTGAATTGATAACAGGTTATGTGTTTATGGTTTTCAATCTCATGAATAGCCTTGCTTCTAAAACTTGAAGCTGTGCCACACAATCCAGCCTCTCGGGTCACTGCCTAACCACCAGCCCCAAAGTTAAGTGCTTAATTAGCCATTCAAAAGTGTATTTGTCATCTAACGTTGGACAGTGCTACGATGTTATGATTATGTTAACATTTATACAGCCAGGATCATCGTCAGAGGGGATTACCCCTTTGGGCATAAGTAATGCCACGCTGCAGGCCTGCGGTAGGCACCTCCAGCACAGCCATGGTTAAAGACCAGGCTGTGTCTGTGTTTGGGAAGGAAGTGATTGCTACCCATGGCTGGAAAAATTGGAAATGCCAATAAAGGAACTTCAGCAAAGCCGGTCCTTGATGAGGGAAAATTCAAACTGATAATTGGTAAGGGAAAGATTTAGATCCTAATGCAGCACTAAGTTATTTCCAACTCATATAATGTTTTACCTTGACACAATTTGGATTTGCAGAAACTGTGCAAAACAAGTTTCTAGATATACCCCCCACATTCATCTGATCAGATGAACAATGAGTATAAACTTCAAATCAGGTATAGGTTTACATACTTTCTTGTCAATGTATAGGTGTTTTGAGTGTTAATATACACATTTCTTCTGTGTTTTCTTATTTACAATGATGGCATTACTTACTTAAAACGGAGCCTAACATGCATGCATACAACACAGATGTTGTTGGTGCACCAGCCATAATATGAAAATGTATGCACTCACTACTGTAAGTTGCACTGGATAACCCTCGACGCTGGGCCAATTGTGCACCAATTGTGCACCGCCATATGGGACTTCCGTGCACCGCCAGTTGTGATACAGCCCGGGATCGAACCAGGGTCTGTAGTTACGCCTCTGCCGCTGCGCAACTCGGGAGTATATCATTACATACAGTAGGATAATCATTACCCATGTGACTGAGTTGACAGCCTATTAGTAATACCGCAAATATGGGCTTAATAACGATGTTTAACAACGATTACGGTTTTTTTTCTGTTCCAAGTACGACCCGTACTGTTCTGGGAAGTATGACCTAACTGTTACTTGTTATTTCCTTTGTCACTGTTCCTCATATAACACACACAGAGTTTCTGCTGTTACATCCTGTGAACTCTGCCCCTCTCCTCTTTCATCTCCTCCCCAGTTAAGACCGAGCCTATGAACAACAGTGAGACTGACTATCACAGAAGGCAGCACTGGACAGCCATGCAGGCAAAGGTAATATACTGTTATATACTGCATCCACTGTCCCTCTCATTTCTCCCCTTTCCTAACTAGTTAAAATGGAGCCACACATACACACACAGCTTCTGCTGTTACATCCTGTGAACTCTGCCCCTCTCATCTCTCTCCAGTTCTCCCCAGTTAAGACAGGACCTGTAAACAACAGTGAGACTGACTACCACAGAACGCAGCACTGGACAGCCATGCAGGTGAAGGTAACACCACACACAGTTTCAGCCTCTTATTTCTCCCTTTAAAACAGAGTCTAACATGCATGCATACTCACAGATGTTGTTGGTGTACCAGCCATAATATGAAAATGTATGTACTCACTACTGTAAGTTGCTCTGGATAAGAGTGTCTACTAAAATGTAAAAGACATTCATTTGAATACAAGGAATGCATTTCAGACTCCACATAGAAATAAGTTGCATTTGCAAAGTATTTCAAGAAACTAGAAAACATGTCAAGCAAGTATTTTTATATTCCACAAGTATTATCAGATTAACTGTTTCGTACAGATAATTATCAGACTCAAGCTACAAATGCTGGAAAAACATTTTTTCACAAAAGTAGTGCACTAGGCCTGTATTAGCGGACGATATGGAGGTCTTCAGCCGGGCATTTTTTTTCTTCCTGCATCTCCCACTCCCGTCAGCGCAGAACCCCCACCTCTCCCGTCGGCTTTAGCAACCCCACCCCCAAACTACTTCCCGCCAGCTATGCTTCCAGGTTGTCAGGTTTTATTCTCCCAGCTGGGTCAGGAGGGCAACATAGTGATTTGCATACAGATTGGGTCTTATGAAGCATTTACCTCACCCACTTTTCACCCAGTCACACATCTGTGGTACACAGGAGAGGAGAAATAGCCTTTCCAGCCCTGGAGGTGAGTGAGGGAGGAGGAGAGGGGAATTGCTATTCTTACACAGATGGAACACACACTAAAGAGATTACATGTTCAATAAAGATGGGTCTCAGATCCTGTAAAAGTAGCCAATGTAGCCATACTTGGGACTGAATGTCTACCCTACATCAGCTGACTAATTGACAGGTGTCATGCTGGATCTGAATTTACATGGCAATAGTTATCCAATCTCTGGAGCCTAACATTCATGGTGGTGAAAGACATTATGTGAGGATTATGTGTCCCACTTTCCTGATTACGTTTCCCACTTTGTAACTGCTGACTAGGATAATGGAGTAATCTTTCGGGAAATAATGTGAAGCAATTACTTCTTGTTGAAAACCCTATACTTACCTAGTGTACTGTAGCTCCCATGATGTGGGATTCCTGCATAAAGTAATGGTCAGACAGTAGAAAGTCAGTATTTTATAGCAGTGGTTCTAAATGTTATGTGATGAAAGAGAAAAACATTTCAACATTAGCTAGGTGTCCATCCAATTTGTGACAGACTTTCATACAAATATTCTAAAATCTGTAATATGCACATTTCCCACCTGAGATGCGTTTCCATCAAACATATTTGTTGCAGATAAAAGGCTGTACATGATGAAGCAGTGCACATACAAATTACTTTTGCTGTTAAATAAAAAATACAAGGTAAATGGGTTTCCATCGCTTTTCCAACTCTACTCTACACAAAAACTAAATAGCAAATGTGCCACTCTGGTCTTGGCATGTGCGCTCTAACAAACAGTTTGCAGATACAGTGTGGGTAGGCTACTTCTTACACACAGGAGGTTGGTGGCACCTTAAGCGTCCCCCTCTTCCTCAACCATGTCTAAAAAAATCAGATGTGCCATTTGCCTGAGAGTCAGAAAAATCACCATCATTGCTGCTGGCAAACAAACAAAAAACAGAGTGGGACCGGGTCTGTGTAGGCCTATAAGACCCGCGTGCAGTCTTGTTGTGCGTCCAAGAGTAGACAGACGAGCCATATTTGTAATCATCCTTGTCTCTATCAAACTTTTCCAATATCTTACGTCTCAAAAAACTATGGAATTTGTCAACGTCCTCTTTCAATTTGTTCTCTAAAGGGAGTTTTTGTTCCTCAGAATCAATATGAGCAATTTCTCCTTTGATCCCCTCGATATCTTTGTTTAGGAAATCTTTCTGACGTTTAGATTCCTCAATCAGTAACAAGATTAAATCAGTTGAACACTTGAGAATTGCTTCCAATTTATCTTTCAAATCTGGGTTATCATGTCCAAAGGATGGAAACTTCTTAATTTGAAAATCCTTGAGGAATAATTCCCTCTCTCCAATAGTCAGACAACGTGATTGTATGTAAGCCAACTTTTGTTTGTTTTTCCATCATTTTTTTTCAGATCATAGTATAGTCTGTGTAAATTTAGTGGGGAGTTCTCGCCACCATGTAGTAAAGAGTCTTCAACTATTATGTTCTTGCCTTGCTCATTTGTGAAAAATAAAGTGTTTGAAGAAGCCATAGTGGGCTGCTAAAAAATACCAAACATTCAGGAAAATGAATGGAGCAACTCCAAAAAAGACCTGGCAATATAGTGGCACTTAGTTTAAAGATCCAGAAAGTTCACATCGTAGGAGGCGTTTGAGACGATCACGAGAACTGGGAACCACTTCAATGGCCATGGCTTCTAGAGAGTTTGGGCTGCCATGGCCAACCTGTCTGTAATGTTCAGCCATGGGATATTTGTCGTTAGTAGTTCCTATAGCATAAGCATGTTCAGACACCCATTCCTTAAGCTTCCTCTCAGGGGACACTTGTGGACCTAGAACCTACTATACCAAGTGCAATCGTTTATCAACTGCAACACTACCTATGTTGTGTACAGTGCCCATGTAGATATTTGTAAATACACTACATAACTAAAAGTATGTGAACCCCTACTGGTCAAACATCTCATTCCAAAATCATGGCCATTAATATGGAGTTTGATGCTATAACAGCCTCCACTCTTCTGGGAAGGCTTTCCACTATCCATTTCTGTATGGATCTCACTTTGTGCATGGGGGCATTGTCATGCTGAAACAGGAAACTGTAACCACAAAGTTGGAAGCACAGAATCGTTTAGAATGTCATTGTATGCTGAAGCGTTAAGATTTCCCTTCACTGGAACTAAGAGCCCTAGCCCAAACCATGATAAAGATCCCCAGACCAGTATTCCACCTCCACCAAACTTTACAGTTGGCACTATGCATTGGAGCAGTTAACTGGATTTGGCGGATGCCAGGATAACGCTTTGTCCGTTGGACTGTCAGATGGTGAAGCTTGATTTATCACTCCAGAGAACGTATTTCCACTGCATTTCATGAAGCTCTGACGAACAGTTCTTGTGCTGACATTTCCAGAGGCAGTTTGGAACTCGGTAATGAGTGTTGCAGTCCCATTTTGTGAGCTTGTGTGGCCTACCACTTCGTGGCTGAGCCGTTGTTGCTCCTAGACGTCCAATTCACAATAACAGCACTTACAGTTGACCGGGGCAGCTCTAGCAGGGCAGACTTGTTGGAAAGGTGGCATCCTATGACGGTGCCACGTTGAAAGTCACTGAGCTCTTCAGTAAGGCGGGTGTGGCTGAAATAGCCGAATCCACTAATTTGAAGGGGTGTCCACATACTTTCTATATGTAGTGTAGGACGTACTAAGAGAAGGTTTATGGGCATCTGTCATCTTAAGCCGAGAATAACTAAACTCACACATTGTTTATATGTTGAGCTACAGTATACACTACCGTTCAAACCTTTGGGGTCACTTAGAAATGTCCTTGTTTTTGAAAGAAAAGCAAAACAATTTTGTCCATTAAAATAACATCAAATTGATCAGAAATACAGTGTAGACATTGTTAATGTTGTAAATGACTATTGTAGCTGGAAACGGCTGATTTTTAATGGAATATCTACTTAGGCGCACAGAGGCCCATTATCAGCAACCATCACTCATGTGTTCCAATGGCATGTTGTGTTAGCTAATCCAAGTTTATCATTTTAAAAGGCTAATTGATAAACCCTTTTGCAATTATGTTAGCACAGTTGAAAACTGTTGTTCTGTTTAAAGAAGCAATAAAACTGGCCTTCTTTCTTCTGAAACTTCTGAAACTCGTCAACGTCTTCTTGTTCTGAGAAATGAAGGCTATTCCATGTGAGAAATTGCCAAGGAACTGAAGATCTCATACAACACTGTGTACTACTCCCTTCACAGAACAGCGCAAACTGGCTCTAACCAGAATAGAAAGAGGAGTGGGAGGCCCCGGTGCACAACTGAGCAAGAGGACAAGTACATTAGTGTCTAGTTTGAGAAACAGACGCCTCACAAGTCCTCAACTGGCAGCTTCATTAAATAGTACCCACAAAACACCAGTTTCAACGTCAACAGTGAAGAGGCGACTCCGGGATGCTGGCCTTCTAGGCAGAGTTCCTCTATCCAGTGTCTGTGTTCTTTTGCCCATCTTAATCTTTTCTTTTTATTGGCCAGTCTGAGAAATGGCTTTTTCTTTGCAACTCTGCCTAAAAGGCCAGCATCCTGGACTTGCCTCTTCACTGTTGACGTTGAGACTGGTGTTTTGCGGGTACTATTTAATGAAGCTGCCACTTGGAATACTTTTACATTAGGTAGCGGCAATTAGCCAAGTGGGCAGAGCGTTGGACTAGTAACTGAAAGGTTGCAAGATCGCAATCCCCAAGCTGACAAGGTAAAAATCTGTCGTTCTGTCCCATAACAAGGCAGTTAACCCACTGTTCCTAGGCTGTCATTGAAAATAAGAATTTGCTCTTAACTGACTTGCCTAGTTAAATAAAGGTAAAATAAAAATAAAATAAAAAACATCAGCGTGTAGTTTACCAATAAAATGGTCTGACGGTGAAGTCTGTATTCATATCCCAAAATAGATTATCTCATTACAATACATTTTAATGGAAAGTTAGAAAAAATAACTAAGATCTTGCTACCGAGGAAAGGAAAATACTTGTCTATTTGTGGAAAAATCCCCCTGATTAACTCTGTAGTCATATCCCAGTTTACCTATTTGCAAGAAAAACCCTTTAATGAGTAGGTGTTATAAAAATGTTGACAGGTAGTGTATATATTTTATATATAGTGTATATATTTACAACAAAAACATATGTGGGATTGTAAATGATGCAGACAATTACATTGATGGAAGCTGCAATCTATCTGCAATATTAGAGCTGATTTACCCACCCCCGCCCCCACAATAAAAAAAATAAAAATTAAATAAAACCTTTCTATGCGGTTCATTTTATTTTCTTTCATTCATTTTAGCAATGTTGCTTGCAAAATGATTGCAGTTGTTCCCATAGAGATAGACAGTACATGGTTGCTCTATGTATCACTGACCCTGCATAAGCTAGCGACTGGGCTAACACAGCTAACCTTTTAGGTCAATAATATGCTGTTTTATTGAAAATGTTGTTGGCTTTATAATTGTGAGAGAAATTTAACTTGCTATTTAGTTATACTTAGGTAGCACAGGAGGCTGCTGAGGGGAGGACGGTTAATAATAATGGATGGAATGGAGCGATTGGAATGGCATCAAACACATGGAAACCATGTGCTAGGTAGCTTACAAGGTTAGCTGACTTTTCTCAAAATGAACCTTGAAGAAAATACGCTAGACAAGGTGGGATCTTTTTGTGTCTGTAAAATTAATTATGTGAGAAATGGCGGTGGAAATGCTTTTATGTGCAAATATTGATATAATAACCATCATAGCGAAGTAAACTTGGAGTCACACGATAACATGTTCTGTGGTTCTCCCACTACGACTCGTAGTGCAGTTTATTAGGTTATATAGGAAATAAGTGATGATGAACTTCACAGGGTGGAGAAAGTGCAAGGTGATGAGCTTTCCAATAAATATTGAGGGGTCTTGTTCTGGTGACATGATGATCAATGCTTGGCTGCCATTTGGCAAATTAAAATAATCTTGCTCTTTTGTTCATAATAATCTCATCATGTAGGCTATACTCACACTGTAGCTCTGCAAGCTGTTGGCTAGAATGCAGGTGTATATTTTTGTGACAAAACCATCAGTAGAGTTGGAAATGTGATGGAAACCAAATTAACTTCTATTTTCATTATTTGGGAATAGCATATTTTATTTATGTGGATTTTTTAATATTTACATCAAAATCTGTCACCAATTGGATGGAAAACTAACAATTGTTGACCATTTCTCCCCTCTTGCTGCAGCTTTGGCTCATCTCAAAATAACAGAAAAATGCTGTCTAAACCAGCATCCTGCAAACATTCAAAATGCAAACGTTCAAAAATGTTTTGTCACCCATGCTTGTTTTGTTGACATTGTTTTGTCCTTACTCACTGTTGCACCTATGGCACTAATCTGGTGAGCACCTTTGGAGCTCTGCCTAAGCAATGCATTTGATTGGTTGACGTGTTTTGCCAGGCATCACGATCGTGTCACTGTTTACAAATATCTGGGCATCTGGATAAATGAAAAGCTGTATTTTAGAAAGCATATTTCTGAGTTAGTTAAGCTGAGAATAAAAATGGGCTTCTATAGAAATAGGTCCTGCCTCTCGCTAAATAGTAGAAAGCAGATTATTCAGTCAACGTTCTTATCAGTCCTAGACTATGCCGACATCATCTAAATGTATATGGGCACAAGGCGAGACCCAAATGCAGAGATGGCTGATATTTATTATAGCAAAAGGGGCAGGAAAAAGGCAGGTCGGGTACAGGCGAGAGTTCATAAACCACGTCAGAGTCCAAACAGTACCAGGCGATAGGCAGGCTCGAGGTCAGGGGCAGGCAGAGTGGTCAGGCAGGCGGGCTCAGAGTCAGGACAGGCAAGGGTCAAAACCAGGAGGGCGAATAAAGAGAGACTGGGAAAAGCAGGAGCTGAGACACAAAAACGTTGACTTGACAAATATGACGAACTGGCACAGAGTGACAGGAAACACAGGGATAAATACACCGGGGATAATAAGCAACACCTGGAGGGGGTGGAGACAAGGACAAGGACAGGTGAAACAGATCAGGGTGTGACAATATTTTTGCAGCTGCCACTTCATTAAAGCAGTTAGATGCAGTTTATCATAGTGCACTGCCCTTTTTTAATGGCAACAATTTTAGTACTCATCACTGCATTCTCTACCACAATATTGGTTGGCCCTCTTTGTCTTCATGTAGATTGATACACTGCTATGTTTTCGCTTATAAAACGCTTTTACAAAAAGTCCCTCTGTACCTACCGTCGTTAGTAGTTATTTTGTTTATCTTTGTATCTTGAATGCTTTTCCCACATTTTGCTACTTGATCAATTACAAATGGTAATTAATTTAGTCACATCCTGTGAGAGTTGGGTTTACACCTGTTTGTCCACCACTAGGCGCGGCAGTGTTTTTTTTGTATTCTTTCCATGCATAAGCCAAAAAACAAAGGCTAATAAATGTTTTCACTACATGAGAGTGCCTTGATTACTTCTGGAAGTTTGTTTTTCTCAAAGGCTATTTCAGCAATGTTCATTATCTAGCATCAATTTATTTTTATTCTATAATATTTCATCCCATGATCAAAGAGCACTTCATGGATTAACTACATACCAAAGAACCACTCCTCTCCTGTCTCTTCAATAAATATAAATTGCAGACTGTCGGTCACACTTGATAACGTGAAAACTAGCACTTCAAACTAGCATAGTCAACAACTAACCAGACGGCACTACCCAGACCTTCTATGGGCGTGTGAGGGGAGGGTTCTTGAATTGTAACATCCAATCAAAATATTGCTATTCAAACCGTTTTTGTGATAGTCGTAGTGGGAGGACCACACAACATATCATCGTGTGACTCTAAGTTTACTTTGATATGATAGTTATTATATCAATTTTTGCATAATGGCGTTTCTACCACCATTTCTCGCAGAATACATTTTACAGACACAAAAACATCCCACCATGTTGAATGAACAAAATGTCTGTCAGCATTTGTAAATCTGTACTGGCATTTCCTGTTTCCGTCAGCCATAGGGTTGCCAGGTATAGCAAAAATGTCTAGACCAATTACCACTCAAAACCCACCCACAAGGCCTGAAAACTAGCTCAATAAATGTTTTTTTACAGCAAGAGAAGAGTTGCCACATGAGGGAGAAGTATATACAGTGAGGGAAAAAAGTATTTGATCCCCTGCTGATTTTGTACATTTGCCCACTGACAAAGAAATGATCAGTCTATAATTTTAATGGTAGGTTTATTTGAATAGTGAGAGACAGAATAACAACAAATAAAATCCAGAAAAACGCATGTCAAAAATGTTATAAATTGATTTGCATTTTAATGAGGGAAATAAGTATTTTACCCCTCTGCAAAACATGACTTAGTACTTGGTGGCAAAACCTTTGTTGGCAATCACAGAGGTCAGACGTTTCTTGTAGTTGGCCACCAGGTTTGCACACATCTCAGGAGGGATTTTGTCCCACTCCTCTTTGTAGATCTTCTCCAAGTCATTAAGGTTTTGACGCAGACTTTTGGCAACTCGAACCTTCAGCTCCCTCCACAGATTTTCTATGGGATTAAGGTCTGGAGACTGGCTAGGCCACTCCAGGACCTTAATGTGCTTCTTCTTGAGCCACTCCTTTGTTGCCTTGGCCGTGTGTTTTGGGTCATTGTCATGCTGGAATACCCATCCACGACCCATTTTCAATGCCCTGGCTGAGGGAAGGAGGTTCTCACCCAAGATTTGACGGTACATGGCCCCATCCATCGTCCCTTTGATGCGGTAAAGTTGTCCTGTCCCCTTAGCAGAAAAACACCCCCAAAGCATAATGTTTCCACCTCCATGTTTGACGGTGGGGATGGTGTTCTTGGGGTCATAGGCAGCATTGCTCCTCCTCCAAACACGGCGAGTTGAGTTGGTGCCAAAGAGCTCAATTTTGGTCTCATCTGACCACAACACTTTCACCCAGTTGTCCTCTGAATCATTCTGATGTTCATTGGGAAACTTCAGACGGGCATGTATATGTGCTTTCTTGAGCAGGGGGACCTTGTGGGCGCTGCAGGATTTCAGTCCTTCACGGCGTACTGTGTTACCAATTGTTTTCTTGGTGACTATGGTCCCAGCTGCCTTGAGATCATTGACAAGATCCTCCCATGTAGTTCTGGGCTGATTCCTCACCGTTCTCATGATCATTGCAACTCCACGAGGTGAGATCTTGCATGGAGCCCCAGGCCGAGGGAGATTGACAGTTCTTTTGTGTTTCTTCCATTTGCGAATAATCGCACCAACTGTTGTCACCTTCTCCCCAAGCTGCTTGGCGATGGTCTTGTAGCCCATTCCAACCTTGTGTAGATCTACAATCTTGTCCCTGACATCCTTGGAGAGCTCTTTGGTCTTGGCCATGGTGGAGAGTTTGGAATCTGATTGATTGCTTCTGTGGACAGGTGTCTTTTTATACAGGTAACAAGCTAAGATTAGGAGCACTCCCTTTAAGAGTGTGCTCCTAATCTCAGCTCGTTACCTGTATAAAAGACACCGTGGAGCCAGAAATCTTTCTGATTGAGAGGGGGTCTGTAGTAACTTGACAAGGAATGCCCACACGCATTTCGATATTACTTTCCTTTACTTTCAACCCAAACCTAAAGGTGTATTGCCAGGTACAAACGGTACAAATATAACAGAACTATATAGCCCACTCAACCGGTGGTAGAATCACATTACACAGAACTCACTCTTAGTGATGACATCATCAAAAGGGAAAGGTCACAGTCAATACCAATAATAACCATGTCATTATTTATATAGTGTCCACACTATAACACTTCTCCCCCCTCAATTTAAATCCCCCCTGTAAGGCAAACATAAGGTTAACAAGTAAACCACATCAGTGTTTTCTTTTCTTTACAACACCACACTGTAGAACTTCTGCTGGTGTTACCGTAAATGTAAACAAAACAACAACAAAATGACAGTCCTTATTTCTTTTCAACTAGGTCTGCTGCTCCAAACAAACACTAACACCACGAGTCTCTCAGTCTCAACTACAGAGTTAGTCTTTCAGGAGGCTTGTGACTACGCTGTGATCTGCGCAGTACTCCTGGTGTGCTACGAGACACAGGTAAGGCGTGCCCCAGTGGAGCTGGGTCTGAGGGCACAGGAGCGGGTTGGGTGTTTGTGAGAGAATGTACATCACCCTCTGCTGGAACCACTGAATGCCCCTGTTCCTCAGATGCTGTTTCCTGTGGGGTTTCAACTTGTATACTACCACCCACAGCTGTTCTGTCTGAAAACATGGTCTTGTCTTTGTCATAGCGCAGGCGGAGATGGTCCTGGTGTCTGCGCATGACTCGCCCATCAGTCAGTTTGACCACAAAGGAGACGGGACCACTCTGACTCAGAATGATACCTGGCAACCAGCGTTGGCTGCTTGTGAAGTTGCGGATGTAGACAGTGTCATTGGGTTTTAACTGTCTCTCCCTTGCGTGGTGGTCATGTCTCTCTTTTTGTTTCTCCTGCTTCCGTTCCACTCGTGCTCTGATGTTCGGACGCAGTAGATCCATGTGAGCTTTTGGCTTTCTGCCCATTAACATCACCGCTGGAGCCTGTCCTGTTGTTGTTTGTGGCGTGATGCGGTACTGGAACAAGAACCGAGTGAGCTTAGTTGTGATGGTTCCCCCAGTCATCCTTTTGAGCCCCTCTTTCAGTGTCTGCACAGCCCACTCCGCTAAGTTGTTTGAGGCCGGGTGAAACGGGGCGCTGCGGACATGGTGGATCCCGTTTCTACGCATGAATTCTTGGAACAAGTCACAGGTAAACGTTGTTGCGTTGTCGGATACCAGAGAGTCCGGCAGACCATGGGTTGAAAACACCTGCCGAAGCTTTTCGATGGTTGTGGTCGCTGTGATGTTGCTCATGATGTGCGCCGCCACTTGGAGTGTGCGTCCACCATGACAAGGAACATGTGACCCATGAAAGGGCCTGCAAAATCTATATGCAGCCTGGACCATGGGCGGTCAGGCCACTCCCACAGATGTAGTGGCGCGGGCCGCGCCATCTTCTGGTTGATCTGGCACTCAGAACATGATTTAACTTTGCCTTCTACCTCCTGATCCATGTTAGGCCACCAGATGTAAGATCTGGCTAAACTTTTCATCCAGGAGGCACCCGGGTGAGCCTCATGGACCTCATCCATGACTTGTGCACGGCCAGGGAGTGGAACAACCACTCTGGACCCCCAGAGTATGCAGCCATCCTGCACACTCAGCTCAGTTTTGTGCTTTGCATAAGGTCTTAGTCCATCATCCTCTATGACAGGAGGCCAACCCTGCATCAGGAATCTTTTCACTTGGGACAGGATAGGATCCCGGTCTGTCCACTGTTTGATCTGTTTGGCATTCACAGGTGAGTTTGACAATCTCTCCATTAGGAAAATTGTCTCGGGAGGCACCACAGTTGTGGCAGGCATCTCTGGTAGCGGGAGACGGCTGAGCGCGTCTGCATTTGCATTGTCCTTCCCCGCTCTATACACTATCGTGTACTGGTAAGCTGACAGTGTCAGGGCCCAGCGCTGTAACCTTGCTGAAGCCATGGGCGGAATGCATCTTGATTCACTAAAAAGGCTCATCAGTGGTTTGTGGTCAGTGCATATGGTGAAATGACGACCGTAGAGGTACTGATGGAAGCGTTTCACAGCAAAGACTATGGCCAGACCTTCCTTGTCTAACTGTGAATAACCCTTCTCAGCACTCATCAGCGTACGTGATGCGAATCCAATGGCTCTCTCTGACCCGTCCTCCATCTGATGAGAGAGTACTGCCCCGACGCCATAGGGTGAGGCGTCACATGACAGGATGATCTCTTTGTCTTGGTCAAAATGAACCAGAAGTTGTGCTGATTGTAGTAGTGCTTTCACTTCCTTGAAAGCTTTCTCTTGTGCTGGCCCCCACTTCCATTTACAGTCTTTGTGGAGCAACTGATAAAGTGGGAGCCAACACTGTTGACAGCTCCGGGAGGAACTTACCATAGTAGTTCACCATGCCCAGGAACGACCTGAGCTCTGACCCATTCTTGGGGTTTGGAGCATCCTTGATTGCCCTGACTTTGTCCTCCACAGGACACAGACCCTACGCTGTGATCTTGTGACCTAGGTATGTCACACTCTGTGCTTGGAATGTGCAGTTGCTACGCTTCAGGCGCAGCCCTGCCTCAGAGAATCTCTTTAACACCTGGTCCAGATGGTGGAGGTGCTCCTCCTCCGTCTCCCCTGTAACCAGGATGTCATCTAGGTACACTGCTACATGAGGGATCCCATGCAGCAGATTGTCCATTGTCCTCTGGAAAATGGCTGGGCTGGACGCCACTCCGAAAACCAAGCGGTTGTACCTGAACAAGCCTTTGTGCGTGTTCACTGTGACATACTCTTTTGAGTCCTCGTCCAGGAGGAGCTGTTGGTAGGTGTGACTCATGTCAAGCTTTGAGAACGTCTTGCCTCCTGCCAGTGTCGCGAACAAGTCCTCCACCCGTGGCAGCGGGTAAGCGTCTAGCTTAGAGGCCCTGTTGATGGTGAGTTTGTAGTCCCCACATATACGCACCGTGCCGTCACTTTTCAGAATGGGAACGATAGGAGCTGCCCAGCGGGAGAACTGAACAGGAGTAATGACGTTTGCTTCCTGCAGCCGCTCCAACTCATCTTCCACTTTCTTTTTCATGGCGTAAGGCACTGTCCTAGGCTTGAAAAAGCAAGGCTCGGCCTGAGGATCCACGAACAGCTTAACTGCAGTGCCCTGCAGTGTGCCTAGTTCATCTTTGAAAATCTCTGGGTACTTTTGAATGACATCTTCAGTCACTCGGGTGTGTTTTATCTCACCCCAGCTCAGTTGTATTTTGTTTAGCCAGTCACGCCCTAGTAAACTAGGCCCATTCCCTTTCACCACCAGGAGCCGTGCTCTCGCTTCCTGGCTGTTGTATGCAATGTCCACCTCTAGAGCCCCCAGCAATGGTATGGTCTCCCCGGTTTACGTACGCAGTCTGATCCCTGCCGGTGTGAGGGCAGAAACCTGTCTTGAGACCCATTTTTGTTTGTAGGTCTCCTCACTTATGACAGAGGCAGAGGCCCCCGTGTCAACCTCCATCCTCATCTGCTTTCCATCTACCTCCACTGTAGCATAGATAGGCTCTGCGCGCGGCTCCCTCACATTAAACATGTTGTAGGAACAATGGTCTTCCTCCTCCTCTGTGCTCTCTAGGTGGTGCGCTGCTGACTGAGGCTTTGGTGCTGTGAACTTGCCCAGCCCAGTCCGCACACCCTCTGGCTTGCTCCTAGGACCCCTGCGTTTCCGTCCAGCGGCACCTGCTCTCCGTTGCTCATTAAGCTAGCTAGCTAACTGACTACCTCCACTGTTTCTTAGCTAGCTAGCACCTCGCCCTGTACAAGTTGATAAAGTTTTATCCTCGTTGCCAAAAAGGTGTAAAAACTTGACAAGGAATGCCCACACGCATTTCGATATTACTTTACTTTACTTTCAACCCAAACCTAAAGGTGTATTGCCAGGTACAAACGGTACAAATATAGCAGAACTATATAGCCCACTCAACCGGTGGTAGAATCACATTACACAGAACTCACTCTTAGTGATGACATCATCAAAAGGGAAAGGTCACGATCAATACCAATAATAACCATGTCATTATTTATATAGTGTCCACACTATAACAGGGTCAAATACTTATTTCCCTCATTAAAATGCAAATCAATTTATAACATTTGACATGCGTTTTTCTGGATTTTTTTGTTGTTATTCTGTCTCTCACTGTTCAAATAAACCTACCATTAAAATTATAGACTGTTCATTTCTTTGTCAGTGGGCAAAGGTACAAAATCAGCAGGGGATCAAATACTTTTTTCCCTCACTGTAGCTAGCTAATGCTGTTAGCTCATTGTTGTCACATCACTTGTCATGATGTGCTGGCACTGCTCTCCTCTCACTCACACTGCTGCCTGCTGCGCTCCCTCAACACACAAACACGCTCCTCCGGCCCGCCCCCTCCCTCCCCACCACTCACTCACAGCCTGCGTCATTGCCTGATAGTCAGCAGCTGCAGGTAACAGTGAAATTAATAGATTAAAAAAATGAAGAGAAATGCCATGACGGCTGCGGTACAATTTAGAAGCCCAAAAACCCGTAACCCACGACCAATAGATTTTCACTTGCGGCATCGCTTTCAAAGTAACCCAATTTACCCGGAAAAACTGCAAACATGGCAACACTGATCAGCCCAGTCATGACTTTTCATGAGAAACACTCTTTTCACGCCACTTCGATACAGCTACGACCAGAAGTGATTTTTTTGTATCAGGTCAGGAGATTTAACATAGCAGGTTAGGTTAAGATTAGGTTAAGATTAGGAAAAGGTTTAGGGTTAGGTTTAGTGAAAATCACTTCCGGTCGAAGCTGTATCGAAGTGGCGTGAAAAGACTGTATTCCTTTTTTCATGCGTCAGGTAATTAATCCATATTAAATGGTTGGATGGAAATTTGGTTACTGTTGCCTTGATAACACAATCATTTTTGTCATGCCAATAAAATTATTGAAATTGCAATTGAAATTGGAACATATAAGGGTGAGCCATTACATATTGTCATAAAGCTAATATAATCCTAAATGTAGAGGTACTTTAATTATAGTAAGAGTGTCTGGAACATTTACCTAAGTGGCCTGGGCCCTGCCACAGGTATTTGTTATTCAAGAGAACGAGTCAATGGATTAACAAATGCAAGTTCGAAGCTTAGCTTGAATATGGAGAGCAGAGCAGAACTCTGTACAGTACATTGATTATACACAGCCGCCAGGTGAATGCTCTAGGGCTGGGGATTATACACTACTTGGTTTATGCACTCTTCTGTCTGTCCTCAAGTGTTAGTAGATGGAGGCTGCGGAGGATGTCAATGATTCCACACGTCATGTTACTGCATTACACTCATAAAACTATAAATATAGTTGTCTCAAGGATACTGAACACTAGTTTTCTCCCAGCAAACGGTGGGTTGTGTAAAAAGAGTTGTTAAAGTCACTGCATTGTAATAAAATGGAACCTTTTTGAGTCGTGGAAATGAACAGACGTGTTTGAAGTTTTTCTATCTTTTTGTGGATTTTGTTCTACTTTGCTGTGCATTGTGGTAGTTTTCAGTAGTTTAATTTTTTATGTTGTGACATCTGGGGGCCTTTGTGATATTTTGTTTTCGATAGTTTGTGATATTTAGTAGGACCCCATCTCACAAAATAGTAGACACATAAGATGAAAAACAAACTAGCCCTCCAAACGTACTTTTACATTCTGCTTCCATAATGCACATGCAATTCAACAATTGCCAGTGAGAGTTTGTTACCATGGCAGTTCAAAGTCATTTATAGATGTCAGACACAAAATAACTATTGAAAATAGACTGTTCTATGCCCCTGCTGACCCCCTTATTTACCGTTGTATAATAATAAAGTAGGTGTGCCAACAGAGAACAATGCCAACCTATTTATGTGGTGTAATAACTACGTCATCAACTTCCAATGTCTGACTTGAAGTATGTTTTTTGTTCATTCCGTAAATGGACAGGCCACAAAACATATTCAGCATTTTGATTCAAAGCATAAAAGGATATTCTGTCCCACAGTCCCACATATTGATACCATGGCATTGTTGAATACTCGTTGTCTTCCCTTGCCTTGAGTATTTATTTCAGATTGGGTTAATACTGCAGCTCAGTAATGCTCAACACATATCCACTCTGTGATGTTGTCTGAACACACAACATGGTCTCAGAGCATTTCATATTATTCTGTACATAAACACTTCATTTAGTATGATATGTTACGTTTTGTATGGTATTTGTGGATGTCCATCATCCATTTAGTATGATATGCTACGAATTGCAGTTCATGCGATTGCATTGGTTAGGGGTTAAAGTTAGGGTTAAGGTTATGAGTTAGGTGAAGGTCAAGGTTAGCTAAAAGGGTTAAGGTAAGGGGAATGGTTAGCTAAAAACGTTAAGACTAGGGTTAGGGTTAACATACTAAGTAGTTGCAAAGTTGCAAATTAGCTAAAATGCTAACGTTGCTAGACATTCATGTTTTATGCCCAACCAACCACCTTTCTTTAGTTTTTGCCTTATGTAACCTTCTTTTTTATGTAACCATACCAATTGCAACATATCATACTAATGTGAGTGTCCCAGATTTGCATTTACTATGTTAGGTCTAGTCTTTGAGACCAGTCTGGAACACAACACACACCAGGCAGTGTAGATTGACTGCTGGAGAGTAGTACCTCTGTCACTCTCTGTCACTTCCACAATCACAAAATTATACAGATGATCCTTCTATTCCAAAACACAAAATCAATAAATAATTTCCAGCCATTCACGATTTGGACCCTTTTTGCTCAGGCATGGATAAATAAATGTGGACAGTCTTCCACACATGATAATGTGGAATTGTCCGATTTAGAGTAGATAGATAATGAAGGTCCACATTATTTCTGTAGTGTAAGCCTATTAGACTCTCTTATACAGCACTCATGACGAATCATGCCAATTCGAACATGCAGGCAATGTATTTCTGATGAGGACCATGAACCTGAATCGCTTTGAATTCATCAGTCCATGTTTACTGAATATACAGCATTTGTCTCCTTTGTGCATAAACCCTTGATAAATCCATTAGGTATAGTCTACAGCACATTAATAAAATAGACGTATGCATTTAGCCTCTCTACCTGCAACAGGCATGGAGATCCCATCTCACATTAATACTAATAAAAATACATTTCCATCAATTGATATACAAGGTACATAACCTACATAGTGTGTTGCTGCCATCACCACAACCCTCCAGCCTGCTGCCAACCCAGGATCCAGGACCGCCTAGTGAGGGCACAGTGTTGGCATTTCCCTGCAGGTAGGTTAGAGCTAATTTAGATGCAAAAGGGCATGCCACGTCATAACTACACTTTGAGCAGATAAATGTTTTATTTAGTTTGGGCTGAATGCCGTTGTCGCCTGCTGGCTAATCCCATAGCAGTGTGCCACGACACCCCTATAGACTGAAACAACACTGGTTGAGACAAAACAATCACAAACTGAAAGTAACTGATCAAGAGGAACTGTGTTAGTTGAGGGTATGATTTCTCTAGCCTATATTATCTTTTTGTATCTATTGTAGGATGTTATGATTTTACTATTTGATAAAAATCTATGATTGTACATTTGTGTACAATTCAGTCTATGATTGCGAGGAACCAATCGAATCTACTATTACTACAACCCTAAATAAATATTTATCTGTTCAAAATATTTTCATGTTGATTTATCATGGGCTTATAAAAAACATGAGCTGGCGCACACCCAAAGAAAATTATTTTATGTAGAGGTGCTGACTAATGGCGAATAAAATATAAACTGTAAAAATAAATTACTGGGAGTTTATATGTAGAGTGTGCGACTCTATTTTATAGCTTATATGATATATCATGGGCTGACAACACCGGTGCAAGCAAAAAAACACCAGTGACTAGCATGCATTGGCATTTTCTATGGCAACACTGCACATATGTATAAAGGTGTTGGTTTTCTTCTCTTCCTGTAACGGGGTGAGTGACTGGTTGCCGGGAAGTCAGGCGCATGAGAGCAGAGATGGGTGAATGCAGGAGAACTTTAATATACACCCTGGCCCAAAGGCACAGGCGAGGCAGCACAAAGCACAACCACGGTAACATGAACCGGATTAAACAAACCTAGGTTTGAAACAAACCGAGCGCAAGCCAGCCTGTAGCGTAACACCCTACACAAAGAAAAATTCCACACACAGACATGGGGGAAACAGAGGGTAATATACATTTAGTCTGATGAGGGAATGTGAACCAGCTGTGCGGGAAAACAAGACAAAACAAATGGAAAATGAAAGGTGGAGCGGCGATGGCTAGAAGACCAGTGACATCGACTGCCGGACGCCGCCCGCACAAGGAGAGGGACCGACTTCGGCGGAAGTCATGACACTTCCAGACAGCTCATCCTCACCTTACTGCTTAGGCTTACAATTGATGTTGGTATGCCTCTCCACGTAAAGCTGCCTACAAACAAAACACATACAGTTGAAGTCGTAAGTTTACACCTTAGCCAACTACATTTAAACTCAGTTTTTCACAATTCCTGACATTTAATCCTAGTAAAAATTCCCTGTCTTAGGTCAGTTAGGATCACCACTTTATTTTAAGAATGTGAAATGTCAGAAAAATAGTAGAGAGAATTATTTATTTCAGCTTGTATTTCTTTCATCACATTCCCAGTGGGTCAGAAGTTAACATACACTCAATTAGTATTTGGTAGCGTTGCCTTTAAATTGTTAAACTTGGGTCAAACGTTTCGGGTAGCCTTCCACAAGCTTCCCACAATAAGTTGGGTGAATTTTGGCCCATTCCTCCTGTCAGAGCTGGTGTAACTGAATCAGGTTTGTAGGCCTCCTTTCTAGCACACGCTTTTTCAGTTCTGCCCACACATTTTCTATGGGATTGAGGTCAGGGCTTTGTGATGGTCACTCCAATACCTTGACTTTGTTGTCTTTAAGCCATTTTGCAACAAATTTGGAAGTATGCTTGGGGTTATTGTCCATTTGGAAGACCCATTTGCGACCAAGCTTTAACTTCCTGACTGATGTCTTGAGATGTTGCTTCAATATATCCACATACATTTCCCCTCCTCATGATGCCATCTATTTTGTGAAGTGCACCAGTCCCTACTGCAGCAAAGCACCCCCACAACATGATGCTGCCTAAACTCTCCCCGAATGCTTGAAAAAAAGCAAGTGACCCTCCCCTATACCCCAAATAATAAGTCAAATAAAGTGGAAAGAAGAGAACATGTCTACCAAACCCTCACTTCATGGACAGACCAGAGCCCTAGATATGTAGGTTCGCAGACCACAGTGAACAAGAGTAGGGGTGGAAAGATCTGCTTTATAGTAAAAACATTGTATGAATCTATCATCGTATTTGCAGGTCCGAGAAAATATTGCCTTTAATAACATTTCATGCAATTTTACGTAATTTTGAATATTAGCAGAATATTTTTGAACACCACACAAATTGCCGAAATTACAGGCTAAGAATGAACAGAGAGATTTCTCCAATGCCAAATCAGTGTGTCTTGTTTGTAATGAAACTTTCCCAGTTTGCAAATAATGAAATCTGTGACATCATTAGAAATCTGATCATGGTACTTTCAAAAGTTAGGTCTAACTTTCCACCGCAGACAGAGTAGGCATACCGACTCAGAAACATTTAAGCGTTAACTGCTGGCTATTCTTCTTCCGTGGCTTAACCCAACGAGAGAAGGTCACAAGTGTTTCCTTAAAAGCTGTCTGGGTTTAAACATCTTCTATTTTACAGAAAGTGAATATTTTTTTATTTTTTTATTTAACCTTTATGTAACTAGGCAAGTCAGTGAAGAACAAATTCTTATTCACAATGACGGCCTACCAAAAGGCAAAAGGCCTCCTGCGGGAACGGGGGCTGGGATTAAAAATAAAATAAAAATATTGGACAAAACACACATCACGACAAGGGAGACACCACAACACTACATGAAGAGGGACCTAAGACAACAACATAGCATGGCAGGAACACATGACAACACAGCATGGTAGCAACACAACATGACAACAACATGGTAGCAACACAACATGGTAGCATCACAAAACAGGGTACAAACATTATTGGGCACAGACAACATCACAAAGGGCAAGAAGGTATTCACAACAATACATCACGCGAAGCAGCCACAACTGTCAGTCACAACTGTCAGTAAGAGTTTCCATGATTAAGTCTTTGAATGATGAGATGCAAAAATAGCTTAACTTTTTTGGGATGGGGACAACATTCGGAATTTTGGATGAAAAGCGTGCCCAAAGTAAACTGCCTGCTACTCAGGCCCAGAAGCTAGGATATGCATATAATTGGATAGCATTTGGATAGAAATTTGGATAGAAAACACTCTAAAGATTCCAGAACTGTTAAAATAATGTCTGTGAGTATAACAGAACTGAAATGGCAGGCAAAAACCTGAGGAAAATCCATCCAGGAAGTGCTATTATTTTGAAATGGGTGTTTTCCATTGAAAGCCTATCCACCATTTAAAGGAATAGGACCCAGATTCCATTCCCTATGGCTTCCACAAGCTGTGAACAGTCTTTAGACATGTTTCAGGTCTTTATTCTGAAAAATGAGGGAGAATGAGCAGTTTCAATGAGAGGCCAGTGGAAAGTCACCAACCTGTTTGGTGCGCAATCCTGAGAGTGCGCCTTTCGTTGTTTTTCTTTTATATAGACGACGCTATTGTCCGGTTGAAATATTATTGATTATTTAGGCTAAAAATAACCTGAGGATTGATTATAAACATCGTTTGACATGTTTCTACGAACTTTACGGATACTATTTGGAATTTTCGTCTGCCTCTTGTGACCACATTTGAGCCATTGGATTAATGAACAAAATGCGCCAACAAATGGAGATTTTTGGATAAAAAAGAGGGACTTTATCAAACAAAACGAACATTTATTGTGTAACTGGGAGTCTTGTGAGTGCAACCATACAAAGATCATCAAAGGTAAGTGATTCATTTTATTGCTATTTCTGACTTTCGTGACTAATCTACTTGGCTGCTAACTGTTTGTAATGTTTGTAATGTTTTGTGTGCTGAGCGCTGTCCTGGTTTGCTTTCGCCGTAAAGCCTTTTTGAAATCTGACACGGCGGCTGGATTAACAACAAGTTAAGCTTTATTTTGATTTTGCACTTGTGATTTCATGAAAGTTAAATATTTATAGTAATTTAATTTGAATTTGATGACCATCGTTATGTTTGGAGGAAAAAGGGGGAGGCTTGCAAGCCGAAGAACACCATCCCAACCGTGAAGCACGGGTGTGGCAGCATCATGTTGTGGGGGTGCTATACTGCAGGAGAGATTGGTGCACTTCACAAAATCGATGGAATCATGAGGGAGGAAAATGATTTGGATATATTGAAGCAACATCTCAAGACATAGGTCAGGAAGTTAAAGCTTGGTCGCAAATGGGTCTCCCAAATGGACAATGACCCCAAGCATACTTCCAAAGTTGTGGCAAAATGGCTTAAGGACAACAAAGTCAAGGTAGTGGAGTGTCCATCACAAAGCCCTGACCTCAATCCTATAGAAAATGTGTGGGCAGAACTGAAAAAGCCTGTGCGATTAAGAAGGCCAACAAACCTGACTCAGTTACACCAGCTCTGTCAGGAGGAATGTGCCAAAATTCACCCAACTTATTGTGGGAAGCTTGTGGATGGCTACCCAAAACATTTGACCCAAGTTAAACAATTTAAAGGCAACGCTACCAAATACTAATTGAGTGCATGTTAACTTCTGACCTACTGGGAATGTGATGAAAGAAATAAAAGCTGAAATAATCATTCTGTCAACTATTATTCTGACATTTCACATTCTTAAAATAAACTGCTGATCCTAACTGACCTTAAACAGGGATTTTTTACTAGGATTAAATGTCAGGAATTGTGGAAAACTGAGTTTAAATGTATTTAGCTAAGGTGTATGTAAACTTCCGACTTCAACTACATACATACATACATACATACATACATACATACATACATACATACATACATACATACATACATACATACATACATACATACATACATACATACATACAAAAAAAATGTATTCATAAAAATGTTTTTACAAAGTTGCCTTGATTATTTTCCACTAACTTTACCACCCCTCCCCTAATTGCAGTAAACTAATGAACAACAACACTTAGGCCTCTACATCCAGCTGATACTGTACATCATGGGCAATAAATATTGTTTTTAATCAAATAAATGATAGTAGTAGCAAGATATCAAAGTTCACCTCCGGTCCTCCTTCTCATCTTTGCGCTCTTCTTCTCAAACTGAACAGAACAAAGGCTATACATGTAGGCAAGAGCAGAGCAGGCCGAGGCTCAGGGTTGGAATGTCCATTACAGTGTGTAATGCAGTCTAGTTTTATTTACACCATCCCAGCAGCAATCTTGGAAATATAACTTTGCTGAGCATGCAATTCGTAGTCTTTAGGCTATGTATCATTTGATTGAGACCACACTAAATAGCCTATAGACGCACTTGATATTGTGCGCCCAAAGGAGAATCAGAGGTGAAGGGCAGCATTGGGCACACTTTGATATTGCCTAATAAGCAACTCATTCTAAAACACTGAGAAATATTACTAATTACATGACCCTCCCTGGACTAGATTAAAAAAAAATACTAAACCCTCCCCTTGACTTAAATTGAAAAAGCATGACCCTCCCCCATTTTTCTCCAGGTAACCATTCTGTACATTTCAATTCACCAGTTACAGAAAATACATTCCATTGCATGAGCCACATCAGTTAGCATCATTTGAATGAATACTCAACATTAAAAAAAAATTGCATCACAATACTAGGCAACCAATGCAAGTGTACCGTGAGGTTACCATGCTGTGTTCAAGGTAGGTATCAGTGAGTCCGAGGAAAAGGAGCTATGCAGAGGAGTTATTGATCTCTCTTTCTCTCTCTCTCTCTCTCTCTTTCTCTCTCTCTCTCTCTCTGTTTGTGTGTGTGTCTGTCACTCTCTCTCTCTCTCTCTCTGTGTCTCTGTCTCTCTCTCTCTCTCTCTGTGTGTGTCTGTCACTCTCTTTATCTGACTGTCACCCCACCTCTATCTGTCTGCTATGAGGTTTCACAGGTCTCCTGCTTCTCATCAGGAAGTAAACAAGAGGAAGGTGCATTTAGCTGTTGGGGGAAGAGATTTGTTATCTTAAAAATACATTAACCCTTTACTGACACAACAAGAAAAAAATATAAGAAAAACCTGTATTTACCCTCAGTAAAAGCCATAGTGAACCATTTTTGTTTGCATGACTAAAACTTTGATAGATAATGCATCGCAAACATCTCAACCAGCTTATCGAGTTTCCCAATTAGAGTAAACAAATGTTGTTTTGGAATTTGCATAGACTTTTTAAATCATCAAAAACATTATACAATATTTTATACTATGTCTGCTTCATTTACTTATAATGGAAGATAGGCCTAGTTAAATGAGGACTGATATAAAATCTTAATAAAATATGACACATTTGTGTGTCCAAATATGAATATTCAAATGCATGTAAATTAATGTGTTTACAGTTTATATTCTTATAATACAAGTTAAAGTGCATGTACTGAATTATATTTTAAAACATATTGAAGATAACAGGCAGACAGTAAATAATTACATGGATTTGAAAGGATTTTTGTATTTGCACAGACAAAAAAATCTCATTACAATATTTCTCTATTATTACTAGCTTTGACTTAATAACGTTCCTTTAATGGGCAACTCAACCACCTGGTACAGCACATTTTTCAAGTGTTCTTAAAATTGTAAAACAACAACATATTAGTAATTTAATTATTCTTCTATTACGTTTTAGAGGACAACAACATTTTACAACCTTGTAATTTACCATTTTATACACAATTAGTACCAAAAATGTGGTAAATCAAAATCAAATCCAATTTTATTTGTCACATACACCGAATACAACAGGTGTAGACCATACCGTGAAATGCTTACTTACAAGCCCTTAACCAACAATGCAGTTTAAGAAAGAGTCAAGAAAATATTTTCTAAATAAACTAAAGTAAAAGTAACACAATAAAATAACAATAACGAGGCTATATACAGGGGGTACCGAGTCAATGTGCGAGGGTACAGGTTAGTTGTGGTAATTTGTACATGTAGGTATGGGTAAAGTGACTATGCATAGATAATAGACAGCATGTAGCAGCAGTGTAAAAACAAATGGAGAGGGGTGGGGGGGTGTCAATGTAAATAGTCCAGGTGGGCATTTGATTAATTGTTCAGCAGTCTTATGGCTTGTTGGTAGAATCTGTGAAGGAGCCTTTTAGTCCTAGACTTGGGGCTCCGGTACCGCTTGCCGTGCGGTAGCAGAGAGAACAGTCTATGACTCTGGAGACTGGAGTCTTTGACAATTTTTTGGGCCTTCCTCTCACACCACCTAGTGGATAGGTCCTGGATGGCAGGAAGCTTGGCCCCAGCAATACGCACTACCCTCTGTAGCGCCTTACGGTCAGATGAAGAGCAGTTGTCATACCAGGTGGTGATGCAACCGGTCAGGATACTCTCAAATGGTGCAGCTGTAGAACTTTTTGAGGATCTGGTGACCCATGCCAAATCATTTCAGTCTCCTGAGGGGGAAAAGGTGTTGTCATGCCCTCTTCACGACTGTCTTCGTGCGTTTGTATCATGATACTTTGTTGGTGATGTGGAAAACAAGGAACTTGAAACTCTCAACCCACTCCACTACAGCCCCGTCGATGTTAATGAGGGCCTGTTCGGCCCGCCTTTTCCTGAAGTCCAAGATCAGCTCCTTTGAGAAGTTTGATTTTGCACATATTCATTTCCTAGTTTTCAAGCAATGTTGAAAAAAAATGTGAGTCCGATAATGAAAACTACATGATCATTTTAAATGGCATTGGTTGAGATGATAAAATATGCCAAACATAATTCATACGTTTAATTTCATTTCAAATTGGTTGTCAGCATTAGCTCAACCACTCGGTTAACCTCAAAGTCTAAGCCTTCTATGGGTAAGAGTATAACACGAATGTCTAGCAACCCAAAGGTTGTGTGTTTCGAATCTCATCATGGATAACTTTAGCATTTTCGCTGATTAGCTACTTTCCATCTACTTACTAATTTTGAGCTACTTTGCAACTACTTAGCATGTTAGCTAATCCTTCCTCTAACTCTAACCTTAACCCCTAAACTTAACCTTAACCCTAACCTTAACCCCTAACCTAGCTAACATTAGCCACCTAGCTAGCCTAGCTAATGTTAGCCACAACAAATCGGAATTAGTGTAATGTACACGAATGTGTTCAAATCGTGCAATACACACAACAAGCTGTGACAGTGTGTTGCCTGGTCTGACAAACAGCACTGTGGAAGGTCGACATAGGAGGAAGTGGTAGAATGAGACGCAGCCCACACAAAAAACAGATAGCTCTAGCTTAAATTGACAGATTTTGATGGGGATTTTTGAATTATGTTAATTAGACTGACACACGGGTGCATCAATAGACTCTTAAGGATTTAAAGGGTTATTAAGCATCTGTTTAAACACTTTTTCTACCCTTTAACATTATAGCAGTAGCAGTAGTTTGGCAAAATGTCATAGTTGTATGCGGATCTTGTCCATGGCTGTGTCTAACAGACGAGGCCCTCACCTTGGCTTTGAATTAGTTGCCTTGGAAACCTGTCAATTTACATTCTCCAAAATACTATTTTAAGATTTAAAATTTTAAAATGACTAAATCTACTATTTACTTCGTAAATAAAATATAATTTAACTTTACATATCATAAAGCATTCACTTGTATATTATATTGGTTTTCAATCAATTGTGTATCTCTCCATAATAAAAGATGTTGGAATATTTAACTTATGCTAAAACCATTTGAATTCATTCACTTTTTGACAGCAGCCCTTTTGATTTGAAAAAAACCTTCCATACATATTTTTCCTTTATAGAAGTGCTCAGTAGGTGACGTTTTGCACCAGAATGCCAAAACATTTAAGAGATAAAAGTGCTCAAAGTTGACATATTTTGCATACTCCATCATACTATGTCTTCTTCTGAGACATAAATGTCTTCACACTGGAAAAGATAAAAGGTTGAGATTGATATAATTTAAAAGCTTACAAACAGGGTTGTCAAACTATTTTATAATTTCAACAACAAAAAGTTAATTGTCTTTTTTTACCTTAAATGTCAAATATATAAAAATGAATAAACTCAAATTATTTTTTATGTTCGCAGATGTTGTTGCTTAGACCCTATTTTACATCATCTAAGGTTTTTGTATTGTGCCTGCCATCGGTTGAGACAGAACATGCTCTTGAATATGGGGTGGGTGTCATGTACTAAAATGGGAATAATATTGACATTTTGACTTTCAAATGATACCACAAAGATGCAGATCCACACATCAGAAGATGTTGACTTGAATGGGAATATCTGTTGTTTAAAACTATACTGTCAATTCGACCTAGAGTAAAAGCAGGAAGTGTACCAATCAATGTGCTGTGATTTGTTGAATCAACTCAACTGACATTACAGCAAGTAGCCTAGTGGTTAATAAGAGCGTTAGGCAAGTAACTGAAAGGTCACTGGTTGGAATCCCTGAGTCAGCTAAGAGAGAAATCTGGCAATGTGCCCTTGAGCAAGACACGTAACCATATATTCTTCCTGTAAGTCGCTCGGGATCAGAGTGTCTGCTAAATGACAAAAAAATGTAAATGTAAAAAAATACAGTCCATTGCATGAGCCACATCCGTTAACATCATTGAATATTCTACATTACCATGGGCATTTTTTGTTGTTTTGAGCGTTTCGCTCTCGGAGTGTTCAGAGCGCACACTGGACACTCTGGCCGAGGAGTAGGGTTGATCCAAGTGTTCTGACCTAACAACGGCAGTCAAGCACCCAAGCTAACAGGCTAAAGTTAGCTAGCTTGCTAGCTACTTCTAGACATAAATGAGAGAACACCTCACTTTGAACGTTTTTCTCACCCCAGCAGAGCTGTTTAGGCATCTGTGCAGCTGAGAACAATTTAATTAAAAAAATTTGCTGACATTTACTGACACCGCAATATTCAACGGGTGTTGAGCATTTGTAAATTCATCAGTTATTTAGGGCTCTGGCACACAGATGAGAGTGCTCTGAAATTGGAGTAGATAGTCAGAGGGAATTTACGAACGTACCCTATGTATACTTTGTTCTTCACCAAATCTGGATTATTAAATAAAAGTAAAACTTCCTTACCATCATGCTGAATCTGTCCAAACATTTTTAGAAAAAATATAATTGTAGAAAAAATGACTTATAGTTTAATTTACAATTTGACAAAACACACACTTTTCATCAATATCGGTTTTAAATGTTGACAGTACCTGGTTAACTGCATAAATTAAGTGAATCATTTTAAAAGACACTTCACAGACTTTGTTAATGACACAATACTTTCTATTTAAATTCCATACCACTTTCCAATGAATGTTATTACATTTAGAATTCCAGTATACTTTTGCAGGAGGAAATCCAGGCTCAGAACATATCTTCCTAATATTAGTTCACTTTTTATCCTTGATACACACATGATCTAATAGGATGCTAAAATTGAATTCTTTATTCTTCTCATAAACATAATTTCCCTGTACAAGTCATATAAGACCTATAGGTATTGCATCAAAAACTATGGTATATTCCTTCAAGTCACTGGAATACCATATTTATTCAAAAAACTCAACATCAAATCAAATCAAATGTATTTATTTAGCCCTTCTTACATCAGCTGATATATCAAAGTGCTGTACAGAAACACAACCTAAAACCTCAAACAGCAAACAATGCAGGTGTAGAAGCACGTAATTACATAGTTGTCCATTTTCATTAAATAACTGTGTCACTAACAAAATACCATTCTCAAACAATCTTTAGAAAAATAAAGGTATTTTGATGTCTTTGTTATTCCAAATCAAACAGCTATGAAGTGAGAAATTATGTTTATACAGAATTTACCAGTATAGCAACGCTTGCTTATGTAGAAATTGGCTAATTTAAGGGGAATTGTATTTAGTTCAAAGTAACATTTTATGAGAAATTCAATGCCACCAACCTTTAAAAAACAAGTTTTGGAATAATATTCCAAATTCTATCCTTAAAGTGGATGTAATTCTTGATCCATCTAGTCTTAAAAAGAATGTTGGATGTAACAAAATCAATGTTAGATGTACCAAAATGTAAACCTCCCTGATCTTGAGTATTACATTACTTTTTTAAATAATGTGGTTTATTCCTCAAACAAAATTAAAAAGTTTAGTGTCTACCTCTTTAATTGTTACTTGGGGAACATCCAATGCCATTGTAGTATATATTCATCTTGATAATCCTTCAGTTTTTGAGAGCAATACATAACCATTTAAAGATAAAGACCTTAACTATCACGGCTCAGGCTAAGACCCAGATGCAGACACAGGAGGCGGATGGTACGAGTCTCAGAGTTTATTATAGTACAAGGGGCAGGCAAAAGGTAAGTCAAGGCAGGCAAAGAGTCGTAATCCAAATCAGAGTCAGGCAGGTACAGGACAGCAGGCAGGATCAGGACAGGCAGAAAGGTCAGAACTGGGAACACTAGGATAAATAAAAACAGGAGACAAAGGGCTGTGAGACAGAGGTTTAATCCTAGACACATGAAAAGTGGGATGTATACAGAGGGTGCGGGGCAACAGAAGACAAACAGCAGAGGGGCTAAGGATTTTTGAGATGGGGAAAGGGCAGATGAAACTGGGGGAAAGTTTACAGGTGGATAACTATACCCTCTGCCTGAGCCGTTAGCAGGGCGATCAGCCTGTCGCCGATACCTGGATGTGGTCTTCAGAAGAACGGCCATGGCTCTCTTACAGGTACGGTGACAGCGGCAGACGAATATCTGGTTGGAGGGTATGCTGACTTCTTCCTCTTGCTCAGGGAGGAGTGGGGGCTGATATTCCAAGGAACACTTGAAGAGCGAGAGACCAGTGGCCAAGCAAGGAAGGGTGTTACGGGTGTATTCCACCCACACAAGTTGCTGGCTCCAGGTGGTGGGGTTGGCGGAGACGAGGTAATGTAGAGCCGCCTATAGGTCTTGATTGGCCCGCTCTGACTGGTCGTTAGATTGGGGGTGAAAACCAGAGGACAGAGGACACCCAATGAGGGTGCAGAACGCCTTCCAGAAGCGGGACGAGAACTGACGACCACGATCAGAGACCATGTCGACCGGAAGTCCATGGATCCGGAAGATGTGCTGCACCATGAGCTGGGTCGTCTCCTTGGCTGAGGATAACTAGGGAAGAGGAATAAAATGTGCGGCTTTAGAAAATCTATCCACCACCATCAGGATAGAGGAAGACCAGTAACAAAGTCCAGGGATATATGGGACCAGGGGCGGTGAGGAACAGGGAGTGGTTGAAGAAGGCCAACCGGAGCTTGCCAAGGAGTCTTATTTTGTGCACACACAGTGCAGGCAGCCACGAATGCGGAGACATCAGGAACCATAGAAGGCCAAAAAAAAAGCATTGTTGGATGAAAGCCAGGGTCAGAAGGGAGACTGGATGGCAGGTCAGTCTCGAGGAATGTGCCCATTCCAGAACCAGGAACGGGCAGAGTCCGGGACAATCATCCAGTTAGCCGAACCCGGGGCAGGGAATGCTGTGCCTTATGGACTAGGCTCTTTATACCCCAGACAAGTGCAGCCGCTAGACAGGCGGTAGGGAGGATGGTCTCGGGGTCAGACGGAGTAGCAGCTGGGCTATACAAACGTGAGAGTGCATCAGACGTCACATTCTTGGACCCAGGGCAGTAGGAGAGAGTGAAATTCAATAACAGGGCCCAATGAGTCTGCCTACAGTTGAGGTGCTTGGCGTGCTGAGATATTCCAGGTTCTTATGGTCAGTCCACACTAAGAATGGGTGTTCCGCCCCCTCCAACCAGTGCCTCCACTCCTTCAACGCAATCTTGATGGCGAGGAGTTCTTGATTTCTCACATCATAGTTCCTCTCAGCAGGTGTAAGACAATGGGTGAAAAAAGGGCAGGGGTGCAGCTTTTGGTCCTGGGCAGAACCCTCCGACGGGACGGCCCCCACTCCAACATCCGAGGTGTCGATCTCCACCACAAACTGATGGGACAGGTCCGGATGAATTAAGATGGGGGCTATAATGAATTGATGTTTGAGGTCAGAGAATTCCCGGTCAGCTGCTGGAGTCCAGAAGCCAGGGTGCTGTAACCCCGGATGAAATGGCGGTAGAAGTTAGCAAATCCCAGGAAACGTTGCAGCTGCACTCTAGATGTGGGTTGAGGCAAATCCACCACCGCTCTCACCTTGTCTGGATCCATCTGTATATGTCCTGCAGCGATGACATATCCTAGGAGGAGATGGTGGAGTGATGGAATTCATATTTCTCCGATATAATGAAAAGCTGGTTCTCCAGGAAACGCTGAAGGACCTGTCAGATGCGGAGGACGTGCTCTTGAGCTGAACGGGAAAAGACAAGGATGTCGTCGAGGTAGACAAACACAAACCGGTTCAGCATGTCCCAGAGCACATTGTTGACCGGGGCCTGGAACACAGCGGGAGCTTTGGTCAGTCTGAATAGCAGAGCCAAGTACTCATAGTGCCCACTAGCCATGTTAAAGGCTGTCTTCCACTTGTCTCCTTCCTGTATCCGAACCAGATGGTAGGCGTTCCGAATGTCCAATTTCGAGAAGATAGTCCTGCTCCGAAGAGGTTCGAAAGCAGAGGAGATGACTGGTAGAGGCCCCAGAAGTCGACATACGGGTGCAGGGTTTTGTCCTTCTCCACAAAGAAGAACCCTGCAATGTATTGAATGCATGGTCATGGTGTTCTGCCAGGGTATGGAGTCCCGCCATAAGGCTTTGCAGTAACTCCTCTTGTCTTCCAATGGTGGCTCCTTGGGAGGAGACAGCGTTGCGGAGCTGGTCAGTCATGGCCAGTTCGTACTATTATGGCTAAGACCCAGATGCAGACACAGGAGGCGGATAGTATGAGTCTCCGAGTTTATTATAGTTCAAGGGGCAGGAAAAAGGCAAGTCAAGGCAGGCAAAGAGTCGTAATCCAAATCAGAGTCAGGCAGGTACAGGACAGCAACCAATCGGTAGGTCAAGGCAGGCAAAGAGTCATAATCCAAATCAGAGTCAGGCAGGTACAGGACAGCAGGCAGGATCAGGGTCAGGACAAGCAGAAGGTCAGATTTGGGAAGACTAGGGAAACCAAACAATAGAGCACAGGAAACACAGGAACATGCTGGTAGGACTTCATGGGACAAGATGAACTGGCAACAGATAAACAGAAAACACAGCTATAAATACACAGGGGATAATGAGGGGAGATGGGAGACACCTGGTGGGGGGTGGAGACAAGCACAAAGACAGATTAAACAGATCAGGGTCTGACATTAACAACCAAGCATCAAACCTATCTCTTAACTTTCTTAGCGAAGTGATTCAAATTCAAATTAGACTTTTTTTCCTAATGAATAACATATTTTATGGGAATACCGGCATTTTTTATATTTTTTTCACTAGGCAAGTCAGTTAAGAACAAATTCATATTTACAATGACGGCCTAGGAACAGTGGGTTAACTGCCTTGTTCATGGGGGCAGAACGACAGATTTTTACCAACCAAATCATTAGGTTTTAGCCTTTAAAGCAAATAAATCATTATTTCTTTTGCATTTAAAGTCAATCCAGATACAGAACAAAATACATTAAAACAATCCATAGCTTTTTTCTTTTCTTCTTTTTTTTCACTCTAAAAGTTGACATTTTATTTATTTTTCAAATATTTGAATACCTCTAAATGTATCGTTTTTTTTATTTGAAGCACCATAGACTGTGTGACCAATAAAAAACAAGAATAGTGCTATTGGGTTTCCTTGTTTTATCCCTCTATCTATTTAAAATCTGGGGGTAGTACCATTAGGACATTTAATAGAGCTATTGCATCCATTATACAATGTCTGAATAACTCCTTTAAATTAATTACCAAAACCAAAAGAAATCCAATGTTTCAAACATAAAGCCCTTGTGTACTCTTAACATTCTGTATACTACCATTGTCCTGAGAGTAAAAAATGACCCGCCTTCACTAAACCCCTAAAATAAAGCAGCTTAATTGAATTTTAAAACCCAAATCTATTTTGCATGAAGAAACAACCTGTCATTAATCACTAACTTTGTGAATATCTGGGTTTTCCCTAGTCACAATGCAGAAAGACTGCATTTAATCAGTGGACACCACTCATTTTTATTACAACACACCTGTCATAATTGTTTTCTTTACTAAAGTAGAGGTTTATTATTATAATTATAATTATTATTGCTAAAGGTACTGCATAGGTGTAAACATAATTTTTTTTGCAAGAGATAGCACTTGTATAGCCTAAAAAATTGCAGGAATGTTCAGAAAGTAGTTTTGAATGCATTTTTTTTAAGGGAAACAATAACAGTCTTGAACTTATTTGGCAACATAGTGATATATTGTTATATACTGTACAATGAGGAATTCAAATACAAAATTCTATTCTTCTCCCATTTTTTATAACCTTTGCAACCACCCACAAGGTGTATAAACAACAACAATAAATAAGAATAAAAATAAGAACATAAATCAATCAACTCTAATTAGCACATGTAGGACAGTATGCAAGTGTGCATGGACTTTGCAGATGTATTTCTCACATGTGCAGCACATAGTATTTGTTTTACAGTCCTTCTTTGGGGGGCAGAATTGAAATTGCCTCCTCTTGCCTGCTTCAGCTACAACCTCAGGTGGATCAGAACAAGATTCAGCCCCCTGAGCAGCTTTCACAAGTGCTGCAGAGGCTGCTGCAGAGACACCTTCTTTGAATGTGTGGGGTTACAAGTGCCTTTCCCAGCTGGTCCAGGAAAACTCTCCTCTTGTTCCGCTTATCAGGCATCAAGATAGGGTTGATGTTGTTCCTTATCACGAAGGCATTGAATGAGGACACATCGATGATGTTTTGGAAGATAACCAGGGGCCAGCGGGCAGTCATCCTCCTGCTGCTATAAATTCCAATCGACTTGTCCAGGTTGTCCACGCCTCCTTTGTTGTGGTTGTAGTCCAGGATGATGGCTGGCTTCCTGTCTTCACGATCACTGATCTCAGCCATTTTGTGCAATGTGTTCCAGTAAACATGTACATTACAGTTTAGTCATTTAGCAGACGCTCTTATCCAGAGCGACTTACAGTAGTGAATGCATACATTTCATGTCTTTTTTGTGTTTGTACTGGCCCCCCGTGGGAATCGAACCCACAACCCTGGCGTTGCAAACACCATGCTCTACCAACTGAGCCACAGGGAAGGCCAATGTGCTCAGGTGGACCACATTCTTGTTCCTCTTTGGGAGGTAAGAAACTCGAGTGGTGGTGAAGGCAAACTTTGATGAGAAAGCCTCTCTCCCCGTTGTTGCGAGGAGTGCAGGGGGGAGCCCAGGCTTGTTCTTTCTAACTGTGCCAACCATGGTGATCTTCCTCTTCAAGAGCTGCTGGCTGTTCATAAGAGGTGAAGAAATTGTCATATGTGAAATTTTGCTCCCTCAGTCCATCTGTCACATTATGCACAACCTGCATCCCCTGGTTCTTCTCCGGGCCTCCACTGGTCGACTTCCCTGTGTAGACTTGTATCTTACAAGCGTAGCTGGATTGTGCGTCACAAGCCACCAATATCTTGATCCCATACTTTGCTGGCTTGCTGGGCATATACTTCCGGAAAGGAAAGCAAAAGAGATTGCTATCAGTAATTAGTATCAGTGTCACAGAAAACAATCAGATAAATCAATAATATTAAAGCAATACATAATACAATTAACAGTGAAAATCACTTACATTACAGATATGAAAATAAAAATTGACCTCTGAATGGAACCACTTGCTCATCCACTGTTACTTCAGGCCCAGGGTTGTAGAGGTATGGCAGACACTCCACCCACTTTTTCCAGACCTCTCTTATGGCCGCCAGTTTGTCTCTCACACGTCTTGCAGGTCTTGACTCACGGTTGTCAAATCGTAGCATTCTTGAGAGAAGTGTGAAAGACTTTCAGTGGCATCATAGCACAGAACATTGCCCTTTATCTCTCTGCATCCCAGAGACCACATTTAGCCATGCCTCGGGACCTATACACACCCGTTAAGTTTAGCAGCCCTATGTAGGCACGCAGATCAATCTCACTTATCCTTTTCCAGTTGTCTCCATATTTATGGAAACACTCCAAATTTGTCATCTCCAGGATGATTTTTTTGATGGCTGGTGTGATGAACATGTAGAATGTTGAGGTGATGTCCTGGGCATGGGCAACTGCGCATCTTGTGGGCCCTGGTGTAATTAATCCTTATGACATTTTGTGCTGCCTGGTTGTCATATGGTGAAAAGGACTAGGGTTGCAAAGGGTCGGAAACTTTCCATGGGAAGTTAAGCCCAGGAATTTGGGGAATTTTGCTTAAATAATAATAGTGAACCTTTTTTGTGGGATACACATAAGGCAATTCTAGGTCTTGTGGCATATTTTGGTTAAACTATCCCCAATTCAATGGAATTGCAACCCTCTGCATGCACAGTGCATTCCTCCATCATATGTGCATTGCACTCTTCCATCACATATACAGCTGATTCTCAAGATCTTGCACACGAATGAGATGCTATTGAGCCCACACTACTACACTGTCTGAGCCAAGGACTACATGCTTTCTGGTAAGTTTTGATTACAATACTGGGTGGTGTGAATATATTTTATATGACATACATGATTTTTTGTTAACTAGTAAATAATAGCCTTCAGTAAAGTTAGTTTAAATCATTTCTAACTTGTTAACAAATTCTGCTAGTTAGTTTTTGCTACCATGTTGGTTTTAGATGGCTTGAGCCTGCTAACTGAGGAGTGTTAATTCACCTTTTTCCATACATGTTTCATTTTAAAACATTTATCTTACAAATGAGTTCTTTAATCTAACTGTTTAACTATTTATCTGTACATGGAATTGTATTTTATTTTTTTCTAATCTTTACAGGAAAATGCCACGGGCACTATCTGATGTGTGGAGACATTTCACTGCAGCTAATGTAGAAGGAAAAGCTATGTACATTTGCAAATACTGTGCCAAATCATATGTGAAGAATGCAACAAAGATGCAGAATCATCTGGCCAAGTGCATAAAGTTCCTTGAATCTGCTCGTCAAGGACACCATGGCACTGAAAACAATGGATACACTCTACAAGAGAGCCAAGGAAATGGTTAGGTATTTGAAGGGTCATCAAGTTATAGCAGCAATCTACCTCACCAAGCAAAGTGAGAAGAATAAGAGCACCACATTGAAGCTGCCCAGCAACACCCGTTGGGGTGGTGTTGTCATCATGTTTGACAGTCTCCTGGAGGGTAAGGAGTCTCTCCAAGAAATGGCCGTATCATAGTCTGCCGCTATGGACAGCCCCATCAAGAGGATCCTCCTGGATGATGTATTTTGGGAGAGAGTGGTAAGCAGCCTGAAACTCCTGAAACCTATAGCTGTAGCCACTGCACGGATTGAGGGAGACAATGCCATCCTGTCTGATGTTCAGACTCTGCTTGTAGATGTAAGATAAGAAATCCATCCTGCCCTGCCCACTTCACTGTTGCTCCAAGCAGAGAAAACTGCAGTTCTGAAATACATCAAAAAATGTGAAGACTTCTGCCTGAAGCACATACACGCCGCAGTGTACACGTTGGACCCCAAGCATTCTGGCACGAGAATTCTGTCTGCTGCAGAGATCAACAAGGCCTATGGTGTCATCACTACCATGTCTCGCCACCTTGGCCTGGCAGTCTGGCAAAGTACACTTCCAAGCAAGGGCTTTAGGATGGAGATGCAATATGGCAGTCGTGCCAACATATCTCATCAGCCACCTGGTGGCAGGGACTTTGTGGATCTGAGGCTATTTCCCTTGTTGCCTCCGTCATCCTTCTTGTTTGAGAGCACACACACCAAAGCGTGCAACAGGCTGACCAATACAAGTGTTGAAAAATTGGTGGCCATCCAGGCAAATTGTTGGCTTTTTGAGCCTGACAACGAGTCACCCTCAACAAGGTTGGATAGCTTTGGATAGAAAACACCCTAAAGTTTCTAAAACTGTTTGAATGGTGTCTGTGAGTATAACAGAACTCATATGGCAGGCAAAAACCTGAGAGTATTCTGAACAGGAAGTGGCCTGTCTGACAAGTTGTTGTTCATCTTGGCTCTTTTTATTGAAGACTGAGGATCTTTGCTGTAACGTGACACTTCCTACGGCTCCCATAGGCTCTCAGAGCCCGGGAAAAAGCTGAATGATATCGAGGCAGCCCCAGGCTGAAACACATTTACGCTTTTGGCAAGTGGCCGATCAGAGGACAATGGGCTTAGGCGCGTGCCCGAGTCGACCCCATGCTTTATTTTCTTTCGTCTGTTTACCTAAATGCAGATTCCCGGTCAGAATATTATCGCTTTTTTACGAGAAAAAAGGCATAAAAATGGATTTTAAACAGCAGTTGACATGCTTCGAAGTACGGTAATGGAATATTTAGAAATGTTTTGTCACAAAATGCGCCATGCTCGTCACCCTTCTTTACTCTTTCGGATAGTGTCTTGAACGCACGAACAAAACGCCGCTATTTGGATATAACAATGGATTATTTGGGACCAAACCAACATTTGTTATTGAAGTAGAAGTCCTGGGAGTGCATTCTGACGAAGAACACCAAAGGTAATAACATTTTTCTTATAGTAAATCTGACTTTGGTGAGTGCTAAACTTGCTGGGTGTCTAAATAGCTAGCCCTGTGATGCCGGGCTATCTACTTAGAATATTGCAAAATGTGCTTTCACCGAAAAGCTATTTTAAAATCGGACATATCGAGTGCATAGAGGAGTTCTGTATCTATAATTCTTAAAATAATTGTTATGCTTTTTGTGAACGTTTATTGTGAGTAATTTAGTAAATTCACCGGAAGTTTGCGGGGGGTATGCTAGTTCTGAACGTCACATGCTAATGTAAAAAGCTGGTTTTTGATATAAATATGAACTTGATTGAACAAAACATGCATGTATTGTATAACATAATGTCCTAGGTGTGTCATCTGATGAAGATCATCAAAGGTTAGTGCTGCATTTAGCTGTCTTCTGGGTTTATGTGACATTATATGCTAGCTTGAAAAATGGGTGTCTGATTATTTCTGGCTGGGTACTCTGCTGACATAATCTAATGTTTTGCTTTCGTTGTAAAGCCTTTTTGAAATTGGACAGTGTGGTTAGATTAACGAGAGTCTTGTCTTTAAAATGGTGTAAAATAGTCATATGTTTGAGAAATTGAAGTAATAGCATTTCTAAGGTATTTGAATAACGCGCCACAGGATTCCACTGGCTGTTACGTAGGTGGGACGATTTCGTCCCGCCGACCCTAGAGAGGTTAAACAAATCAAAATGTATTTCATATTTGACATTCTTCAAAGTAGCCACCCTTTGCCTTGATGACAGCTTGGCACACTCTTGGCATTCTCTCAACCAGCTTCACCTGGAATGCTTTTCCAACAATCTTTGAGGAGTTCCCACATGTGCTGAGCAATTGTTGGCTGCTTTTCCTTCACTCTGCCGTCCAGCTCATCCCAAAACATCTCAATTCGGTTGAGGTTGGGTGATTGTGGAGGCCAGGTCATCTGATGCAGCACACTTTTTTTGTTCACCTGGTATTATGCGTTAGTAATAATAGCCTACTTATTATTAAAATATCCCATGTGTTTACCAGTCACATTTCCAGGATTAAAAGTTCCAAGCCTTTTATATTCATTATATTTCTATGCTTCTTAGATTCCTGCAAACAAGCCATTGTTTACCAGACAACCATGTGACATTCAGGAAATCTGGTACCAAACAGTAAACTCTTCACTGTAGGATTCCAATTCAGACCTGATCCTTTGTTTTGCACATCCAGCAGAAAGGAGTGACATGTGGCTAAGCAGTGTGCTGTGATCAAAGTAGGTATCAGTGATGTGATCAGGAGACATGCAGAGGGATTATTGATCTCTAATAACTTCATCTGTCTCTCTCTCTCTGTATCTGTTTGTCTGTCAAACTCTATATCTCTGTGTATCTTGTCTGTCTGCTATATGAGGTTTCACAGGTCTCCTGCCTCAAATCAGGAATAAGCAAGAGGAAGTAAACAAGAGGAAAATGATTTTTGCTGTTGGGGGAAGATTTGTTATCATCAAAATACATTTAGCAACTGTGTAGAAGTTATTTTCTACTATTTAATAGTATAGCAGTAGCAGTGGTTTGGCAAAATTGTATAGTTGTATGCGTATCTTGCCCATGGCTGTATCTTTCCTTAGATGTTTTGAGTGTCCTGCTCATTAGTACAGATCAGGCTCTCACCTTGGCTTTGAACTAGTTGCCTTGGAAACACCTCAATTTACATCTTCTAAAAAAAATGTAATTGACTATTCAAAAATAAAATATTATTTAACTTGACATATCATAAAGCATTCACTCGTATATTGTGTTGGTTTTCAATCAAAGCAATACATTGTGTATCTCTTCATAATAAAAGATAAGTGTTGGAGTATTTAAATCCATTAGAATTCCTTCACTTCTTGACAGCTACCCTTTTGATTTGAACGAAACCTTCCATACATATTTGCCCATTGTAGAAGTGCTCAGAAAGTTTCTTTTTGGACATGAATGCCAAGAGAATAATGTCAAAGTGGAATTATGTTTTTCGAAAGTTTTACAGATTAATTAAAATAAAAAGCTAAAATGTCTTGTGTCAGTAAGTATTCAACTCCTTTGTTATGGCAAGCCTAAATATACTGAACATAGTAAATATAAACGCAACATGCAACAATTTCAAAGATTTTACTGAGAGTTACAGTTCATATAAGGACATCAGTCAATTTAAATAAATGTATTAGGTCCAAATCTTTGGATTTCACTTGACTGGGCATGAGTACAGCCATGGGTGGGCCTGGGAGGGAATAGGCCCACCCACATGGCAGCCAGACCCAGCCGCTGGGGTGCCAGGCCTAGCCAATCAGAATTAGTTTTTCCCCACAAAAGAGCTTCATTACAGAAATAAATACTCCTCGGCACTAAAGTAATACTGCAAAAATGTGGCAAAGCAATTAACTTTTGTCCTGAATACAAAGTGGTATGTTTGGGGAAAATCCAATACAACATATCACTGAGTACCACTCTCCATATTTTCAAACATAGTGGTGGCTGCATCATGTTATGGGTGTACTTGTAATCCTTAAGAACTGGGGAGTTTTTCAGGATAAAAAATAAATGGAACGGAGCTAAGCACAGGCAAAATCCTAAAGAAAAACAATGTTCAGTCTGCTTTCAACCAGACACTGAGAGATGAATCCACCTTTCAGCAGGACAACAACCAAAAACACAAGGCCAAATATACACTGGAGTTGCTTACTAAGATGTCAGTGAATGTTCCTGAGTGGCAGAGTTCTGACTTAAATCTGCTTGAAAATCTATGGCAAGACTTGAAAATGGTAGTCTAGCAATGATCAACAAGTAATTTGACAGAGCTTAACGAATTTTGAAAAGAATAATGGGCAAATATTGTACAATTCAAGTGTGCAAAGCTCTTCGAGACTTACCCAGAAAGACAAAAAAATGTAATTGCTGCCAAAGGTGATTTAACATGTATTGACTCAGGGGTGTGAATAGTTATGTAAATTAGTTATATATATATCTGTATTTCATTTTCAATAAATGTGCAAACATTTCTAAAAACATGTTTTCCCTTTGTCATTATGAGGTATTGTGTGTAGATGGGTGAGAAAAAATCCATTTAATCCATTTTGAATTCAGACTGTATGTAACACAACAAAATGTGGACCAATGACTGGAACGAACTGCAAAAATCACTGAAGCTGGAGACTCATATCTCCCTCCCTAGCTTTAAGCACCAGCTGTCAGAGCAGCTCACAGATCACTGCACCTGTACATAGCCCATCTGTAAACAGCCCATCAAACTACCTCATCCCCATACTGTATTTATTTATTTATCTTGCTCCTTTGCACCCCAGTATCTCTACTTGCACAGTCATCTTCTGCACATCTATCATTCCAGTGTTTAATTGCTATATTGTAATTACTTCGCCACCATGGCCTATTTATTGCCTTACCTCCCTTATCTTACCTCATTTGCACACACTTTATATAGACCTTTTTTCTACTGTATTATTGACTGTATGTTTGTTTATTCTATGTGTAACTCTGTGTTGTTGTATGTGTCAATCTGCTGTGCTTTATCTTGGCCAGGTCGCAGTTGTAAATGAGAACTTGTTCTCAACTAGCCTACCTGGTTAAATAAAGGTGAAATAAAAATAAATACAAAAAGTCAAGGGGTATGAATACTTTCTCAAGGCACTGTATCTAAAAATGCGCAAACTTGCATATGCTGTAGCTTATACCCTATTTTGCATTATCTGAGTTTTTTTTGTGCACACCGTTGGTTGAGACACAACATGCTCTTGAATACAGGGTGGGTGTCATGTTTTGGCTAATAAACGTATTTTCACTTTCAAATGGTCAACACATCAGAGAATGTTGACTTGAATGAGAATATATGTTGTTTTAAATGATACCGTCAAACCTACACAGTAAACCTTTTTATAGTTTGACAACCCTATTTGTAAGCTTTGAAATAATATCAAACTCAACTGTTTATCTTTTCCAGTGATGAAGACATGGAAGCCTCATGGTATTGTGGGGTATGCGAAATGTCAAGCACCTCTATCTCCCGAATGTTTTGGCATTCACGTCCAAAACGTCGCTTTCTGACCACTTCTTCCATGGACATGGAAGGTTTCATTCAAATCAAAAGGGATGCTGTCAAAAAGTGATTGAATTCAAATGGATTTACCAATTAAATCCATTAAAAAGCATTAGGCCAGTAACCAAAACATCGCTGGTTCGAATCCCAGAGCCAACTAAATAAAAAAATCTGTCGATGTTCCCTTGAGCAAGGTACTGAACCCTAAATGCTCCTATAAGTCACTCTAGATAAGTGCTAAATGACTAAAATGTAAAGAAAAAATAAGTAGAATTAACAAAACTGTGAAAACACATTTAGCAGATTTCAGCATAATAGCTCCCCCCCCCTTCCTTCCTCTCTCCCTAAAAGGTCCCTGTAGACTTGAGGATTCTATCTCCAGGTTCCTTTAGAAGCGGTGGCCTCTTTCTGGCTCCATTATCTTGTCATTTGAGGAGGATTATGTTCCGTAGCACACACGGTCCAGACTGATGCTAAATAACTGTGACAGCTTACAATAATTGCCAAGCTAATTAGTGGGAACGAGCTCAGCATCACTCTTCTCCCTGACCAGGCCTGGTTTGATGAACATGGTTTGACTAATGCATGCAGTGGAGTGATGTGTTTTTGGGGGTACTGTGACAGAGCTGGCCTTACTCTGTGCGCTTCAGTGGTTTAAAATGTTATAATTTTTCAAGAATTACAGATATTTATTTAAAAAGCAGGTAGAATTAGCAGCCTTCTTTTTCAATCTTCTTCTATGGTACTATGGCTCAAACCTACAGTACTGTGTGTGCTGTGTGTTCGTCTACTGTTCTGGAGTGTGACTCAAGTACACTTTGTGACACAAAAAAGGGGTGGGAAAAAAGTATGGGGAAAAGAGAAGAAAAAATGCCCGACTGTACCAACTAACCCTACATCCATTAAAACCTCACCACTATTCTACTACTTTGGCCCTATCGGATCCTACACCAGGCTTCCATTTCTGCTTTACAGTTGATAATCATGGCTAAGAAGCCAACCTTACTGAAGAACAGGTTATTCCTATTACTCTCTATTGGCCTCAACCTACTCACAGGGAGCCTTTTAGAATCCCTCGCCCTGGACCCATCTTCCTCTACTACTCTTTTCACTGCCTCAGCATATGACACCTTCTGTACAACTCTGAACCTGGCAACTTCGACATACTTTTATCTTACTGGACACTTCTGATCTCCAGCAACATGGGTAACCGTACAGTTAACACGCACAGCATTTTCCACCGACACTACACATTCCTTTGCATCATGCCCTCCTGCACACATCTCACATCTAGAAATCTCCCTCCTACACACTGCTGCAACATGACCATAAGTTTGGCACCTAAAACACTGTAAAGGGTTCGGGACAAGTTTCAAGTTTATTTACCACGTGCACAGGATACAACAGGTGTAAAACAGTACAGTGAAATTCTCCCCCTTGAGAGCTCTTTCCCAACAATGCAATGATAATAATAATATAGATAATAACATACAGTACCAGTCAAAAGTTTGGACATACCTACTCATTCAAGGATTTTTCTTTATTTTACTATTTTCTACATTGTAGAGTAATAGGGAAGACATCAAAACTATGAAATAACACATATGGAATCATGTAGTAACCAAAAAAGTGTTAAACAAATCAAAATGTATTTTATATTTGAGATTCTTCAAAGTAGCCACCTTTTGTCTTGATGGTAGCTTTGCACACTCTTGGCATTCTCTCAACCAGATTCATGAGGTAGTCACCTGGAATGCATTTTAATTAACCTGTTTAGGATAGGGGGCAGTATTGACACGGCTGGATAAAAAACATACCCGATTTAATCTGGTTACCACTCCTACCCAGTAACTAGAATATGCATATACTTATTACATATGGATAGAAAACACCCTAAATTTTCTAAAACTGTTTGAATGGTGTCTGTGAGTATAACAGAACTCAAATGGCAGGTCAAAACCTGAGAGATTCCTTTACAGGAAGTGGCCTGTCTGACCATTTCTTGAACTTCTTTTCCATCTCTATCATTTACTAAGGATCTCTGCTCTAACGTGACACTTCCCACGTCGTCCATAGGCGCTCAGAGCCCGGGAAAAAACAGAATGTCGTCATTCCAGCCCCAGGCTGAAACACATTATCGCCTTTCTCAAGTGGCCGATCAAGGGACACTGGGCTTATGCGCGTGACCCCGACCGCCCCCGCCTTTGGGATTTTTTCCTCTGTTTGCCGAAAAGGAGATTCCCTGTAGGAATATTATCGCTTTTCTACGAGAAAAATGTCGTAAAAATTGATTTTAAACAGCGGTTGACATGCTTCGAAGTACGGTAATGGAATACTTAGAATTTTATTGTCACGAATTGCGCCATGCGCGCGACACTTCTTTACTATTTCGGATAGTGTCTGGAACGCACGAACAAAACGCCGCTATTCGGATATAACGATGGATTATTTTGGACCAAACCAACATTTGTTATTGAAGTAGCAGTCCTGGGTGTGCATTCTGACGAAGACAACAAAAGGTAATCAAACTTTTATAATAGTAAATATGATTATGGTGAGTGCTAAACTTGCCGGGTGTCTAAATAGCGAGCCCGTGATGCCTGGGCTATGTACTTAGAATATTGCAAAATGTGCTTTCACCAAAAAGCTATTTTAAAATCGGACATATCGAGTGCATAGAGGAGGTCTGTATCTATAATTCTTAAAATAATTGTTATGCTTTTTGTGAACGTTTATCGTGAGTAATTTAGTAAAATGTTAGCGAATTCCCCGGAAGTTTGCGGGGGGTATGCTAGTTCTGAACGTCACATGCTAATGTAAAAAGCTGGTTTTTGATATAAATATGAACTTGATTGAACAAAACATGCATGTATTGTATAACATAATGTCCTAGGGTTGTCATCTGATGAAGATCATCAAAGGTGAGTGCTGCATTTAGCTGTCTTCTGGGTTTTGGTGACATTATATGCTGGCTTGAAAAATGGGTGTCTGATTATTTCTGGCTTGGTACTCTGCTGACATAATCTAATGTTTTGCTTTCGTTGTAAAGCCTTTTTGAAATCGGACAGTGTGGTTAGATTAACGAGAGTCTTGTCTTTAAATGGCTGTAAAATAGTCATATGTTTGAGAAATTGAAGTAATAGGATTTTTAAGGTTTTGAAAATCGCGCCACAGGCTGGCAGTGGCTGTTACGTAGGTGGGACGAATTCGTCCCGCCTAGCCTAGAGAGGTTAACAGGCGTGCCTTGTTAAAAGTTAATTGGTCGATTTTCTTTCCTTCTTAATGTGTTTGAGCCATTCAGTTGTGTTTTGACAAAGTAGTGGTGGTATACAGAAAATATCCCTATTTGGTAAAAGACCAAGTCCATTTTATGGCAAGAACAGGTCAAATAAGCAAACAGAAATGGCAGTCCATCATTACTTTAAGACATGAAGGTCAATCAATCAGGAAAATTTCAAGAACTTTGAAAGTTTCTTCAAGTGCAGTCGCAAAAAAACATCAAGCACTAATGGACATTAGGCCGGTGGTCTGATGACTCCAAATTTTTGATTTTTGGTTCCAACTGCCGTGTCTTTGTGAGATGCAGAGTAGGTGAACGGATGATCTCCGCATCTGTGGTTCCCACCATGAAACATGGAGGAAGAGGTGTGATGGTGTGGGTGTGCTTTGCTGGTGACACTGTCTGTGATTTATTTAGAATTCAAGGCACACTTAAGAAGCACGACTACCACAGCATTCTGCAGCGATATGCCATCGCATCTGGTTTGCGCTTAGTTTCGACTCTCATTTGTTTTTCAACAGGACAATGACCCAACACACCTCCAGGCTGTGTAAAGGCTATTTGACCAAGAAGGAGAGTGATGGAGTGCTGCATCAGATGACCTGGCCTCCACAATCACCCGACCTTAACCCAATTGAACATTTTAAAATGTGATGATCTAGTTTCGTTGGCGGAATTCAAACACTTGATCGATGTCTATATTATAGAAGAGTGTAATTGTTTTTAGGCCAGCTGTTTTAGTCAAGATGTTTGTGTTTTTAAATGTAATATGTTTTTGATGTACTGTATGTGTGTTTATAGTTTTGTTTAATGTTGTGTGAGTGTATGTAATTTGGTTTGTCTGAAACGTTGTTCCCCTTGCTGCTATTGGACCAGGTCTCTCTTGGAAAATAGATATTTATCTCAATGAGAATAAACCTGAATAAATAAAGGTAAAATAAAAAAAATTTAAAAATTGAGATGGTTTGGGATGAGTCGGACCGCAGAGTGAAGGAAAAGCAGCCAACAAGTGCTCAGCATATGCGGGAACGCATTCAAGACTGTTGGAAAAGCATTCCTCATGAAGCTGGTTGAGAACATGCCAAGAGTGTGCAAAGCCGTCATCAAGGCAAAGGGTGGCTACTTTGAAGAATCTCAAATAGAATCAGCCAAAACAAACAGTTTGTAACCCCATTTAGTTGGTTTGTTACGCATGTGTTGTTTTAGGCCAATTCTGGCCTTTGAGGCTACCATCCTCCCATCTATAGAAAGGTTCTAGGCGGGCTGAAAATAGGTCTTGCAGGCCTCAACGATGTTGTGGTAGAGAGGTTTTATTTTGCAGAGCAGTCCCGCTCCATGGCGGGAGCCTTCCTAAGCACCGATGCCCAGTCCAGGCACGGCGTCCAGTCCAGCTCCAGGGCAGGAGCCTTCCTCTGCGCCGATGCACAGTCCAGGCACGGCGTCCAGTCCAGCTCCAGGGCAGGAGCCTTCCTCTGCGCTGGTGGCCAGTCCAGGCACGGTGTCCAGTCCCGCTCCATGGCCAGAGCCCTCCTTTGCACCGGTGCCCAGTCCAGGCACGGCGTCCAACCCAGCTCCATGGCCGGAGCCCTCCTTTGCGCCGGTGCCCAGTCCCCATTTTGTTTCAGGTTTTGCGGCCGGAGTCCGCACCTTGGGGGGTACTGCCACGCCCTGGCCATAGAGAGCCCTTGGTTCTCTATGGTATAGTAGGTCAGAGCGTGACTAGGGGGTGTTCTAGTTTATAATTTCTATGTTGGTGCTAATTTGGTTCCCAATTAGAGGCAGCTGTTTATCGTTGCCTCTGATTGGGGATCATATTTAGGTAGCTTTTAGCCACCTGTGTTTTGTGGGATATTATTTTGTGTTTGTGCACCACGTAGTCACGTTTTGTTGTTCGTTTATTGTTTTGTTGAAGTTTCACTAAAATAAAGATGTGGAACTTTAATTACGCTGCGCCTTGGTCCCGTTCTTACGACAACCATGACAGTAGGGAACCCAATCACTATGGTGAGGTGCTGTTCCATTCCATGTTTAGATAAGATAAAATAAAATAAATGTAAAAATATCTAATACACACAGACACAGACACAAATTCTATATAGAGTAGGGAACCCAATCACTATGGTGAGGTGCTGTTCCATTCCATGTTTAGATAAAATAAAATAAAATAAATGTAAAAAATATCTAATATATACAGACACACAGACATAGACACACAGACACAGATTCTATATAGAGTAGGGAACCCAATCACTATGGTGAGGTGCTGTTCCATTCCATGTTTAGATAAAATAAAATAAAAATGTAAAAAATATCTAATATATACAGACACACAGACACACAGACACAGACACACATACACCCACTCACAATGTAGAGCCATGTGTACTTTACACATTTCATTACTGATTATATTTTTATATATGGCAAATAAAATAAAAATATCTCCAAAACAACTCAAATGAATAATATTTGATATTATTCAATATTATTCATTTCAAACAACAGTACTTATCAGTCATACACTGCATCTTCTCTGTACAAGAACATCTCCTCAGTTTGCGAGTCAAAAGTATTCTCACTATCCGAATCATCTTGAAGTAACTCACTGTCACTTTCCCTAACAATTTCTTCAATAATATCGTGTAGATCTACATACCTAGACTTTGCCTTTGATTTTCCAGATTTACTCGCCATAATTCTTCAGATAAAATAGTGGAAAATGCTCTCGAAACAATACTGCTACGCATAACCAGCGTGTCTGCTTCAGGTAGAATTTTCAATGGCGAATGGCTATGTTAACACTCAAGTTTTAAACAAAGGCTGGTCTTCCCGGATAGAACCATTACATATTGCCATTTACCTCAGCTCATTGGCTATCTACCAAGCTAGATTTCAAGATGATCAGTGGTCATTGGTCCGAAATACAGTCATTCAACGAAGCACTGGTCATATCATTGGTGCGCAATGAGGTCATAGTTTGGTGTGTTCAAATCAGTTGCTTTCGGTCAATATGGCCCGGGAAAAGAACCATGAAGTATGGCTGTGTTACTAACAAACAGAGGATTGCAATGAAACCAACCATGACTGGATAAACGTCCGTTTAGAGTGAGTAATTACATCGAATGTTACATCCAAAGTTTAAGGACACTGAATTCATGACACAAGCCATTTACAAAATGTTTTGTGTTAGGCTATAAAAATGGATTTTATTGAACAAAACGACAATTTATTGTTTTGTCGTGACCTTTTGTATTGCCAAAAGAAGAAGATCTTCAAAGGTAATTGATGAATTTTATTGCTATTTCTGACTTTCGTGACTAATCTACTTGGCTGGTAACTATGTGTGTAATGTATGTAATGTTTTGTCTGCTGAGCGCTGTCCTCAGATAATCGCATGGTTTGCTTTCGCCATAAAGCCTTTTTGAAATTAACAAGAAGTTAAGCTTTATTTTTGTGTATTGCACTTGTGATTTTATGAAAGTTAAATATTTATAATAATTTAATTTGAATTTTGCGCTCTGCAATTTCATCGGATGTTGCCGCTAGCGGAACGTCTAGCCATAACAGGTTTAAATGAAGACCTGAATCATCAACGTACAATGACACCTTTGTTTTTAAGCCATGGATTTCTAATCCCTTAATATTTTTGTTTGATCTAATATTAACAGCTAACATTTCGATGGCAATAATAAATAGATATGCCGATAGTGGACATCCTTGTTTTACTCCTCTTGACAGTTTAAAACTTTCTGAGATGTAGCCATTAATTACGATTTTACACCTAGGGTTACTATACGTAACTTTAACCCATTTTATAAGAGATTCTTCAAAAATGAAATATTCCAGATATTTATATATAAACTGCAGTCGTACTTTATCGAAAGCCTTTTCAAAATCAGCTATGAAAACCAGGCCTGGTTCCCCCGATAATTCATAGTATTCTATTGTTTCCAGTACTTGTCTTATGTTATCTCCAATGTATTGTCCATGTAAAAAATCTGTCTGATTAGGATGAAGAATATCTGACAGAACCTTTTTAAACAACAGGTTTATATTTTTACTAAATTAATGCAACAAGTTGAAATGATTAGATTGCTGTCACGGGAATTTTTGAATCCCATTGATAATAATTAACAATCAATAAGCCTTGACTAATCCCCAAGGTTTGTAAGACACTGGGTTAATAATAATTAGGCAAGGACTCAGCTTTCTGCAAAAGGTCTGTACAGTTTATTCAGAGAACGTTCTGAAGTACATTACACAAAGAAGTTCATTTTATGCTCTCTCCCCGCTTACGCACATACCTCCACACAAACAGTAGATATCCTACGCACATCCATACACATGAACAGTACGTGAATAGTATCCCTCCCCGGACTTCTCACCACTGTTAATCACTATCCAGCGCTGCCTGTTCCTTTCCCCCGAGATTAGGGGGACCTTGAAGGTTACTCCCTGTTTCTTCCAAGCCTCTTCAGGTCGGGTCACACACACATGTCTACAGTTCCCTTAGGCCCACTAACACACACACTTTCTCTGAAAAACATTAGCGCCTTTGGTAAGTGGTCGATCAGAGGACAATGAGACTGAGGGTTTCCCGGTCGGAATATTATCGCTTTTTTACGAGATAAATGGCATAAAAATTGATTTTAAACTGCGGTTGACATGCTTCGAAGTACGGTAATGGAATATTTAGACATTTTTTGTCACGAAACGCGTCGGGCGCGTCACCCTTCTTTACCCTTCGGATAGTGTCTTGAACGCACGAACAAAACAGAGGACATTTGAACATAACTATGGATTATTTTGAACCAAACCAACATTTGTTATTGAAGTAGAAGTCCTGGGAGTGCATTCTGACGAAGAACAGCAAAGGTAATACAATTTTTCTTAGAGTAAATCTGACTTTGGTGAGGGCTAAACTTGGTGGGTGTCTAAATAGCTAGCCCGTGATGGCAGGGCTATCTACTCAGAATATTGCAAAATGTGCTTTCACCGAAAAGCTATTTTAAAATCGGACATAGCGATTGCAGTTGCAATATTATTCATATTTGATTCAGTTATTTAAATAGGACGATTGCAATATTATTCATATTTGATTCAGTTATTTAAATAGGACTCCATTCTCAATATGTTAAATCCAGCAGAGCATTTAGGCCACACAACGTTTTATACATATTTAAAAAATCCTGTTTATCCTGTTATGGCTAGGGGGCAGTATTTTCACGGCTGGATAAAAAACATACCCGATTTAATCTGGTTACCACTCCTACCCAGTAACTAGAATATGCATATACTTATTACATATGGATAGAAAACACTCCAAAGTTTCTAAAACTGTTTGAATGGTGTCTGTGAGTATAACAGAACTCATTTGGCAGGCAAAAACCTGACAAGGTTTCAGGCAGGAAGTGGCCTGTCTGACAAGGTGTCATTCTTCTTGTCTCTGTTTATTGAAGAGTGAGGATCTTAGCTGTCCCGTGACACTTCCTACGGCTGCCATAGGGTCTCAGAAGGCGGTAAAAAGCTGAATCGTGGCTTTGCAGGCTCTGGCTGAAAAAAAGTAGCGCATTTGGGTAGTGGCTGGTTACAGTACTGTGAGACTCAGGCTCGTGCCCGCGTCGACCGAAAGCTTTGTTTACTTTCCTCAGTTTAGCTAAAAGGAGATTCCTGGTCGGAATATTATCGCTTTTTTACAAGAAAAATGGCATAAAAATGGATTTTAAACAGAGGTTGACATGCTTCGAAGTACGGTAATGGAATATTTAGATTTCTTTTGTCACGAATTGCGCCATGCCCTGATTTACCATTTCAGATAGTGTCTGGGACGCACGAACAAAACGCCGCTATTCGGATATAACGATGGATTATTTTGGACCAAACCAACATTTGTTATTGAAGTAGCAGTCCTGGGAGTGCATTCTGACGAAGACAACAAAAGGTAATGAAACTTTTATAATAGTAAAGCTGATATTGGTGAGTGCTAAACTTGCCGGGTGTCTAAATAGCTAGCCCGTGATGCCTGGGCTATGTACTTAGAATATTGCAAAATGTGCTTTCACCAAAAAGCTATTTTAAAATCGGACATATCGAGTGCATAGAGGAGGTCTGTATCTATAATTCTTAAAATAATTGTTATGCTTTTTGTGAACGTTTATCGTGAGTAATTTAGTAAAATGTTAGCGAATGTTTGCGGGGGGTATGCTAGTTCTGAACGTCACATGCTAATGTAAAAAGCTGGTTTTTGATATAAATATGAACTTGATTGAACAAAACATGCATGTATTGTATAACATAATGTCCTAGGGTTGTCATCTGATGAAGATCATCAAAGGTTAGTGTTGCATTTAGCTGTCTTCTAGGTTTTTGTGACATTATATGCTAGCTTGAAAAATGGGTGTCTGATTATTTCTGGCTTGGTACTCTGCTGACATAATCTAATGTTTTGCTTTCGTTGTAAAGCCTTTTTGAAATCGGACAGTGTGGTTAGATAAAGGAGAGTCTTATCTTTAAAATGGTGTAAAATAGTCATATGTTTGAAAAATGGAAGTTTTTGTATTTTAGAGGAGTTTGTATTTCGCGCCACACCCATCATTGGATAATGGAGCAGGTGTTCCGCTAGCGGAACGTCTAGATGTAAGAGGTTATCTTATTTTCTGTAATTAGCAATTCATATTTGTAGTAATGTTGGCAGTTTATGCAAAGGATTTTTACCTCTCGCCATTATCAAAATTACATTATGGCAAGCAATTATTATCTTAGCAAACACTTATTATGATTCATCCTATATTGTCCCTAACATCTTTTCCTCCCTCGCAACAGTTGTGGGACACACACACACACACACACACACACACACACACACACACATACACGCTCAACCCCTTTACCCCAAAACAACCATAGACTCAGATTCTCAACAGTTGCACCATCCTAGAGCCCAACTCAAGAAAGGTCTTGATTTACGAATGCATATACAGTTGCAGCTGTACGAGAAGGCCTGCAAAACTGAACAAAAAATGGGCAGAAATGGGGAGATTTGATTAACCATTGTCACGTCCTAGGTGATGGAGGTCAGATATACCCCCTTCCCCTGAAACTCCCACATATGGTCCCCTGTAGTGACCATACTCCTAAGCATCTCTGTGCAGTCAGACCTTTGATTTTGTGCCACCATGGCCACAATAATATGCCCCCTCTCTGAACGTCCGAGTGTGACCTCCTCCCCATGGATTACTGCAGCTAGTGTTGCCAGCACTGCCAATGCCTGAGTGGGGGCACCCCACTGGAATCCCCACCGGTACAAGGTCGTCAAGGTTCTCATTAGCAGCTTTGAGAATTTCCTTGTATATTAAGCTCTCCCATAAGGGGGCTCTAGCTTTGCAGGACCAACCCTGCCAGGCAGACTCAGAATCTTGAGGGGGCGGTGCTGCTCTAGTAGGTCTCTGACTGCATTTTGGCTGCATACAGGCCGTTTACAGCAGGCCCATAAAACAGATAGGGACTTCTCCTTAGTATCTGGGTCGTTCAGGTGGGTGTCTAGAGTATAGGGTTGTGGACTGTTAGATCAATATAGGACCATTAATTAGAGGTATAATTTATTTTTTTAAAGTAGTCCCCCCTGATAGGAAATAAATTAATTAAATGTATCATTTATTTTAAAATGCTGTTCCACCATGTTAGGACAATAAATAAATAAGATGTATCATTCATTATAAAATGTATATCCCTCATCTGCACAAAATTGAAAGCTCTCTCACAACCCCTGCTCACAGACATACATTGGTTCTGGAATATGCAACTTTCCCAAACACCAAAAAACACACACCACACCATCCATCTCAATACATTCACACATACTCACATACTGTGCCTTCTGTCTGCTTTGTTTTTATCTCCACCATGTTGAATTTGTAATTTTGTGTTCCAATTAGTTTTATTTGAAGATAGATAGAAAAGCTATATATTGTTTTGTATTATTACAATCCATAACAGGGCTAGAATTGTGTGTTTCCTTATTTGCCTCCTCTATGAGAACTTTGTAATTTTTAGAATAGTCTTTGTGTCTCTGAACAATTTGTAATTAATATACAGTTCATCCTCTACGAGAGCTATGCGTTTCCCTTTCCATTTATTTTCCTTGAAACTTTGTGACTAACTTTGTCGTTAGCAAACTTGATGATGGTGTTGGAGTCATGCATGGCCACGCAGTCGGGGGTGAACAGGGAGTACAGGAGAGGACTAGTCACAACCCTGAGGCGACCCATGTTGAAGGTCAGTGTGGCGGAGGTGTTGTTGCCTACATTCCCCACCTGGGGCCGGCCCGTCAGGAAGTCCAGGATCCAGTTGCAGACGGAGGTGCTGAGTCCCAGGGTCCCCAGCTTGTTGATGAGCTTGGAGGGGACTATTGTGATGAACGTTGGGATGTAGTCTATGAACAGCATTCTTACATAGTTATTTCCTGTCTTGTCCAAGTAGGGAGAGGGCAGTGTGAAGTGCAATTGAGATTGCATCATCTGGAAACCTGTTGTGGCGGTATGTGAATTGGAGTGGGTCCAGGGTGTCTGGGATGATGGTGCTGATGTGTGTCATGACCAGCCTTTCAAAGCACTTCATAATTTCAGATGTGAGTGCTACAGGGCGTTAGTCATTTAGGCAGATTACCTTGGGAACAGGGACAATGGTGGTCAACTTGAAACATGTTGGGATTACGGACTGGGACAAGGAGAGATTGAAAATGTCTGTGAAGACACTCGCCAGCTGGTCTGCGAATGCTTTGCGGATGTGCCCTCAGCTATTTGCACTGCCTCTGTATAGGAGACCTGCTGTACTGCCCGGATTCTTTCTACTTCAACCTCCTTCACCCTTACAGGGCACTCCTGGAACTCGGGAATGTCGCTCCCCTGTGTATCCACTGATTCTTCCACAACATATTTATTCTGTCTGCACACACTTTTCACGTGGCCAAACTTTTTACATTTACGACACTGCAATGGTCTGTTCACATAAGCTCTCACAGCGTATCTCATAAACCACAGCTTTCCACCGCGATGCCAGAGATGACACCTTTTACCAGTGCCCTTTTCAGAAAATCTTTCTACTTCATACTCCGATAATTCCCAGAGCTACAATTCACTTTCCTTTTGTTCTTCTGACATACAGTAAAGCAATGCTATACCACTCCTTGTCACTTTGATTAACTCCTTTCCCAGTTTGTCCTCTAACATCTCCTTGTCCGCAAATGGATCTCCCAAAAACACATTCCTATCCATGAAACATACTTCAACAAGGAACAAGGCATTATTCATAAACAGCTTTAGCCTAGACAACACCTGCCTTCAATTGAGAGTCCCAACCCCAATGAACCCAAACATAGAAACAGACACACTAGACTCAACATAGAATACATGAAAATCAAACAGTGCCCAAAAACCCCGGAATACCTAAATCAGCTGCCCTACAACAAACACACCACCCCTAACCACATAAAACAAATACCCTCTGCCACGTCCTGACCAAACTACAATACCAATTAACCCTTAGACTGGCCAGGACGTGACATATAGGTATCGTACAGTATATACCCCAACTTCACGTGTCGGTCGACGCTCTTCAAACATCAGTAAAATCTCTAAAAACTTTCCTCCCTTTTCCCATCCACCATACGGGTCACGCAACGCGTGTTAACTGCTCCTGGGATTTCCTGCCAGAGAAGACTGACGATAATAGCCATCGGTACACCAGAGATTACTCCTTTTACTGGTGCCCTGCTCCACATATTATAGCTATGCACAGTATGCTTCGATAACTTCAATATCCCCAATGCACGCCCTTTTACTCCCTTTGCTCTATATATAATGGCGCCGACAGAGAGGGCTGCCTCGCTTCTAGCTATTGGTAACCATCTTCTGATTTACAGTGCATTCGGAAAGTATTCAGACCCCTTGACGTTTTCCACATTTTCTTACGTTATAGCCCTATTCTAAAATGTACTAAATGTTTTTTTCCCTTATCACTTTACACACAATAACCCAAAATGACAAAGCAAAAACAGGTTTTTAGAAATTTGTGCATATATATAAAAAAACTGAAAAACTGAAAAATCACATTTACATAAGTGTTCAGAACCTTTACTCAGTACTTTGTTGAAGCCCCTTTGGCAGCTATTACAGCCTTGAGTCTACTTGGGTATGACGTTACATGCTTGGCACACCTGTATTTGGGAAGTTTTTCTCATTCTTCTCTGTAGATCCTCTCAAGCTCTGTCAGGTTGGATGGGGCACGTCGCTGCACTACTATTTTCAGGGCTCTCCAGAGATGTTCAATCGGGTTCAAGTCCGAAGCCACACCTGCGTTGTCTTGGCTGTGTGCTTTGGGTTGTTGTCCTGTTAGAAGGTGAACCTTTGCCCCAGTCTGCGGTCCTGAGCAGGTTTTCATCAAGGATCTCTCTAATACTTTGCTCCGTTCATCTTTCTCTCGATCCTGGCTAGTCTCCCAGTCCCTGCCGCTGAAAAACATCCCCACAGCATGATGTTGTCACTACCATGCTTCCCCGTAGGGATGGTGTCAGGTTTTCTCCAGATGTGACGCTTAGCATTCAGGCCAAAGAGTTCAATCTTGGTTTCATCAGAGCAGAGAATCATGTTCCTCATAGTCTGAAAGTCATTTAGGTGCCTTTTGGCAAATTCCAAGCGGGCTATCATGTGACTTTTTCTGAGGAGTGGCTTCCGTCAGGCCACTCTACCATAAAGGCTTGATTGGTGGAGTGCTGCAGAGATGGTTGTCTTTCTGGAAGGTTCTCCCATCTCCACAGAGGAAATCTGGAGCTCTGTCAGAATGAACATCGGATTCATGGTCACCTCCCTGACCATGAACCCTTCTCCCCCGATTGCTCAGTTTGGCCGGGCGGCCATCTCTAGGAAGAGTCTTGGTGGTTCCAAACTTCTTCCATTTAAGAATGATGGAGCCCACTCTTCTTGGGGACCTTCAATGCTGCAGACATTTTTCAGTACCCTTCCCCAGATCTGTGCATCGACACAATCCTGTCTCAGATCTCTACGGACAATTCCTTCGACCTCATGGCTTGGTTTTTGCTCTGACAAGCACTGTCAGCTATGGGACCTCATATAGACAGGCATGTGCCTTTCCAAATCATGTCCAATCAATTTAATTCACCACAGGTGGAGTCCAATCAACTTGTAGAAACATCTCAAGAATGATCAATGGAAACAGGATGCACCTGAGCTCAATTTTGAGTCTCATAGCAAAGGGTCTGAATACTTTCCGAATGCACTGTAGAACATATTTATTTATTTAATTTTAATTTGATTTAACCTTTATTTAACTAGGCAAGTCAGTTAAGAACAAATTCTTACTTACAGTGACGGCCTATCCTGGCCAAACCCTAACCCGGATGATGCTGGGCCAATTGTTCGCCGCCCTATGGGACTCCCAATCACGGCCGGTTGTGATACAGCCTGGAATCGAATCAGGGTCTATAGTGACACCTCTAGCACTGAAATGCAGTGGCTTAGACTGCTGCACCACTCGGGAGCAGCATATAAACACAGTACCACTCCTGGTTACACTTGACAGCATCCATCTTTCCCAGCTACTTTTTTGCCATCTTTGTGACCTCAAAAGAGTTTCCTAGATGAACATCCCTATCCCTAAACCATATTCCACAAGAAACGATTCACCAGCCTTCTTTTCCACATAAACGTTTGCCTTTTTCACTCCATTTTTGGACTTTACTGTTGTCAATTCATTCTCACTAGCTTTTTCTCGCGCACTCCGACTTCTGACATTTCTCCGCCTCCACTTGTTCAGTCTGCTCTACACAGCACTATTTAAAGGGCAACCATACAATCAAGGATAGGTGTGGCCAATCAACACAAAATGGCTGCCACCAGCCCTGCACATTTAACAGGTGAAAATAATTCAGCTGTTTAGCGTGTAACTGTGTAACGCCCTGGCCATAGAGAGGGGTTTTTGTTCTTTATTTTGGTTAGGCCAGGGTGTTACATTGGGTGGGCGTTCTATGTTCTGTTTCTATGTTTTTGTATTTCTTTGTTTTGGGCCGTGTGTGGCTCCCAATCAGGCACAGCTGAAGTTCGTTGTTGTTGATTGGGAGTCACACATAAGTGCAGGTTTTTCCGTTGGGGTTTTGTGGGTAATTGTTTCTGTCATTGTGTTTCACATGACAGGACTGTTTGGCTGTTGTTTTTTTCTTGTTTTGTTTGTATAGTGTTCTTCCTTACTTCAGACAGCCATTACAAACTGGCAATAGAGATCTTGTGATACTGGTTGGATATGAATAGTGGATTTAGACTAGGCCCAGGTAAAAACAGTTAAACATACAAAATATCATATAGTAAAACAGTAAAGGGGATTAAACACTGTCCAGTGAGAATGTCTTCCTCACCGGTACCTTCTCTTTCTCTGAATCAAGTTCAAAGCCATCATCCTGGCCTATTAATGACACTTCTAGAATACACTTTGAGTTTATTTGTCTGGAGTTATTCTAATGGGAAAGACCGATGCATATAATTCTAATAAAATTAAAATAAATAATAAAAAGGATTGCATAGAATGAGTCAGTATAAGCAAATGTCCACATGTCACCACTATTCAGTCAATAGCACAGTAGCTCTCTCCTTCCATCCCTGAATACTAAGTTTAAACTACACTCATCTCTGCCTGCCACCTCATTTCCTGAGTGGCCTCTGGTCACCTCTTTGGAGAGGGCCTTAATGGCCTGCCATGCCCTGCAGTGTGCCCGTCTTTCAAAGCCCCAGGAGGAGAGTGTTTGGCCCCTTGCGCCAGACAAGGAGATGACCCTCATTAGTCCCAATGGCTGCAGACAGGGGCTTCCGGAACTCACAGCATCACAAATAAAAAGACCACTTTGTCTGCGTGCCCTGCCAGGGGCCTAATTTATCAACCATGTGTACGTTTCATACTAAATTCCAGTGGTGTAAAGTACTTCAGTACAAATACTTTAAAGTACTACTTAAGTCATTTTTGGGGGGTATCTGTACTTTGCTATTTATATTTTTTACTACTTTTACTTCACTACCTTCCTTAAGAAAATATTATACTTTTTACTCCATACATTTCCCTTGACACCCGAAAGTATTTTGAATGCTTAGCAGGACAGGAAAGTAGTCCAATTCATGCACTCATCAACTGAACATCCCTGGTCATCCATACTTCCTCTGATCTGGCAGACTAACTAAACACACATGCTTTGTTTGTAGATTATGTCTGAATGTTGGAGTGTGCCCCTGGCTTTCTGTAAATAAAAATAACAAGAAAATGGTGCACTCTAGTTTTCTTAATATAACGAATTTGAAATGATTTATACTTTTACTTTTGATACTTAAGTATGTTTTAAACCAAATACTTTTAGACTTTTACTCAATTATAATTTCACTGGGTGACTAACTTTTACTTGAGTCATTTTCTATTAAGGTATCTTTACTTTCACTCAAGTATGACAGTTAGGTACTTTTTCCACCACTGCTAAATTCCGGCACAGACTACGCGGATATTCTAATATTTGCTTGAGCAAAGAAATCTTGAGATTTATCCCTAGCCACATCCTCAGAGCATGCGCAGACCAGCTGACTGGAGTGTTTATGGATATATTCAATCTCTCCTTATCCCAGTCTGCTGTCCCCACATGCTTCAAGATTTCCACCATTGTTCCTGTACCCAAGAAAGCAAAAGTAACTGAACTAAATGACTATCGCCCCGTAGCACTCACTTCTGTCATGATGAAGTGCTTTGAGAGGCTAGTTTAGGATCGTATCACTTCTATTTTACCTGACACCCTAGACACACTTCAGTTTGCTTACCACCCCAATAGATCCACAGACGATGCAATTGCCATCGCACTGCACACTGCCCTATCCCATCAGGACAAGAGAAATACCTATGTCTGAATGCTGTTCATTGACCTTAGCTCAGCCTTCAACACCATAGTAACCTCCAAGCTCATCATTAAGCTCAGGACCCTGGGTCTGAACCCCACCATGTGCAACTGGGTCCTGGACTTCCTGACGGGCCGACCCCAGGTGGTGAAGGTAGGAAACAACACCTCCACTTTGCTGATCCTCAACACAGGGGCCCCACAAGGGTGCGTGCTCAGCCCTCTCCTGTAATCCCTGTTCACCCATGACTGCGTGGCCACGCACGCCTACAATTAAATCAGCAAGTTCGCAGACAACACAACAGTAGTAGGCCTGATTACCAACAATGACGAGACAGCCTACAGGGAGGAGGGGAGGGCCCTGGTGGAGTGGTGCCAGGAAAATAACCTCTCCCTCAACGTCAACAAAACAAAGGAGCTGATTGTGGACTTCAGGAAACACCAGAGGGAGCACGCCCCTATCCACATCAACGGGACTGCAGTGGAGAAGGTTTATAGCTTCAAGTTCCTCGGCGTACACGTCACTGACAATCTGAATTGGTCCACCCACACACACAGTGTGGTGAAGAAGGCACAATAGCGCCTCTTCAACCTCAGGAAGCTGAAGATTTTCAGATTGGCCCCTAAGACCCTCAGAAACCTTTACAGATGCACAATTGAGAGCATTCTGTCGGGCTGTATCACCGCCTGGTACGACAACTGCACCGCCCGCAACCGCAGGACTCTCCAGAGGGTGGTATGGTCTGCCCAACACATCACAAGGGGCACACTGCCTGCCCTCCAGGAAACCTATGGCTACTTTTGCTTCACTCCGTGGTCCAACTCATCTCTAAACATCTCAATTTGGTTGAGGTCAGGTGATTGTGGAGGCCAGGTCATCTGATGCAGCACTCCATCACTCTCCTTCTTGGTCAAATAGCCCTTACACAGCCTGGAGGTGTGTTTGTTTATTGTACTGTTGAAAAACAAATTACAGTCCCACTAAGCGCAAACCAGATGGGAAAACGTATCGCTGCAGAATGCTGTGGTAGTCATGCTGGTACCTTGAATTCTAAATAAACCACCAACAGTGTTACCAGCAAAGCACCCCCACACCATCACACCTCCTCCTCCATGCTTCACGGTGGGAACCACACAAGCGGAGATCATCCGTTCTTCTACTCTGCATCTCACAAAGAAACAGCAGTTGGAATCAAAAATCTCAAATTTGGACTCATCAGACCAAAGGAAAGATTTATACCTGTCTAATGTCAATTGTTCATCTTTCTTGGCCCAAGCAAGTCTCTTCTTATTATTGGTGTCCTTTAGTAGTGGTTTCTTTGCAGCATGAAGGCCATTCACACAGTCTCCTCTGAACAGTTGATGTTGAGATGTGTCTGTTACTTGCACTCTTTTAAGCATTTATTTGGGCTGCAATTTCTGAGGCTGGTAACGCTAATAAACTCATCCTCTGCAGCAGAGGTAACTCTGGGTCTTCCTTTCCTGTGGCGGTCCTCAGGAGATCCAGTTGCATCATAGCGCTTGATGGATTTTGCAACTGCACTTGAAGAAACGTTCAAAGTTCTTTAAATTTTCCGGATTTGTCACACCCTGATCTGTTTCACCTGTCTTTGTGATTGTCTCCACCCCCCTCCAGGTGTCGCCCATCTTCCCCATTATCCCTTGTGTATTTATACCTGTGTTCTCTGTTTGTCTCTTGCCAGTTCGTCTTGTTCGTTCAAGTCAACCAGCATTTTGTGTCTCAGGTCATGCTTTTTCCAGTCTTTCTTTCCTCACACTCCTGGTTTTGACCCTTGCCTGTCCTGACTCCGAGCCCGGCTGCCTGACCACTCTGCCTGCTCCTGATCCTGAGCCTGCCTGCCGACCTGTACCTTTGCCCCCCTCTGGATTACCGACCTCTGCCTTACCCTGACCCTGAACCTACCTGCCGCCAGGTATCGTTGCACCACCTCTGGTTTACTGACCCCTGCCTGCCTTGACCTGTCTATTGCCTGCCCCTGTTGGAATATTAAACTATTGTTTATTCGACGTGGTCTGCATCTGGGTCTTACCTTTTCCAAGGCTGCCCACTTCATTCCTCTCCCCAAGTTACCCTCTGCCAAGAACACGGCCCAGCTCATGGTGCAGCACGTCTTCTGGATCCATGGACTGCCCGTGCGTGGACATGGTCTCCGACCACGGCCCTCAGTTCTCATCCCGGTTCTGGAAGGTGTTCTGCACCCTCATTGGGTCATCGGCCAGCCTGTCCTCCGGGTTCCACCCCGAGTCTAACAGCCAGTCAGAGCGAGCCAACCAGGACCTCAAGACCACCCTGCGCTGCCTGGTTTCCACCAACTCCACCACCTGGAGCCAGTAGCTGGTGTGGGTGGAATACACCCGCAACACCCTTCCCTGCTCTGCCACAGGCCTATCACCGTTTGAGTGTTCCCTGGGGTATCAGTCCCCGCTCTTCCCTGAGAAGGAAGAGGAGGTCGGCATACCTTCTGCCCAGATGTTTGGTCGCTGCTGTCGTCATACCTGGAGGAGAGCCCGGTCAGCCCTCCTCAAGACCACCTCCGGGTATTGATGATAAGCGGATCGCCATTGAACCCCGGCTCCCCAGTATCGTCTCGGGCAGAAGGTATAACTATCTACCTGGGATCTTATTGGCCCATTCCCCATCTCCAAGATCATTAGCCCCTCTGCTCTTCTGCTGCCCCGTATCTTTCGTATACATCCCACCTTTCATGTGTCCAGAGTCAAACCCATGTCTCACAGCCCTTTGTCTCCCGTGTCTGTTGCCAGTTCGTCTTGTTCGTTCAAGTCAACCAGCGTTTTGTGTCTCAGCTCCTGCTTTTTCCAGTCTCTCTTTTCTCACCCTCCTGGTTTTGACCCTTGCCTGTCCTGACTCCGAGCGCCCTGCCTGACCACTCTGCCTGCCCCTGACCCTAAGCCTGCCTACCAAACTGTACCTTTGCCCCCCTCTTGGGTTCCCGACCTCTACCTTACCCTGACCCTGCCTGCCGCCCGGTACCATTGTCCCACCTCTGGTTTACTGACCACTGCCTGCCTTGACCTGTCTATTGCCTGCCCCTGTTGGAATATTAAACTATTGTTTATTCGACGTGGTCTGCATCTGGGTTTTACCTTCATACCTGATAGGATTGACTGACCTTCATGTCTTAAAGTAATGATGGACTGTAATTTCTCTTTAATTATTTGAGCTGTTCTTGCCATAATATGGACTTAATCTTTTACCAAATAGGGCTATCATCTGTATACCACACCTACCTTGTCACAATACAACTGATTGGCTCAAACGCATTAAGACGGAAAGATAATCCACAAATTAACATTTAACAAGGCACACCTGTTAATTTAAATGCATTATAGGTGACTACCTCATGACGATGGTTGAGAGAATGCCAAGAGTGTGCAAAGCTGTCATCAAGGTAAAGGGTGGCTACAGGCCATGTGTAGCCAATGTGATTTATAGGATATTTATTTTTATCAGGATATTTTCTACCTGCAATGTTTTTATGTGTTGGCTTTATGTAGGCAATTTTTTACATAGATGGCAATAGAAGTTATGTTTTACATTTGTATAATTTTCATTGAGATTTTGATTTAATTTTGATTAATTGAGATGTTATTATAAATTAAATGAAAATGTTCCACGAAAATGTGCATATGAAAATCATAACTGGCATGCAGATTGGTAGAAATGGAAAGATAAATTGGCATTCCACATGAGAAAGGTTGCCGACTCCTAGTGAAGCCTATTACCGGCAACTTCAGGAGAGTAATGGCAGAATCTGCGAAAGCCAGCAAGAGTGGGAGAAGAATAGTTGGGTCAGGGTAAGGTTATTTTCTTCTGGTTATCTAGATCACTGGCACCCTCAAGGAATCAAACCCTACGCTTACGCATCAGACAAGCTCGATGCATATAGTTGATTTTATTAAAACACATAGGGTGTGTGTATATCTACAGTTGAAGTTGGAAGTTTACATACACCTTAACAAAATACATTTAAACTCAGTTTTTCACAATTCCTGACATTTAATCCTAGTAAGAATTCCCTGTCTTAGGTCAGTTAGGATCACCACTTTATTTTAACCTGTTGGGTCTAGGGGGCAGCATTTGCACGTCTGGATAAAAAAAATGTACCCGATTTAATCTGGTTACTAATCCTACCCAGTAACTAGAATATGCATATACTTATTATATATGGATAGAAAACACTCTAAAGTTTCCAAAACTGTTTGAATGGTGTCTGTGAGTATAACAGAACTCATTTGGCAGGCAAAACCCTGAGACATTTTCTGACAGGAAGTGGATACCTGATGTGTTGTATTGACTTTAAACCTATCCCATTGAAAAACACAGGGGTTTAGGAATATTTTGGCACTTCCTATTGCTTCCACTAGATGTCACCAGCCTTTACAAAGTGTTTTGAGTCTTCTGGAGGGAGATCTGACCGAACAAGAGCCATGGAACGGTGATGTCCCATTAGACACCTGGCGCGCTAGTTCATGTTGGGTACCCTCGTTCCAATACGTTATAAAAGAGTATGCATTCGTCCACCTTGAATATTATTCATGTTCTGGTTAAAAAAGGCCCTAATGATTTATGCTATACAACGTTTGACATGTTTGAACGAACGGAAATATATTTTTTCCCCTCGTTCATGACGAGAAGTCCGGCTGGCTTACATCATGTGCTAACGAGACGGAGATTTTTGGACATAAATGATGAGCTTTTTTGAACAAAACTACATTCGTTATGGACCTGTGATACCTGGAAGTGACATCTGATGAAGAGAATCAAAGGTAATGGATTATTTACATAGTATTTTCGATTTTAGATCTCCCCAACATGACGTCTAGTCTGTATCGCAACGCGTATTTTTCTGGGCGCAGTGCTCAGATTATTGCAAAGTGTGATTTCCCAGTAAGGTTATTTTTAAATCTGGCAAGTTGATTGCGTTCAAGAGATGTAAATCTATAATTCTTTAAATGACAATATAATATTTTACCAATGTTTTCTAATTTTAATTATTTAATTTCTGACGCTGACTTGACTGCCGGTTATTGGAGGGAAACGATTTCCTCAACATCAATGCCATAGTAAAACGCTGTTTTTGTATATAAATATGAACTTGATAGAACTAAAAATGCATGCATTGTCTAACATAATGTCCTAGGAGTGTCATCTGATGGAGATTGTAAAAGGTTAGTGCATCATTTTAGCTGGTTTTATGGTTTTGGTGACCCTGTCTTTGACTTGACAAAACATTACACACAACTCTTGTAAATGTACTGTCCTAACATACTCTAAATTTATGCTTTCGCCGTAAAACCTTTTTGAAATCGTAAAACGTGGTTAGATTAAGGAGATGTTTATCTTTCAAATGGTGTAACATAGTTGTATTTTTGAAAAATTTGAATTTTGACATTTATTTGGATTCAAATTTGCCGCTCTTGAAATGCACCTGCTGTTGATGGAGTGCACCACGGGTGGCACGCTAGCGTCCCACCTAGCCCCTTAAGAATGTGAAATGTCAGAATAATAGTAGAAAGATTTATTTCAGCTTTAATTTCTTTCATCACATTCCCAGTGGGTCAGAAGTTTACATACACTCAATTAGTATTTGGTAGCATTGCCTTTAAATTGTTTAACTTGGGTCAAATGTTTCGGGTAGCCTTCCACAAGCTTCCCACAATAAGTTGGGTGATTGTTGGCCCATTTCTCCTGACAGAGCTGGTGTAACTGAGTCAGGTATGTAGGCCTCCTTGCTCGCACACACTTTTTTTCAGTTTTGGCCACAAATCTTCTATTGAATTGAGGTCAAGGCTTTGTGATGGCCACTCCAATACCTTCACTTTGTTGTCCTTAAGCCATTTTGCCACAACTTTGGAAGTATGCTTGGGGTCGGTGTCCATTTGGAAGACCCATTTGCATCCAAGCTTTAACTTCCTGACTGATGTCTTGAGATGTTGCTTCAATATATCCACATAAATTTCCTCCTCATGATGCCATCTATTTTGTGAAGTGCACCAGTCCCTCCTGCAGCAAAGCACCCCAACAACATGATGCTGCCACCCCCGTGCTTCACGGTTGGGATGGTGTTCTTCGGCTTGCAAGCCTCCCCCTTTTTCCTCCAAAGATAACGATTGTCATTATGGCCACAGTTCTATTGTTGTTTCATCAGACCAGAGAACATTTCTCCAAAAAGTACGATCTTTGTCCCCATGTGCAGTTGCAAGCCGTAGTCTGGCTTTTTTAGGGCGGTTTTGGAGCAGTAGCTTCTTCCTTGCTGAGCAGACTTTCAGGTTATATTGATAAAGGACTCGTTTTACTGTGGATATAGATACTTTTGTACCTGTTTCCTCCAGCATCTTCACAAGGTCCTTTGCTGTTCATCTGGGATTGATTTGCACTTTTCGCACCAAAGTACGTTCATCTCTAGGAGACAGAATGCGTCTCCTTCCTCAGTGGTATGACGGTTGCGTGGTCCCATGGTGTTTACACTTGTGTACTATTGTTTGTACAGATGAACGTGATACCTTAAGACATTTGGAAATTGCTCCCAAGGATGAACCAGACTTGTGGAGGTCTACAATTTGTTTTCTGGGGTCCTGGCTGATTTCTTTTGATTTTCCCATGATGTCAAGCAAAGAGGCACTGAGTTTGAAGGTAGGCCTTGAAATACATCCACAGGTACATCTCCAATTGACTCAAATGATGTCAATTAGCCTATCAGAAGATTCTAAAGCCATGACATTATTTTTGGGAATTTTCCAAGCTGTTTAAAGGCACAGTCAACTTAGTGTATGTAAACTTCTGACCCAGTGGAATTGGGTCAGAAGTGAAAGTGAAATAATCTGTCTGTAAACAATTGTTCGAAAAATGACTTGTGTCATGCACAAAGTAGATGTCCTAACCGACTTGCCAAAACTATAATAATTTGTTGACAAGAAATTTCTGGAGTGGTTGAAAAACGAGTTTTAATGACTCCAACCTCGGTGTATTTAAACTTCCGACTTCAACTGTATATGGCAAAAATACATGTTAAAACATTTTGAGCAATCGATTGGTTGAAAGAACAGACGACTTTCGGTCAACCAAGATTTTCTTTTATCAAAAGAAAGATATGAAGTCAGAAACAGTTGTTGATTGCCATTGTTACTTGTAATGTTAAAAAGGGGATAAATCCAGTTTTTCTACATTAGCTATCTAGGCTACTCACCATCTAATTAATCAAATTATTAATCTATCAATAAAAATACTTATTATTTTGTAAGAAATGTAAGGTATTTTAACATGTTGCAATAAAGTTGACTAAAGTAGAAGCTCATGTATTTTTTGTATGTATTTTCACTTGGTAATGAGCAGTAGGCCTAAATAATTATATAGAAATAGTTCAATCCTGTGAAACATCTACTGTAGTAACAACATTGTATTCATGCAGATATTACATGTACTCTGTGGTGTACTAGTGTGTTTATTTTTCACTTGGATGCCGCTTTCAGAAGCTGACAATTAGATTGTCAGGATGGGTAACGTACTTTGCTGGTACACTATAATTACAAGTCTGTACCCATCATGACACACTTAATTTTAACTATCCAAATCCTGTGTAACACTTATGTGAATATTACATTGACTCTATGGTGTACTATTGTGTTTATTCTCCCACTTGGATGGCGCTTCCAGAAGCTTAAATTGAGGGCCAGGTTGTCAGGATGGGTAATATACTGTATAAGTACACATTCGTAACAACTAAGTACCATGTAAGATAGTTAAAATTAAGTGTATCTAAATCCTGTGTAACAACTAGTAATTACATTGTACTTAAGCAAACATTGCATGTATTATGCTTGGAAAGTGTATTATTCCTCAACTCGATTTAGATCTGTTTTCGTAAACTCAATCAAGTTAACCCAGATGGTACGCTTTATTTTGGGGGCAAGTGCTAGCAACAATGTATACTGGAGATATATTTTGAACAGTGCATATTCATGGTTAAGTGTTTAGAGCCTATTGAGCATAAACTATAATCTCTCAGACTCCCAGCGCATCTACAAGGGATCCCAACCTGTCACAGTTGTTAATGAATCGGATAGAGCTGAGAAGACGTGAAACAATACGTTTGTGAATTTAGTGGAAACCTGCCCATTTCTAACAAGAATTTGTGTCACTGATCTACACACAATACCTCACAATGTCAAAGTGGAATTCTGTTTTTAGAAATGTTTACAAATTAATAAAAAATGAAAAGCTGAAATTTCTTAAGTCAATATGTATTCAACCCTTTTGTTATGGCAAGCCTAAATAAGTAATAATAATAATAATAAGTTGCATGGCTCACTCTGTGTGCAATAATGTTTTTTATATGAGTACCCCATCTCTGTACCCCACACATACAATTATCTGTAAGGTCCCTTTGTTGAGCAGTGAATTTCAAGCACAGATTCAACCACAAAGACCAGGGAGGTGTTCCAATGGTTAGCAAAGAAGGGCACCTATTGATAGATGGGTACAACAAAAATGTGCAAACATTGAATATCCGTTTGAGCATAGTGCAGTTATTAATTACACTCAGTTGCCGGAGAGGAAGAAAACCACTCAGGGATTTTACCATGAGGAAAATGGTGATTGTAAAAAAATTGTAATGCTGTGATAGGAGATAACTGAGGATGGATCAACATTGTAGTTACTCCACAATACTAACATAAATAACAGTAAAAAGATGCAAGTCTGTACAGGATAAAAATACTCGGAAACATGCATCCAGTTTGCAATAAGGCACTAAAGTAATACTGCAAAAACGTTTTGTCCTGGCCAAATCCAACACAACACATCAATGAGTATTTTCAAGCATGGTGGTAGACACTGGGAGACAAATTCACCTTTCAGCAGGACAATTATCTAAAACACAAGGCCAAACATGCATGGGAGTTGCTTACCAAGGTGACATTGAATGTCCTGAGTGGCCTAGTTACAGTTTAGACTTAAATTGGCTTGAAAATTGAAGAGCTTGAAGAATTAAAAAAATAATAATAGGCAGATATTGTACAATCAAGGTGTGCAAAGCTCTTAGTCCTACGCCGAAAGACTCACAGCTGTAATCGCTGCCAAAGGTGATTATAACATGTATCGATTCGGGGGGGGAACAAAATGACGCCGTAGAGAGAACACGGTGTTTCAGCGAGCTCACGCGGTATTCGTAAATTTATATTCTTACATTAATCTCCTAGCTTGAAAAAGTGGTAGAATTGGCTAAATAAGTTACCCTACAATGAGTCTTGGCGACTATTTCTCAAAAATCTCCGACAACATGCCCAACAGAGCTACTAAGAAGTCGACCAAAACCGCCATCCGTGTAGATGTGCAGGAGGAGCTAGCTAACGTTAGCGAATCTAACAACATTACAGATCCAGGCACAATGGACCTGGTGATTCAAAGGATGACGGATAACATTACTAAAGTGATCGATGTTAAGATAAGAACGGTCCTGGAAGCAATAGCAGGCCATTCAGCTGAACTACAGAGGGTTGTCAAACGTGTTGATGAGGCGGAAGGAAGAATTGCTACTGTGGAAACTTCAACTACATCCATGGACACTAAGATAAAAGCACTTGAGAAACAGGTGCGCGAAATGGCGGAGCACATTGACGACTTGGATAATCGAGGACGCAGATGCAATATACGTGTTGTGGGACTCCCGGAAAATTCTGAAGGGACACGTTCAGTAAAATTTTTTGAGGAATGGATCCCTGACTACCTACAAATGGACACTAAGGCTGGTCGGGTGAAGCTAGACAGAGCACATCGCTCTCAAGCACCGATACCCGGTCCCAATCAGCGCCCACGACCAGTGGTTATAAAGTTCCACAACTTTACCGACAAGCAGCGCGTCATGGATGCGGCTAGAAACATCGGTTCTGACGGTAGTCAACGTAAAGGTCCAAAGGTCTCATTCTTCAATGATTATTCCACAGTGGTTGTACGAAGGCGCAAGGCGTTTGATGAGGTGAAGGCTCGACTCAAGAGAATGAAGATCGACTACGCACTGCTGTACCCGGCCACATTGAAGATTATGGTCAACGGATCGCCTAAAAAACTCTACACATCTGAAGCGGCTGCTGCGTTTATTGACTCTCTCGGGTAAATAACCTTAAGCTGCACCTCCGCAGCATTGGATAACGTCTTATTTTATTTTTAATCTGATCATGAAACAGTGGTGTAAGTTCTCATGTGCTCCTGTTCAGTAATATTCGTATCGTTATTATTTTTCTTGCTAAAGTAACTGCCGCCGTAGCTCAGACTGAGATATGTGTGAACGTATATTGGTGCCCAGGCTTGGTTTTAGGTGGAAGAGCCTCAATCTTCTTCTATTGATTTTAATTTCCACATATATAAAGGATGAGGCTATTGAGTGGCAATGCGGACTTAAGAGTCTACATTGGAAAGTTGAAATCCCCTGCATGTTAGCTAGTGGGAAAACCCCCTTTTGGATCTTTTCATGTTTAATTTTTGGGTTTAGTATAGTTCGAGTTCAGGGTTCATATCGTTTGTTTACGCTCAGTGAGATAGAGGAGAGTTCAACACATGGAAAAAGGTACCACCCTATTTTTACAGTAGGATTCAGTCTGGATATTGAATGGTCAAAGCGCAATGGCAGGTAACAGACTACGTGTATGTACATGGAACATGAGAGGGAGCCATAACCCCATTAAAAGGAAGAAGGTACTGTCCTTTTTGAAAAAAGAAAATATTGATATTGCCCTGTTACAAGAAACTCATTTGAATGATAAGGAACATCTGAAATTACAACAAGGGGAGTTTGGTCAAGTGTTTTTCTCATCATTTACATCCAGAAGTAGAGGTGTAGCAATTCTTGTGAAAAATAACCTACCACTTAAGGTCTTGAAGTGTGTGAAAGATAAATTGGGTCGCTTTGTTATAATTAATTGTACTTTACAAGGGCAGAGCATTTCCATAATGAATATTTACTTCCCCCCCCCCCCCCCCCCCCCGACTTCCTCACTAAGGTATTTCTAGACTTTTCAAAATTAAACTCAGACACTGCAGTGGTTGGAGGAGATTTTAATTGTTTGTTGAACCCCCTTATTGATAAGCTTCCCAGTGGTATAGCCTCACTCTCTCCTCAAGCTAAGTCACTTACAGCTATTTGTGATGATCTGGGGTATGCTGATGTTTGGAGAGCTTTTCATCCCTCCAACAGAGAGTTCACTTTTTTCTCTGCACCTCATGGATGTCAGACTAGAATAGATTAATTTTTTATGCCCAGGACGTCACTGCAGTCGGTTTTATCCGCTAGGATAGGAAGCATAGTCATATCTGATCATGCGGAGGTGATCCTGGACATAAAACTCAACGGGGCATTCAATCAATCAAGACACTGGAGGTTGAATACAACCATTCTTAAAGACCATACATTCACATCATATTTTATTACAGAGTTTAAAGCATTTTTCTCTATTAACTCTCAAATCAACAGATAACCCCTCACTCCTTTGGGAAACCTGTAAGGCGTACGCCAGGGGTCTGATTATGTCATACGCAGCCACTAAGAGGCGGAAAAAGCGTGAAAAGCAAAAAACACTAGAGGGTGAATTAGGAACTAAAGAGAAGGACTACATTGAAACTCCCACTCCTGCCCTATTAACCTGTTGGGTCTAGGGGGCAGCATTTGCACGTCTGGATAAAAAAAATGTACCCGATTTAATCTGGTTACTAATCCTACCCAGTAACTAGAATATGCATATACTTATTATATATGGATAGAAAACACTCTAAAGTTTCCAAAACTGTTTGAATGGTGTCTGTGAGTATAACAGAACTCATTTGGCAGGCAAAACCCTGAGACATTTTCTGACAGGAAGTGGATACCTGATGTGTTGTATTGAGTTTAAACCTATCCCATTGAAAAACACAGGGGTTTAGGAATATTTTGGCACTTCCTATTGCTTCCACTAGATGTCACCAGCCTTTACAAAGTGTTTTGAGTCTTCTGGAGGGAGATCTGACCGAACAAGAGCCATGGAACGGTGATGTCCCATTAGACACCTGGCGCGCTACTTCATGTTGGGTACCCTCGTTCCAATACGTTATAAAAGGCTATGCATTCGTCCACCTTGAATATTATTCATGTTCTGGTTAAAAAAGGCCCTAATGATTTATGCTATACAACGTTTGACATGTTTGAACGAACGGAAATATATTTTTTCCCCTCGTTCATGACGAGAAGTCCGGCTGGCTTACATCATGTGCTAACGAGACGGAGATTTTTGGACATAAATGATGAGCTTTTTTGAACAAAACTACATTCGTTATGGACCTGTGATACCTGGAAGTGACATCTGATGAAGAGAATCAAAGGTAATGGATTATTTACATAGTATTTTCGATTTTAGATCTCCCCAACATGACGTCTAGTCTGTATCGCAACGCGTATTTTTCTGGGCACAGTGCTCAGATTATTGCAAAGTGTGATTTCCCAGTAAGGTTATTTTTAAATCTGGCAAGTTGATTGCGTTCAAAAGATGTAAATCTATAATTCTTTAAATGACAATATAATATTTTACCAATGTTTTCTAATTTTAATTATTTAATTTGTGACGCTGACTTGACTGCCGGTTATTGGAGGGAAACGATTTCCTCAACATCAATGCCATAGTAAAACGCTGTTTTTGTATATAAATATGAACTTGATAGAACTAAAAATGCATGCATTGTCTAACATAATGTCCTAGGAGTGTCATCTGATGGAGATTGTAAAAGGTTAGTGTATCATTTTAGCTGGTTTTATGGTTTTGGTGACCCTGTCTTTGACTTGACAAAACATTACACACAACTCTTGTAAATGTACTGTCCTAACATACTCTAAATTTATGCTTTCGCCGTAAAACCTTTTTGAAATCGTAAAACGTGGTTAGATTAAGGAGATGTTTATCTTTCAAATGGTGTAACATAGTTGTATTTTTGAAAAATTTGAATTTTGACATTTATTTGGATTCAAATTTGCCGCTCTTGAAATGCACCTGCTGTTGATGGAGTGCACCACGGGTGGCACGCTAGCGTCCCACCTAGCCCCAAGAGGTTAAAGGAAATATTAGTCATTAGATCAACATTGGACTCCCTCCTAACACTCTCATTTAAGAAATTTTATGCAAATCTTTATGCCTCAGAACTGCCAAATGACGCACCCAAGTTAATGGAGAACTTATTTTCTAAGATTGAGCTCCCTACTATCTCCGAAGAACAGAGGTCTCTTCTTAATGCTCCTATTACTGAGGAAGAGATAATGTCCGCAATTAAGAATCTGCAAAATGGTAAGGCCCCAGGACTGGACGGGTTTTGTAGTGAGTTCTATAAAGAGTTCCATGGCCTGATCCTTGAGCCATTGCGTGATATGTTTAACCACTCATTTTCAAATGACCAGCTCCCCCAAACGCTGCGAGAAGCCAATATATCACTTATTCTCAAAAAGGGAACATGTCCGGAGTCTTGTTCCTCGTACAGACCAATTTCCCTTCTGAATGTGGATAGAAAATTGCTTTCTAAAATTCTAGCCACAGGATTAGAGGACTCACTGCCACTAATTGTGAAAGGAGACCAAACTGGCTTCATTAAGGGACGTAGGTCATGTAACAATGTCAGACGGCTTCTTAATGTAATTGAAGTCTACCAACGAAGTGCTATGGATGGTCTTGTGCTCTCCCTAGATGCTGAGAAAGCATTTGATCGTGTGGAGTGGTCTTACCTATTCTTTGCTCTAAATAAATTTGGTCTAGGGAACAACTTTATAAAATGGGTGAAAGTTTTATATGATGATCCTCAGGCTGCTGTCCTTACTAATGGACTACGGTCAAATAACTTCCCTATACACAGAGGTACCAGACAGGGCTGTCCTTTGTCCCCCCTCCTATTTGCACTTGTTATGGAACCACTGGCCGAGGCCATCAGGGTAACGCCTGCTATACAGGGGCTGCTCATCGGTGATGTTCACCATAAAATAAGCTTGTATGCTGATGATGTCCTGATATTCATTTCTAATCCCGAGACTTCAATCACATCTCTTATTAATATTATTGAGTTATTCAGCGAATTCTCAGGCTACAAGATTAACCTAACTAAATCAGAGGCTATGCCACTTGGTAATCTTCACTCTGTACCTAATACTTCTCCCCCCTTCCCTTTTAAATGGTCTCCCTCAGGTTTTATGTATCTGGGTATATTTGTAACTCCTAAATTCCAACAAATGTACAAAGCCAATTTTGTTCCCTTGTTCGACACAATAAGACAGGATCTGGAGTGCTGGAACTCTCTTCCGATTTCATGGTTGGGTAGAATATCCCTCTTGAAAATGAACATTTTACCTAGGCTACTCTACCCAATCCAAATGATCCCAGTATTACTCTCCAATAAGGTAATAAAGGATGTAAATGGATGGCTAAGTTCCTTTATATGGAGTAAACGCAAGCTAAGACTTAAGATGGCAATATTGCAGCTGCCAAGTTCTATGGGTGGCTTGGATCTGCCCAATATCAGGTTCTATTAGTGGTGTGCCCACCTATGTTATATCTCAGACTGGATCACAAACGACGACTCCTCTATTTGGTTAGACATTGAGACTTCTCTTTCAAAATACCCTTTACAGGATCTTTTGTTTTTCACAAGTTTCAAGTCTGTAAAAGATCATTGTAACAACCCCATTACACTTAACACACTCAAAGTATGGAGGTCAGTTCAAAGTTTCCTGGGAAGGTCCAAACTAACCTCTGCTCTTACCCCAATTCTTAACAACCCAGATTTCGCCCCAGGATTGCTGGATGCTGGCTTTAACGTTTGGCTTAATAAGGGCATACGCAGACTAAATGACATATTTGCGGATAAGATTTTATTGTCATTTGAGCAGATGGTTGAGAAATATGAACTCCCAAAGCAGGACTTTTTCCGTTACCTACAAGTAAGACATTATATTCTGAAGAGCACCACCTTAATTGGCAACCCTGATATGTCTGTCATTGAAAGAATGCTTTTTTTCCCACAAAGGAAAATGTCTGTAAGTCTGTTTTATGATGCTTTAAGGTCCTTTTCCGCTGTCGATACACAGAGGGTGAAACAAGTGTGGGAGAAAGAACTGTCTGTTACTATTGACGAAGAGATGTGGGAGGACATTTGGAAATATGCAAAAACAATATCTATATGTAATCGTACTAGAGCAATTCAATTAAGAATAATACACAGATTGCATATATCCCCAAATCGCAGACATGCTTTTACATTTACATTTACATGTAAGTCATTTAGCAGACGCTCTTATCCAGAGCGACTTACAAATTGGTGCATTCACCTTATGATATCCAGTGGAACAACCACTTTACAATAGTGCATCTAAATCTTTTAAGGGGGGGGGGGGGGGTTAGAAGGATTACTTTATCCTATCCTAGGTATTCCTTAAAGAGGTGGGGTTTCAGGTGTCTCCGGAAGGTGGTGATTGACTCCGCTGTCCTGGCGTCGTGAGGGAGCTTGTTCCAACATTGGGGTGCCAGAGCAGCGAACAGTTTTGACTGGGCTGAGCGGGAACTGTGCTTCCTCAGAGGTAGGGGGGCCAGCAGGCCAGAGGTGGATGAACGCAGTGCCCTTGTTTGGGTGTAGGGCCTGATCAGAGCCTGAAGGTATGGAGGTGCCGTTCCCTTCACAGCTCCATAGGCAATCACCATGGTCTTGTAGCGGATGCGAGCTTCAACTGGAAGCCAGTGGAGAGAGCGGAGGAGCGGGGTGACGTGAGAGAACTTGGGAAGGTTGAACACCAGACGGGCTGCGGCGTTCTGGATGAGTTGTAGGGGTTTAATGGCACAGGCAGGGAGCCCAGCCAACAGCGAGTTGCAGTAATCCAGAAGGGAGATGACAAGTGCCTGGATTAGGACCTGCGCCGCTTCCTGTGTGAGGCAGGGTCGTACTCTGCGAATGTTGTAGAGCATGAACCTACAGGATCGGGTCACCGCCTTGATGTTAGTGGAGAACGACAGGGTGTTGTCCAGGATCACGCCAAGGTTCTTAGCACTCTGGGAGGAGGACACAAGGGAGTTGTCAACCTCCGGCCCAGTCTCAAATCTCTGGAAGACTGAAACAGGTTTCCCTCAAGAATTTCCCTCCATTTAGCACCTTCCATCATTCCTTCATTTCTGTCCAGTTTCCCAGTCCCTGCCGATGAAAAACTTCCCCACAGCATGATGCTGCCCCCACCATGCTTCACTGTGGGGATGGTGTTCTCTGGGTGATGAGAGGTGTTAGGTTTGCGCCAGACATAGCGTTTTTCTTAATAGCATTTGCTTCCTTTGGCATAGGCTACACCACATTCATTAATAGACTTATGCATTTGGCCTCACTACCTGCAACAGGCATGGTCATCCCATCTCACAGATGAATACTAATAAAAATACATTTCCATCAATTGGCATGCAAGTTACATAACCTACAACCCTCCAGCCTGCTGAAAGCCCAGGATCCAGGACCGCCTACTGAGGGCACAGTGTTGGTATTTCCCTGCAGGTAGGTTAGAGCCAAAGGGCATGCCACGTCATGACTACACTTTGAGCAGTTAAATGTTTTAATTAGTCCCATAGCAGTGTACCACGACACCCTTATAGACTGAAACAACACTGGTTGAGACAAAACAATCACAAACTGAAAGTAACTGATCAAGAGGAACTGTGTTAGTTGAGGGTATGATTTCTCTAGCCTATTGTTATCTTGTTGTATATATTTTATTTTGTAACATTGTATTGTATTCAAATTATTGCTTTAGTTAAGTTTCTATGATGTAATATTGGTGTACAATTCAGTCTATTACTTCGAGAAACCAATCAAATATAGCCGACTACTAGAGAAATGTTATACTTTAAACTCAATATACTTTCATCTTGGTATGTCATGGACAGGTGAGAACAACTGCCCCATCTCATTAAAACCACGGAAATTGCAGGCATTGTTAGCAGAAAACAGGATCCCCCATTATAGTGAATGGAAAGACGTCGATCTTCGTAATCAATCTTTGTGGTAATACATTTTTTTTTTTTTTAAACAATCATGGTACAAATAATTGCTGCTAATACACCAGATGTATGTTCTTGAACTGAATAGTTTTAAATCGCACACAGAAGAAGTTTAATAATTTAGTTGCTGACGGCAGCCAGCCAGCAGTACCCCGGTCAGCCTTCAACTACACAATGAGAGGTGGCAGCACTGATCTAGCCTGCAACATCACTTCATGGAGTAGCTCAAACTGCACATATTATGTCTCCATGAGATGCCATCTTGACCAACTTAATTTGGCTTCAATTCGTTATTGAGTCTTCACATTAGAATGAATGGTGTCACGTGATCAATGCTTTGTCATTGGTCATGGGCTGACAACACTGATGGAGGCCAAACAACCAACAGATGATTGTCATAAAATAAGGTCCTGTTTTAGGAGTGAAAAACAGAACAAACTAAAAGGCCTCTGGCAGGTTAAATTAAGGTAACCTGCATGCATTGTGATTTTCTATGGGAACACTTGCCTCCACGTACGTGTATATAAGGGCATTTGTACTTTTCTTAGACAGCTCATGGTCACCTTACTACTTACATTTAATGTTTGTCAGCCTCTCCACATACAGCAACGTGCCAAAAAAAAACTAAAAACTCCCTGACTTCTTAGCTTCCTGCCCAAAAATCGTTGTTTCTCAGACAACCATGTGACCTTCATGACCTCTGGTACAACAGTAAAAGCCTAATTGTGTGATTTGATTTCAGACCTGATGCTTCATATTTTGCACATCCTCAAGCAGTAAGGAGCAACATGTGCCTACCAACTGGGCAAAAACTGGTTGAATCAATGTTGTTTCCATGTCATTTCAACCCAAGAATTCAATGTGATGACATTGAAACAACCTCGAAAAATGATTGAATAATGCAAAATAAAAAAAGTAATCAACGTAAGGTCTTTTCACCCAACTATGAACTTAAATCCAATAACATGGTGAAATGTTTTGTGAATTTCATGTTGAAATCACGTTAGTTGACAAGTCAACCAAATGTAAATCAAAACTAGACGTTGAACTGACGTTTGTGCCCAGTGGGTAAGCAGCACGCTGTGATCAAGCCAGCTACCAGTAAGTCTGGAATGTGTGCGTGTGTCACTATGTATCCGTTTGTCACCCCCACCCCATCGGTCTGTCTGTCTGCCTGCTATATGAGGGATCACAGGTCTCCTGCCTAATATTAGGAAGTAAACAAGAGGGGGAATACATTAAGCAACTGCGTTGAAGCTTTTCTCTACTCTTTAACAGTATAGCAGTAGTTTGGCAAAATTGTATAGTTGTATTCACATCTTGCCCTTGGCTGTTTCTTTCCTTAGATGTTTTGAGTGTCCTGCTCATTAGTACAGATAAGGCACTCACCTTGGCTTTGAACTAGTTGCCTTGGAAACATGTCAATTTACATCCTCTAAAAAAAATTCAAATGTACTATTAAAAAATAAAATATAATTTAACATATCATACAGCATTCACTCATATGATATTGTTTTTAAATCAATGCAATACATTGTGTATCTCTCCATAATAAGTGTTGGGATATTTAAATTAACAAAACTATGAGGACTAAGGTACAATAACTACTGTGAAAACACATTTAGTGGATTTCAGAATGACATTTCTATCGATCTTCCTCCCTCGCTCTCTCCCTAGCCCTCTCTCCCTAAAAGGTCCCTTTGGAGGATTCTATCTGCAGGTTCCATAAGGAGCAGTGGCCTCTCTCTGGCTCCATTATCTTGTAATTTGAGGACGATTATGTTCCAGAGCACACACGGTCCAGACTGACGCTAAATAACTACTCCAGCTTACAATAATTGCAAATCTAATTAGAGGGAACGAGTTCAGCACCATTCCCCTTATTCTCCCTGACCAGGCCTGGTTTGATGAATATGGTTTGATTAATGCATGCGGTGGAGTGGCGTGTTTTTGGTGCCTTCCCTTTCTCTGAATCAAGTTCAAAGCCATCATCATGCCTATTAATGACACTTCAAGTTTATTTGTCTGTAGTGATTATAATGCAAGGGTCTCCAACCTTTTCTAGCATGAGAGCTACTTTTAAAAAATGACACATGGCGAGCTACAATTTTTTTTTCTGCCGTTCAAATAGGCACATTCTTCTCTTCACCCTTGAAACTCTTCCCCATGTCCTTAGTGTACAAGATAAAGTAGTGCACTGTTATCTGTCAATATAGCTTGTAAAATAAAGATGAATAAAAAACTCTAAGGGACCATGTCTTGCCAAATAATGTCCCCCTGCATCACAATGGGATTCGAGAGTCCTTTGCTAGGGCCGTTGCTAGAACATTCCAAATTCTCTCCGGGCTACATAATGAAATACGTAAATCTCTTCATTTAGCTAGCTAGCCGGTGTCTTGCCAGAATACCCCCAGAAGTAGAGCAATGCTAATTCATATTAATATTACCCATGCACCCCGATAGTTTTCAATTCAGTTGCAATATACTATATCAAAGTACAAACAGCTGTAACTGTCACACCCTGATCTGTTTCACCTGTTTTTGTGATTGTCCCCACTCTCCTCCAGGTGTCGCCCATCTTCCCCTGTGTATTTATACCTGGGTTCTCTGTTTGTCTGTTGCCAGTTCATCTTGTTTGTGACGTTAACCAGTGTTTTTGTATTCAGCTCCTGCTTTTCCCCAGTCTCTCTTTTCTCATCCTGTCCTGACCCTGTACCCGCCCCACCTGACCACTCTGCCTGCCGTCCTGTACCTTTGCCCCACCTCTGGATTACCGACCTCTACCTGACCTGACCCTGAGCCTGCCTGCCGTCCTGTACCCTTGCTCCTATAATAAACATTGTTACTTCGACACGGTCTGCACCTGGGTCTTACCTTCATTCATGATAGTAACAACCTTAAACAATGAACAGCAAAATGAGCATTGCATCACATCTCTATCGAAATATGAAGGTACAATATTACACTGGTAATAAACACTCACCGGTTAACATATTAAAAGTAGCATGACTTTCCCGAGGCCAACTAAGAACTGATAGGATTTTTACTCTACAGTCTGAAGAGGAACATCACAAAGAGCCATCCCCACTTAGCGAAATTGGTTTTGGTATGGTGACAGCGTTCCCTGTTATTGTCAGTGTAGGGTAGGGTGTGATGGCATCACTCTTCTACCCCACTCTGGTCATCTTCTCTCCTCTGGTCTTCTTCTGTTTTCGGTTGGGCTCTCTTCTTTTTTCCTACGTCTCGGTCAGAGGTCAGCTGCTTTCACCTCTTGATGTATTTCTCAATTTCACCATCAGAAGCTTTGGTACTTTCAGCAGATAGCCCCTTTGATAAACGGAGAGAAAGAGAATCCTCAGAGTAAAACAACACATTTCAAATCAAATGTTATTTATCACATGCACCAAATACAACAAGGTGTAGACCTTACAGTGAAATTCTTACTTACAAGCCCTTAACCAACAACGCCAAAAAATAAGTAAAAAAATAGATAAGTAAAACATTTTTTTTTTAATAACGAAGTTTGAAATAAATAACTAATAATTCAAGAGCAGCAGTAAAATAACAGTAGCGAGGCTATATACCGGGGGTACCGGTACAGAGTCAATGTGCGAGGTAATTGAGGTAATATGTACATGTAGGTAGAGGTAAAGTGACTACGCATAGATAATAAACAGAGAGTAGCAGCAACGTAAAAGATGGAGGGTGAGGGACGACAATGCTAATAGTCCGGGTAGCCATTTGATTAGCTGTTCCGGAATCTTATGCCTTTGGGATAGAAGCTGTTAAGAAGCCTGTTGGACCTAGATTTGGTGCTCCGGTACCACTTCCCATGCGGAAGCAGAGAGAACAGTTCATGACATTTTTGACATTTTTAGGGCCTAGCTCCGACACCGCCTGGTATAGAGGTCCTAGATGGCAGGAAGCTTGGCCCATACGCACTACCCTCTGTAGTGCCTTGCGGTCAGATGCCGAGCAGTTGCCATACCAGACAGTGATGCAACCAGTCAGGATGCCCTCGATGGTGCATCTGTAGAACCTTTTGAGGATCTGAGGACCCATGCCAAATCTTTTCAGTCTCCTGAGGGGGAATAGGCTTTGTTGTGCCCTCTTCATGACTGTCTTGGTGTGTTTGGACCATGATAGTTTGTTGATGTGGACACCAAAGAACTTGAAGCTCTCAACCTGCTCCACTACAGCCCCGTCGATGAGAATGTGGGCGTGCTCGGTCCTCCTTTCCTGTTGTCCACAATCACCTCCTTTGTCTTGATCACGTTGAGGGAGAGCTTGTTATACTGGCACCACACGGCCAGGTCTCTGACCTCCTCCCTATAGGTTGTCTCATCATTGTCGGTGTTGTGTCGTTGACAAACTTAATGATGGTGTTGGAGTCGTTCCTGGCCATGACGTCATGGGTGAACAATGAGTACAAGAGGGGACTGAGCACCCCCACGTTGAGGATCAGCGTGGCAGATGTGGTACCTACCCTTACCACCTGGGAGCAGCCCTTCACGAAGTCTAGGATCCAGTTGCAGGCGGAGGTTTTTACTCCCAGGGTCCTTAGCTTAGTGACAAGCTTTGAGGGCACTAAGGTGTTAAACGCTGAGCTGTAGTCAATGAATAGCTTTCTCACGTAGGTGTTCCTTTTGTCCAAGAGGAAAAGGGCAGTGTAGAGTGCAATAGAGATTGCATCATCTGTGGATCTGTTGGGGCGGTATGCAAATTGGAGAGGGTCTAGGGTTTCTGGGATAATGGTGTTGATGTGAGCCATGACCAGCCTTTCAAAGCACTTCATGGCTACAGACGTGAGTGCTACGGGTTGGTAGTCATTTATGCAGGTTACCTTGGTGTTCTTGTGCACAGGGAAGATGCTGGTCTAATTGAAACATGTTGGTATTACAGACTCCATCAGGGACAGGTTGAAAATGTCAGTGAAGACACCTGCCAGTTGGTCAGCGCATGCTCAGAGGACACGTTCTGGTAATCTGTCTGGCCCTGTGAATGTTGACTTGTTTAAAAGGTCTTACTTACATCGGCAACAGAGAGTGCGATCACACAGTCGTACGGAACAGCTGATGCTCTCACGCATGCTTCAGTGTTGCTTGCCTCGCAGCTGTGCACCCTTTGTAGTTTGTAATAGCTTGCAAGCCCTCCCACATCGGATGAGCATCGGAGCTGGTGTAGTACGATTAAATCTTAGTTTTGTATTGATGCTTTTCCTGTTTGATGGTTTGTCAGAGGGCATAGCGGGATTTCTTATAAGTGTCCGCGTTAGAGTCCCGCTCCTTGAAAGCAGAAGCTATACCGTTTAGCTCAGTGCGGATGTTGCATGTAATCCATGGCTTCTGGTTGGGGTATGTACGTACGGTCACTGTGGGGATGACGTCATCGATGCACTTATTGATGAAGCCAGTGACTGATTTGGTGTACTCCTCAATGCCATCAGAAGAATCCTGAAAACGGAAGAATCCCAAAACATATCGTTTTTGCTTGAACGCAGGAATCAAGAGGATAGAATTATGGTCAGATTTGCCAAATGGAGGGCGAGGGAGAGCTTTGTACACATCTCTGTGTGTGGAGAGGTGGTCCAGAGTTTTTTTCCCTCGGGTTGCACATTTAATATACTGGTAGAAATTAGGTAAAATAGATTTGTTTCCCTGCATTAAAGTCCCCGGCCACTAGGAGAGCCGCCTTTGAATGATCATTTTCCTGTTTGCTTATGGCCTTATACAGCTCATTGAGTGCGGTCTTAGTGCCAGCATCGGTTTGTGGTGGTAAGTAGACAGCTACGAAAAATATAGATGAAAACTACAGCTTATCATGAGGTACTCTACCTCAGGCAAGCAAAACCTTGAGACTTCGTTAATATTAGATATCGTGCACCAGCTGTTGTTTACAAATATACACAGACCGCCACTCTTTGTCTTACCGGAGGCAGCTGTTCCATCTTGCCGATGCAGCGAAAACCCCGACAGATGTATGTTATCCATGTCGTCATTCAGCCCAAAATTGGTGAAATATAAAATAATACAGTTTTTAATGTCCAGTTGGTAGGATATTCGTAGCTTGTTAATTTTGTTATCCAATGATTGTACGTTGGCTAATAGGACTGATGGTAGAGGCAGATTACCCACTCTCCGTCTTTTCTTCATGTGAATGATGGGGATTTGGGCCTTGCCGGGTGTCTGAAGTTAATCCTTCACGTCCAACTCATTAAAATAAAAAAATCTTTGTCCAGTACGAGGTGAGTAATCGCTGTCCTGATATCCAGAAGCACTTTTCGGTCATAAGAGACGATGGCAGAAACATTACGTACAAAATAAGTAAAAAATAACGCTAAAACACACACAATAGCACAATTGGTTAGGAGCCCGTAAAACGGCAGCCATCTCCTCCGGCACCATTATTCACTCCTTTTAAGATTAATGTATAAATTGTGACATTTTGTCTGTCTTCCACATGCCGTAGCCCTGAAAGGAAACTTACTGGAACTATGCCTTTCAGGGCAAGCCGTTCGAATGCCTGCTTCCCATTGGCCCCTCGCCAGTTCATCTTCATGGCCAGGGCATTTGTCAGGAGTTTTGTTAGTATTCTCCACACAGTCTCGTTCCTTGGTGGTCATTCCTCTAGCCAGTCCAACAGATGTGATCTGAAAGACAACAAACTGGTATATCATGAAGATAATACTGATTAGAGCACTGCTTCAGAGCAGGGTTATTCATCAGAAGGGGTAAAGTACCAAGGTAATGGTAAAACCAGGGCTGGAAATTGAAGTGGAACTGCGTTCGGGGTCAGATTGAACAGGATTTGGTTCGGGTGAATAGCTTTTCAACACTATATTATTTTAAAATAAATGTAACCTTTATTTAACTAGGCAAGTCAGTTAAGAACAAATTCTTATTTACATTGATGGCCTAGCCTGGCCAAACCCGGACAACGCTGGGCCAATTGTGCGCCACCCTATGGGACTCCCAATCACGGCCGGATGTGATATAGCCTGGATTCGAACCAGGGACAGTAGTGACGCCTCTTGCACTGAGATGCAGTGCCTTAGACCTCTGCGCCATTTCCCATACCAGGTTCTATTTGAGGTCTGGTTGCCCAGCAATCCTTCCCTCGACTCCCTTCCAGTATTCCAGTGAGGACACCAGAAACCCAAGGTCGGTCACGTCCGGAACCTCTGATGGTGTTGAACCATTCAACTGCAGCCTTTGCAGTTGCAGCAAAATCAACTGTTGTTGTTGCTTAAGTGTCTCTAATGATGTTAAAATCTCAGGAAGAACTGCTGCAAAAAATGAAGAACACACATTTAACCCCAAGTTATAATATCCCCTAATCCCCCAACTGTCCAACCAGTTTTGGTTTATCCCTCACATGTCTAGTAGAAAGCATGAGCCGACGCAACCACAAAAATCTTGGTAGAGGGGCTGACTAACAGAAAGTAAACTCTATAAAAGTACATTTTTAAAAAGTTGCACACTCTAAATATGCTCCTAACAATTTTGGTTGTACACATTAAATTGTTGGGAGAATATTTTATTTTTACCCCTTACATGTAACACATTTACGATCACACATTGGCTGCTGCGGCAAAAGGCTGCTGTTGAATACTCTGGCTGTCTAGTGGCTCAATCCTCACTGGTATCTCTCTGCTACACTGTTGAGGTCTAATGACTGGTGCAGGAGGTAAACTCTGCCTCTATGTGGTCTTGGAGTGGGCATTGCTTGGTGATTTCTCAGTTGGCTCACTTTCATCCTCACTGGTTATATGCATATTAGTGCCTCTGATGTTGAAAACACATGAGGCGTATTAACGCATAAGAAATTGTAGTCAGGCAGTTGGCAAACATATCTAGCAAATAATGCAGAGATATTTAAGCCATCATGTTGTTTTAAGAATATGAAGGAACTCAAAATTATATTTGACAATTGGTAGTTATACCATTCTTTTCTTTTAATGTATGCTCCTCTGTCTGAAATCATTTTATAACATTTTTGACATGCGTTTTTCTGGATTCTTTTGTTGTTATTCTGTCTCCCACTGTTCAAATAAACCTACCATTAAAATTATAGACTGATCATTTCTTTGTCAGTGGGCAAACGTACAAAATCAGCAGGGGATCAAATACTTTTTCCCCCTCACTGTATGTGTTATTTCATAGTTTTGATATCTTCACTATTATTCTACAATGTAGAAAATAGTAAAAATAAAGAAAAACCCATGAATGAGTAGGTGTCCAAACCTTTTATTGGTACTGTAAATATACTTATAAAGTATGGTTACATTTCATTTGCTCTGATAAACCTACCCTTTTGAATGACTGATAGCAACAGTGAATATATTTAGTTATTAAGAGATCTCTCAATGATCATTCTCAGAATTGCACAGCGTTAGTAGTCAGTGACAAATATAAAAGCTAGGCTTAGTTAAATCCCTGAATGGGACACCTAATGAAATGTTGTAGATCAACTCTCCAGTAAGAGGTGCTGCCCAGACTATAGTTTTTTTTCCTGATAGCGGATATAACATTGAAGATCTGATGTTGTTTCAAATATACTAATTCAACATATTTTTTATACAAAGGTTTATCTATGTTGAAATGGGTTACAATAATGACATAATCCAGTGGTTTAATTTACACCCTCAAAACAAAAGTTTATTACTTTTTTCAAATCCAATGTATTTTCCACATAGATTCCATGTCACAATATGTTGACACATTACATTTGGACAATGATGATTCAACCAATTTGTGCCCAGTAGGTCACTTCCACAATCAGGAAATGATACAGATGATCCTTCTGAACACAAAATCAATCAATACATTTCCAGCCATCAACAAATCAACAATTTGTACCCTTTTTGCTCAGACATGGATTAATACATTTGGATAGTCTTCCACACATGATAATGTGGAATTGTTCGATTTAGAGCAGACAGATAATGAAGGTCCAGATTATTTATGTAGTATAAGCCTATTTGACTCTTTTATACAGCACGCACAATGAATCATGACAATTCACGCATGCAGGCAATGTATTTCTGATGAACACCATGGCCTTGAATCGCCTTGAATTTATCAGTCCATGTTAACTGATTATACAGCATTTGCTTCCTTTGAGCAGAAACCCTTGCAAAACCCATTAGGCATAGGCTACAGCACATTAATTAAATAGACATGCATTTGGCCTCTCTACATTTCCATCAATTGGTAAATAACTTACCCAGTGTGTAGCTGCAATCACCATGACCCTCCAGCCAGCCCAGGATCCAGGACCGCCTGGTGAGGGCACAGTGTTGGTATTTCCCTGCAGGTAGGTTAGAGCTCATTTAGATGCCAAAGGGCATGCCACGTCATGACTACACTTTGAGCAGATAAATGTTTTATTTAGTTAGGGCTGAATGCCAGTGTTGCCTGCTGGCTAATCCCATAGCAGTGTAGCAGCACACCCTTAAAGACTGACAACACTCGTTGAGACAAAAAAATAATCACAAACTGAAAGTAACTGATCAAGAGTTAGTTGAGGATATGATTTCTCTAGCCTATTGTTCTGAATAAAAACATTTGTCCTAGCTACAGAGGGCTATATTGGTCCACTAATAGAAGACTAGTAAAGGTCCAGTGCGCTACTTTTGTGAGAATTTGTATTTAATATATATATATATATATATATATATATATATATATATATATATATATATATATATATATATATATATATATATATATTTATTTTTTGATTTTTCAGGGGGTGCTGCAACACCCTCAGCTATGCAGAAGAAGTTATAAGGATCACAAGGAACTTGTTCTCATCTGGCCTACCTGGTTAAATAAAGGTGAAATACATTTTTTTTAAACAAACTAAAAAAACTAAAAACATTTAGTTGCTCATGGCAGCCGGCAGTACCCCAGTCGGCCTTCAACTTGAGCTACTCCTTGAGAGGGGGCAGAACAGAGCTAGCCTGCAACGTCACTTCAAGGAGTACTCACTTGGCAGATGATGTTGCATTTCACAATTGCTCACTCAATGACCTTAAAAACCTCTTACATCTAGATGTTCCGCTAGCGGAACACCGCTCCAATATCCAATGATAGGGCGTGGCGCGAATTACAAACTCCTCAAAAATCCCAAAATTATATGCATATTCTAGTTTCTTGGCAGGAGTAATAACCAGATTAAATTGGGTAAGTTTTTTATCCGGCCGTGAAAATACTGCCCCCTATCCTAAACAGGTTAATTGCTTAGATTTTGAGAACCATTTGCATTGGCTTAAACGTGCCGTCAAAATCCATTGGTACAAGTGACGATGCGACTGCCTGAATCAAGCCAAGTGAAACATACTGTACAGCCAAACACACCCAACCATACATAAAAAATAACATGCCATCTTAACCGACTTCATTTGGCTTCAAAGCGCTATTGAGTCTTCACATAGGAATTAATGGTGTCACGTGATCAATGGATTTGTCCATTCACATACAGTCATTGGTCATAAAATAAGGTAATGTTTTAGAAGTGAATGAACAAAACAGAACAAAACTAAATGGCCTCTGGCAGGTTATCTGAAGGTGACCTGCATGCATTGTGATTTTCTATGGCAACACTTGACTCCATGTACATATATAAGGGAATTGTTACTTTTCTTAGACAGCTCATGGTCACCTTACTGCTTACATTTAATGTTTGTCAACCTCTCCACATACAGCAGTCTACAGAAAAACAAACTCCCTGACTTAGCTTCCTGCAAAAAATATATATTTGTTTCCCAGACAACCATGTGACCTTCAAAACCTCTGGTACAACAGCAAAAGCATAACTTTGTTATTAGAATTCAAACCTGATGCTTTATGTTGTGCACATCCAGCAGTAAGGAGAAACACGTGCCTACCCACTGGGCAAAAACTGGTTGAATCAACTTTTTTCCCCCACATCATTTCAACCAAAAGAATTGAATGCGATGTTGAGTCAAGGTGGAAAACTGATTGAATTTAAAAAAGGAATCAACGTAATGGAATTGTCTTTTTTCATCCAACTTTGAACCTAAATCCAATGACATGGTGTAATGTTTTGTTGATTTCACTTTGAATTCACGTAGTTGACAACTCAACCAAAGGAACATCCAAACTAGACATTGAACTGACGTCTGTGCCCAGTGGGTAAGCAGCATGCTGTGATCAAGCCAGGTTCCAGTGATGTGTTGACACTAAGTCAGGTGTGTGTGTGTGTGTCTTTCCATCACTCTCTGTATGGGTCTGTCACCCCACCCCATCTATCTGGTCTGTTTGTCTGCTATATGAGGTTTCACAGGTCTTGTCGATCACATCAGGAAGTAAACAAGAGGAATTAAACAAGAGGAAGGTGCATTTTTTTAATAATCAAAATACATTAAGCAACTGTGTGGAAGCTTTTCTCTACTCTTTAACAGTATAGCAGTATAGCAGTAAAAGTGACAAAGTCGGGACTTATTTCCATTGTGGTCCCTATTTTGTACATAAATATACAATTACATAGATAGACATAGTACAGAGATAAAGACAAAAAAATGCTCAACCTCCAGATGAGTATGAGGGGGGAGTTTTAAGTAAAATTCTTACAAGCTTGTTTGGCTGGTAGCTTATTGTTTAGATGTTTGGGGCTGCTGGTGAACCATGATGTGCAGCATAATCAAAGTGACACTGGACTAGCACACTTGCCAGTTTCTTTAGTGTGTCTATTGCTAGGTTTCCATCCAATTGGCGACAGATTTTGATGGGAATATTCTAAATCTTCATAAAAACAATACGCCATTTCAGAGTTTCCTTTAGGAAAATTTGGTGCCGTACAACATGACAGGGAAGATTTTAATTTACCAGACATCTTGACATTCATATGCATTCAGATCCGACCTGGCGCAGCCAGTGCCATCAATTAACGACGGATGTTGGCCAAATGAACCACATTTAGTCCTTAAAAATAGCTATAACAAATGACAAAAACACTATTCCGTATGTTTCGATGTGTAGCATATGCAAAACTATATAGCTATTTTTTTTTTTGGGGGGGGGGGCACTTTCCTAAAATAACAATTGTCCACGGTTCAGCTGTCAGAGACTTAAGCACTAAATGTATCAGGGCATTGCATAGGCCTAGGTGTCCACTATGTGACACACACACACACACACACACACACACACACACACACACACACACACACACACACACAGAGTACCTATCAAGGCATAGGAGAAGATCATAGGAGAAGACCGGGTGGTGTCCGAAAGGTACAGAACAGCAGGCAGGCTCAGGGTCAGGGCAAGCAGCATTGTCAAAATTGGGAAAACTAGAAAACATGATCTAGAGAAAGACAGAAGCAAGGGAAAAACGCTGGTAGGCTTGACGAAACAAAAACAAACTGGCAACAGGCAAACAGAGAACACAGGCATAAATGCACTGGGGAGAATGGGGAAGATAGGTGACACCTGGAGGGGGGTGTAGACAAGCACAAAGACCGGTGAAACAGATCAGGGATAGACAGTACTAGTCAAAAGTTTCAACACACCAACTCATTGAAGCGTTTTTCTTTATTTTTACTATTTTCTACGTTGTAGAATAATAGTGAAGACATCAAAACTATGAAACAATACATATGGAATCATGTAGTAAACAAAAAAAAAAGTCTTAAATTAAAAAATACTTTATATTTGAGATTCTTCAAAGTAACCACCCGGTACCTTGATGACAGCTTTGTACAATATTGGCATTCTCTCAACCAGCTTCTTGAGGAATGCTTTTCCAACAGTTTTGAAGAAGTTCCCACATACAGTTGAAGTCAGAAGTTTACATACACCTTTGCCAAATACATTTAAACTCAGTTTTTCACAATTCCTGACATTTAATCCTAGTAAAAATTCCCTGTTTAAGGTCAGTTAGGATCACCCCTTTATTTTAAGAAGGTGAAATGTCAGAATAATAGTAGAGAAATTAATTTATTTCAGCTTTTATTTATTTTACCACATTCCCAGTGGGTCAGAAGTTTACATACACTCAATTAGTATTTGGTAACATTGCCTTTAAATTGTTTTACTTGGGTCAAACGTTTCGGGTTGCCTTCCACAAGCTTCCCACAATAAGTTGGGTGAATTCCTCCTGACAGAGCTGGTGTAACTGAGTCAGGTTTGTAGGCCTCCTTGCTCGCACACACCTTTTCAGTTCTGCCCACAAATTTTCTATGGGATTGAGGTCAGGGCTTTGTGATGGCCACTCCAATACCTTCACTTTGTTGTGCTTAAGCCATTTTGCCACAACTTTGGAAGTATGCTTGAGGTCATTGTCCATTTGGAAGACCCATTTGCGACCAAGCTTTAACTTCCTGACTGATGTCTTGAGATGTTGCTTCAATATATTCACATAATTTTCCTGCCTCATGATGCCATCTATTTTGTAAAGTGCACCAGTCCCTCCTGCAGCAAAGCACCCCCACAACATGATGCTGCCACCCCCGTGCTTCATGGTTGGGATGGTGTTCTTCGGCTTGCAAGCATCCACCTTTTTCCTCCAAAGATAACAATGGTCATTATGGCCAAACAGTTCTATTTTTGTTTCATCAGACCAGAGGACATTTCTCCAAAAAGTACAATCTTTGTCCCCATGTGCAGTTGCAAACTGTAGTCTGGCTTTTTATGGCGGTTTTGGAGCAGTGGCTTCTTCCTTGCTGAGCGGCCTTTCAGGTTATGTCGATATAGAACTCGTTTTACTGTGAATATAGATACTTTTGCACCCGTTTCCTCCAGCATCTTCACAAGGTCCTTTGCTGTTGTTCTGGGATTGATTTGCACTTTTCACATCAAAGTACGTTCATCTCTAGGAGACAGACCACGTCTCCTTCCTGAGCGGTATGACGGCTGCGTGATCCCATGGTGTTCATTCTTGCTTACTATTGTTTGTATAGATGAATGTGATACCTTCAGGCATTTGGAAATTGCTCCCAAGAATGAACCAGACTTGTGGAGGTCTACCATTTTTTTCGGAGGTCTTGGCTGATTCCTTTTGATTTTCCGATGATGTCAAGCAAAGAGGCACTGAGTTTGAAGGTCGGCCTTGAGATACATCTACAGGTACACCTCCAATTGACTCAAATGATGTCAATTAACCTATCAGAAGCTTCTAACGCCATGACATTATTTTCGGGAATTTTCCAAGCTGTTTAAAGGCACAGTCAACTTAGTGTATGTAAACTTCTAACCCACTGGAATTGTGAAATAATCTGTCCGTAAACAATTGTTGGAAAAATTACTTGTGTCATGCTAAGAAGATGTCCTAACCGACTTGCCAAAACTATAGTTAGTTAACAAGAAATTTGTGGAGTGGTTGAAAAATGACTTTTAATGACTCCAACCTAAGTGTATGTAAACTTCCGACTTCAACTGGATGCTTTTCCTTCACTCTGCTGTCCGACTCATCCCAAGCCATCTCAATTGGGTTGAGGTTGGGTGATTGTGGAAGCCAGGTCATCTGATGCAGCACTCCATCACTCTTCTTCTTGGTCAAATATCCCTTACACAGCCTGGAGGTGTGCTTAGGGTCAATGTCCTTTTGAAAAACAAATGATAGTCCCACTAAGCCCTAACCAGATGGGATGTCGTATCGCTGCAGAATGCTGGTTAAGTGTGCCTTGAATTCTAAATAAATCACCAACATTGTCACCAGCAAAGCTCCCCCACACCATCACACTTCCTCCTCCATGCTTCACAGTGGGAACCACACATGCAGAGATCATCCGTTCATCTACTCTGCGTCTCACAAAGAGATCAAGTTTGGACAGATTTCCACCGGTCTAATGTCCATTGCTTATGTTTCTTGGCCCAAGCAAGTCTCTTCTTCTTATTGGTGTCCTTTTAGTAGTGGTTTACATTTACATTTTAGTCATTTAGCAGACGCTCTTATCCAGAGCGACTTACAGTAGTGAATGCATGCATTTCATAAAAACATTTTTTTGTCGTACTGGTCCCCCGTGGGAATCGAACCCACAACCCTGGCGTTGCAAACACCATGCTCTACCAACTGAGCCACACGAATTGCTGTTTCTTTGCAGCAATTCAACCATGAAGGTCTGATTCACGCAGTCTCCTCTGAACAGTTGATGTTAAGATGTGTCTGTTACTTGAACTCTGTGAAGCATTTATTTGGGCTGCAATCTGAAGTGCAGTTAACTCTAATGTACTTATCCTCTGCAGCGTAGATAACTCTGAGTCTTCCTTTCCTGTGATGGTCCTCATGAGAGCCAGTTTCATCATAGCGCTTGATGGTTTTTGCGACTGCACTTGAAGAAACTTTCAAAGTTTTTGAAATGTTCCGTATTGACTGACCTTCATGTCTTAGACTGTCATTTAACTTTGCTTATTTGAGCTGTTCTTGTCATAATATGGACTTGTTCTTATTATGGGCTATCATCTGTATACCACCCCTACCTTGTCACAGCACAACTGATTGGCTCAAACGCATTAAAGAAAGAAATTCATCAAATTAACTTTAACAAGGCAGACCTGTTAATTTAAATGCATGCCAGGTGACTACCTAATGAAGCTGGTTGAGAGAATGCCAAGTGTGTGCAAAGCTGTCATCAAGGCAAAGAGTGGCTACTTTGAAGAATCTCAAATATAAAATATATTTTGATTTGTTGAACACTTATTTTCCTTACTACATGATTCCATATGTTATTTCAGTTTGATGCCGTCACTATTATTCTACAATGTAGAAAATAGTAAAAATAAAAGAAAAACCCTTGAATGAGTAGGTGTGTCCAAACTTTTGACTGGTACTGTATATTTATAAACTGGGTGGTTCGAGCCCTGAATGCTGATTGGCTCACAGGCGTGGTATATCAGACCGTAGGAATGACAAAACGTGTTTTTACTGCTCTAAATATGTTAGTAACCATTTTATAATAGCAATAAGGCACCTCAGGGGTTTGTGATATGGCCAATATACCACGGCTATATATAAACTCAGCAAAAAAAGAAACATCTTCTCACTGTCAACTGCGTTTTTTTTTCATCAAACTTAACATGTGTAAATATTTGTATTAACATTACAAGATTCAACAACAGACATAAACTGAACAAGTTCCACAGACATGTGACTAACAGAAATAGAATAATGTGTCCCTGAACGGGGGGGGGGGGGGGGGGGGTCTGTATCAGTCTGTATCTGGTGTGGCCACCAGCTGCATTAAGTACTGCAGTGCATCTCCTCCTCATGGACTGCATCAGATTTTTTAACATCTCACAGTTCTGGCTGTGAGATGTTACCCCACACTTCCACCAAGGCACCTGCAAGTTCCCGGACATTTCTGGGGGGGAATGGCCCTAGCCCTCACCCTCCGAGCCAACAGGTCCCAGACGTGCTCAATGGGATTGAGATATGGGCTCTTCGCTGGCCATGGCAGAACACTGACATTCCTGTCTTGCAGTAAATCACGCACAGAACAAGCAGTATGGCTGGTGGCATTGTCATGCTGGAGGGTCATGTCAGGATGAGCCTGCAGAAGGATACCACATGAGGGAGGAGGATGTCTTCCCTGTAACGCACAGCGTTGAGATTGCCTGCAATGACAACAAGCTCAGTCCGATGCTGCTGTGACACACCACCCCAGACCATGACGGACCCTCCACCTCCACCTCCAAATCGATCCCGCTCCAGAGTACAGGCCTCGGTGTAACGCTCATTCCTTCGACGATAAACGAAAATCCGACCATCACCCCTGGTGAGACAAAACCGCAACTCGTCAGTGAAGAGCACTTTTTGCCAGTCCTGTCTGGTCCAGTGACGGTGGGTTTGTGCCCATAGACAACGTTGTTGCCGGTGATGTCTGGTGAGGACCTACCTTACAACAGGCCTACAAGCCCTCAGTCCAGCCTCTCTCAGCCTATTGCAAACAGTCTGAGCACTGATGGGGGGGATTGTGCGTTCCTGGTGTAACTAAGGCAGTTGTTGTTGCCATCCTGTATTGTCCCGTAGGTGTGATGTCAGGATGTGCCAATCCTGTGCAGGTGTTGTTACACGTGGTCTGCCACTGCGAGGATGATCAGCTGTTCGTCCTGTTTCCCTGTAGCGCTGTCTTAGGCGTCTCGCAGTACGGACATTGCAATTTATTGCCCTGGCCACATCTGCAGTCCTCATGCCTCCTTGCCGCATGCCTAAGGCACATTCACGCAGATGAGCAGGGACCCTGTGCATCTTTCTTTTGGTGTTTTTCAGAGTCAGTAGAAAGGCCTCTTTAGTGTCTTAAGTTTTCATAACTGTGACCTTCATTGCCTGCCGTCTGTAAGCTGTTAGTGTCTTAACGACCGTTCCACAGGTGCATGTTCATTAATTGTTTATGGTTCATTGAACAAGCATGGGAAACCCTTTACAGATATAGGACATACAGAAGGAGGCTAATTCGTTAGCTTTAAATCAGAATATTTTTTATAAAGATAAGCATTATTTTGTTAGATTAAAGGAGTAACTCTGGTAGGCCTGAAACTCACTTCCTCACCTCAAGTTCAACTGTCAGAATCAGTTGGAGCGCCGGGGCAAAGTGCCTTCATATCATAGGCCTGCAGTAGCTAAAGCTCAATAATAGCCACACCATACCAAACATTTCAAAACTTTATTAGGGTAATATCAAAACTAAGTCAAGCCATTGTTTATAGAGAAAATGTGAGCAGAAGTGTGAATGTAAACCAGGGAAATAAAAATAAAAACTCCCCAAAGAAAAAAAGTTTGCTAACCCTCCCCTATTTTTGACCACCCATCACCAACAACAAATTTAAATCTGTCCCTAAATTAAATATATATTTTAACTTTACATATACAACATTCACTTCTATATTATATTGGTTTTTAATCAGTGTGATACATTGTGTGTGTCCCTATAATAATAGATAAGTGTTGGAATATTTAAATTAAACAAAAGTATGAGGACTGAGGTACAGTAACTATTGTTAAAACACATTTAGCGGATTTCAGAATAATGTCCATCTCCATCTTTCTCCCTCTCACACTCCCTCTCCCTAAAAGGTCCCTGTAGAGGATTCTATCTGCTGGTTCCTTAAGAAGTGGTGGCCTCTTTCTGGCTCCATTATCTTATCATTTGAGGAGGATTATGTTCAAGAGCACACTCGGTCCAGACTGACGCTGAAGAACTATTACAGCTTACAATAATTGCAAATCTAATTAGAGGGAACAAACTCAGCATCACTCTCCCTGACCAGGTTTGGTTTGATGAATATGGTTTAATTAATGCATGCGGTGGAGTGGTGTGTTTTTGATACCTTCTCTTTCTCTGAAACAAATTCAAAGCCATCATCATGGTCTATTAATGACACTTCTAGAATACACTGAGTTTATTTGTCCAGAGTGATTCTAATGGGGAAAACTGAGGCATAGAATTCAAATATAATAAAAATAACTAATGAAAAGGATTGCATAGGGAGAATGAGTAAGTATTAGCAAATGTCCACATAGGTCACCACTATTCAGTCAAAAGCACAGAAGCTCTCTACCTTCCTCCCTCCCTCCCTGAATACTAAGTTACAACTACACTCATCCTCTGCCTGCCACCTCATTTCCTAAGTGGCCTCTGGTCACCCCCTTGGAGCGGCCCTTAATGGCGTGCCATGCCCTGCAGTGTGCCCGACTTTCAAAGCCCCAGGAGGAGAGTGTGTGGCCCCCTGCGCCAGACAGGATAGTGATCCTCATTAGTCCCAATGGCTGCAGACGGGCTTCCGGGACTCACAGCATCGCTACTAACGAGACCTCTCTTTGTCTGTCTGCCTGCCAGGGTCCTCATTTATCAACCTTGTATACATTTCTTACTAAATTCTGGCATACATGTGGAGATTCTAGGATTTGCTTACAAAACACATTTATCAAACTGTTTCACGCAACATATACACGTTTTCATTGATAATCAGAGCCACACAATATTTGTGCTCTTGTGGACGAGCGCTACAAACCTGACTGGAAAACGCCCTCCATTCACCTTTTATCAAAACAAAATACCAGAGGTGACAGAACAGAGTGCTACGGTTGGAGTGTAGGGTTTGAGCATAGCCTGAAGGTAGGGAGGGGCTGTTCCTCTTGCTGCTCCATAGGCAATTACCATGGTCTTGTAGTGGATGCGAGCTTCGACTGCAAGCCAGTAAAGTGTGCGGAGGAGTGGGGTGACGTGGGCGATCTTGGGAAGGTTGAACACCAGGCGGGCCGGGCTGCAGCATCGGGGTGAGGAAGGGGTGTGAGAGGGGGTGCTTTGGGATTATTCAAGATACTTTTTGAACAGGTTAGGTTTCAAGCACCAATTAGCCTGAAGCTAGCCCGGCTAGGGCTCCTGGGCTACCACCGAAGCCCACTCCTGGGCTACAATATCCGGACCCCTTCTACAGCCGGTATGGGGCACAGAACCCCACCGATCCTCTAGGACTGGAATACCGACAAAATCTGCCCGAGGATTCCAACAGGCCCCTCAGGCGCGACGTCCGCTGAAGGCCCATTCTGCTAACCGTGACCTGCTAGCTACCTAGACCTACTTGGAACCCTACTAATCCACACCTGGTCTATCGACATCACCGCACGAAGAGGCAAAAACAGACTTACCTCTATCGCGACGTCCTCCAAAGGCCCTTCTGCTAACTTGCTAGCCCCGGTCTGCTAACTGCTAGCTTGCTGGCCCCGGTCTGCTAACTGCTAGCTTGCTGGCCCCGGTCTGCTAACTGCTAGCTTGCTGGCCCCGGTCTGCTAACTGCTAGCTTGCTGGCCCCGGTCTGCTAACTGCTAGCTTGCTGGCCCCGGTCTGCTACCTGCTAGCTTGCTGGCCCCGGTCTGCTACCTGCTAGCTTGCTGGCCCCGGTCTGCTACCTGCTAGCTTGCTGGCCCCGGTCTGCTACCTGCTAGCTTGCTGGCCCCTGTCTGCTACCTGCTAGCTTGCTGGCCCCGGTCTGCTAACTGCTAGCTTGCTGGCCCCGGTCTGCTAACTGCTAGCTTGCTGGCCCCGGTCTGCTAACTGCTAGCTTGCTGGCCCCGGTCTGCTAACTGCTAGCTTGCTGGCCCCGGTCTGCTAACTGCTAGCTTGCTGGCCCCGGTCTGCTAACTGCTAGCTTGCTGGCCCCGGTCTGCTAACTGCTAGCTTGCTGGCCCCGGTCTGCTAACTGCTAGCTTGCTTGCCCCGGTCTGCTAACTGCTAGCTTGCTTGCCCCGGTCTGCTAACTGCTAGCTTGCTTGCCCCGGTCTGCTAACTGCTAACTTACTTGCCCCGGTCTGCTAACTGCTAGCTTGCATGCCCCGGTCTGCTAACTGCTAGCTTGCTAACCTGGTCTGCTAACTGCTAGCTTGTTAGCCCCGGTCTGCTAACTGCTAGCTTGTTAGCCCCGGCCTACTAACTAGAGCTTGTTAGCCCCGGCCTGCTAACTGTCTGCCGTGTCCCCAGCCAGCCCAACCACTCACTGGACCCACATGTTCACTTGGCTACGCATGCCTCTCTCTAATATCAATATGCCTCATCCATTACTGTCCTGGTTAGTGATTACTGTCTTATTTCACTGTAGAGCCTCTAGCCCTGCTTAATATGCCTTAACCAACCACATTGTTCCACCTCCTACATATGCGATGACATCACCTGGTTTAAATCTCTCTAGAGACTATATCTCTCTCATCATTACTCAAAGCCTAGGTTTACCTCCAATGTACTCACATCCTACCTTACCTTTGTCTGTACACTATGCCTACACGTTCCCAGAAACCTGCTCCTTTTACTCTCTGTTCCGAACGTGCTAGACGGCCAGTTCGTATAGCCTTTAGCCGTACCCTTATCCTACTTCTCCTCTGGTGATGTAGAGGTTAATCCAGGTCCTGCAGTGCCTAACTCCACTCCCACTCCCCAGGTGCTCTCATTTGTTGACTTCTGTAACCGTAAAAGCCTTGGTTTCATGCATGTTAACATTAGAAGCCTACTCCCTAAGTTTGTTTTACTCACTGCTTTAGCACACTCTGAAAGAGCTGCAAAATCTGGACCCATACAAATCAGCCGGGCTAGACAATCTGGACCTTCTCTTTCTAAAATGATCTGCCGAAATCGTTGCAACCCCTGTTACTAGCCTGTTCAACCTCTCTTTCGTATTGACTGAGATTCCCAAAGATTGGAAAGCTGCCGCGGTCATCCCCCTCTTCAAAGGGGGTGACACTCTAGACCCAAACTGCTACAGGCCTATATCTATCCTACCCTGTCTTTCTAAGGTCTTCGAAAGCCAAGTTAACAAACAGATTCCCGACCATTTCAAATCCCACCGTACCTTCTCTGCTATGCAATCTGGTTTCAGAGCTGGTCATGGGTGCACCTCAGCCATGCTCAAAGTCCTAAACGACATCATAACCGCCATCGATAAGAGACATTACTGTGCGGCCGTATTCATCGACCTGGCCAAGGCTTTCGACTCTGTCAATCACCACATTCTTATTGGCAGAGTCGACAGCCTTGGTTTCTCAAATGATTGCCTCGCCTGGTTTACCAACTACTTCTCTGATAGAGTTTAGTGTGTCAAATCGGAGGGCCTGTTGTCCAGACCTCTGGCAGTCTCTATGGGGGTGTCACAGGGTTCAATTCTTCGGGCCGACTCTCTTCTCTGTATACATCAATGATGTCGCTCTTGCTGCTGGTGATTCTCTGATCCACCTCTAAGCAGACGACACCATTCTGTATACTTCTGGCCCCTCTTTGGACACTGTGTTAACTAACCTCCAGACAAGCTTCAATACGTGGACAACTACAAATACTTCCAGTGAGGGGGAAAAAGTATTTGATCCCCTGCTGATTTTGTACATTTGCCCACTGACAAAGAAATGATCAGTCTATAATTTTAATGGTATGTTTATTTGAACAGTAAGACAGAATAACAAAAAAATCCAGAAAAACGCATGTCAAAAATGTTATAAATTGATTTGCTTTTTAATGAGGGAAATAAGTATTTGACCCCCTCTCAATCAGAAAGATTTCTGGCTCCCAGGTGTCTTTTATACAGGTAACGAGCTGAGATTAGGAGCACACTCTTAAAGGGAGTGATCCTAATCTCAGTTTGTTACCTGTATAAAAGACACATGTCCACAGAAGCAATCAATCAATCAGATTCCAAACACTCCACCATGGCCAAGACCAAAGAGCTCTCCAAGGATGTCAAGGACAAGATTGTAGACCTACACAAGGCTGGAATGGGCTACAAGACCATCGCCAAACAGCTTGGTGAGAAGGTGACAACAGTTGGTGCGATTATTCGCAAATGGAAGAAACACAAAAGAACTGTCAATCTCCCTCGGCCTGGGGCTTCATGAAAGATCTCACCTCGTGGAGTTGCAATGATCATGAGAACGGTGAGGAATCAGCCAAGAACTACACAGGAGGATCTTGTCAATGATCAAGGCAGCTGGGACCATAGTCACCAAGAAAACAATTGGTAACACACTACGCCGTGAAGGACTGAAATCCTGCAGTGCCCGCAAGGTCCCCCTGCTCAAGAAAACACATATCCATGCCTGTCTGAAGTTTGCCAATGAACATCTGAATGATTCAGAGGACAACTGGGTGAAAGTGTTGTGGTCAGATGAGACCAAAATTGAGCTCTTTGGCATCAACTCAACTCGCTGTGTTTGGAGGAGGAATGCTGCCTATGACCCCAAGAACACCATCCCCACCGTCAAACATGGAGGTGGAAACATTATGCTTTGGGGGTGTTTTTCTGCTAAGTGGACAGTACAACTTCACCGCATCAAAGGGACGATGGACGGGGCCATGTACCGTCAAATCTTGGGTGAGAACCTCCTTCCCCCAGCCAGGGCATTGAAAATGGGTCATGGATGGGTATTCCAGCATGGCAATAACCCAAAACACACGGCCAAGGCAACAAAGGAGTGGCTCAAGAAAAAGCACATTAAGGGCCCGGAGTGGCCTAGCCAGTCTCTAGACCTTAATCCCATAGAAAAATCTGTGGAGGGAGCTGAAGGTTCGAGTTGCCAAACGTCAGCCTCGAAACTTTAATGACTTGGAGAAGATCTGCAAAGAGGAGTGGGACAAAATCCCTCCTGAGATGTGTGCAAACCTGGTGGCCTACTACAAGAAACGTCTGACCTCTGTGATTGCCAACAAGGGTTTTGCCACCAAGTACTAAGTCATGTTTTGCAGAGGGGTCAAATACTTATTTCCCTCATTAAAATGCAAATCATTTTATAACATGACATGCGTTTTTAGAAATGTGAGTTATAGATCTGTCATTCTCATTGAAAGCAAATCTAAGAAGCGGTAGCTCTGCTCTATGTGCTCTAATTCTATGCTTTCCATTCAAACAGTGGTAAATACAATATTTTTGGTTATTGAAAAGATATTTCACAGCGGTTTAGATATGTAAAGGATTCTCTACACTATGCATTCCTTGTGATGTCACAAGCAGAAATTAGGCAAACTACTGTATTTGAATTTTAGCAACAGAAAATGGTGGAGTGATTTATGCATATTGCACCTTTAAGGCAAGATGGTGGTTGGTCGGGGTCGGTGGGTGGGCATATATGCAAACAAATCTCATCAAGGACAACTTTAGCCAATGAGCTCCTTTGCAATTACTTAGCATGTTAGATAAGCCTAGCTTTAACCCTTTTAGCTAACCCTTCCCCTAATCTTAACCTAACCACAAATTGCCATTCGTAACATATCATACGTTTAGCAAATGTTTAACATATTATATTTTTTGCAAATTTAACATATTTTACAACTTGCAATTGGTAACATACTGCACAAATTGCAATTTTTTACATATCATTCAAATTGTAATTTGGAACATATCATACATGGATGATGGACATCCACGAATTAATATATACCATACAAAATGGAACATATCATACTAAAGATTGTCTCAGATTGACATACAAAGACCACCTTGCTCCCATTGACACCAGTGATAGCAGCTAGGTCTAGCCTACTTAGTTAATTTTCCATAGAGCCACACAGTGGAGGTGTCATAATACCAATAAAACGTAGAGGTCAAACAGGAAAACGCTTCCAATCGGTTTTACACCATTAATCTTTCGCTTAGGGGATTGTAGAAACACTAAAAATAAGGTATGTGTTTCGTGTAGGCTTACCCTGGCGTGACATTTTGATAACCATGTAAATCTCTCTCGGACAAGGTGACTTTTATCAATATGTTTGGCTGTATTTACTCAGATTCGAAAATTCTAATTAGCACCAAAGTAAACATCATGCAAAACTACAAATCCCTGAAAGCTCCTGCACATCATCTCTAGCTGACACCTTTGCTAACAGGTATTGTGTCCATTTAAAACTTGCACAATACAGTTCACAGAATTGTCCATTTAAAGAAATGTTGCCAATTTATTCATTAGTACATTTAGCTAACAGATAGTTAATCCAGAGAGTCTTACCTCAGTAGGCTTGTCCAGCTCATCATGGCATTTGTAAGTCCTTATGATAACCACATTACCAGCTAATTAGCATTTCATTTGTGTGTGGGGGGAGGGGTAAATACAGGTGAATATATTGATAACATGTCCTCTTGTCCTAGAGAGATTTACAGTTATAAAAACATCATGACAGGGTAAGCATACATGCAACACAGCCCTTATTTTAAGTGTTTCTAATATCCCCTATGGGAAAAATGAATGGTGGCAAAACGATTGGAACCATTTCCCTGTTTGATGGCTATGTTTTATGGGTATTATGACTCTGTGGTATTATATTATAAAACACAAAATGAGGGAGTGCCATGTCTGGCTTCCTATTCTGTATTTGTAAATGCCAACCTTTGTGGGAAATCTTATTGGTGCACACAAACTTTAGAGAATTTTATGTGCTAGGCACCTTTGATAAATGAGGCCCCAGAAAAAGTGGGCAAGAGTTGGCATTGCTTTACTTTTTTTTCCTTCCGGGTAGGCTTGTGTTTTAGTGTGGAGGTAAAAATGATAGAATGACCACACACAAATAATAACTTACAATAATTGTTTACCTTAAAACAATCTAGGAAGCTTGGGGTTGATCTTTCATTGACGAAGTGTACATTTTGTCTAAAGCCTAATGGCCTGAACAATGAAGCCACACACAAGGTGGTGTTCATTGCAATAGTTCCATCTAGCGTACAATTGGAGAACAACACTTGCTCAAATGCGTGACAGCATGTTCATTAAATCGCTTTTCTTAATTGTCTGTGATTTTGAAATTTAGATCAGCTTTGTTTAAAAACATATTTTCAAGAAAAGAACGTGTTTCTAACAATGACGATGAAAGGCTTTAAATTGATCACGTGCGTCCACAAGTTCCACGTTCCAGTCCTTGTCAGCTGACATCCATATACAATTTCACTATATACGCTGTCAATTGTCAACGCAACCTTTCCTATAGTGGATGTTCTTTACTGCGAAACTAATGTAAATTAGAATATATGTCCTGCTCACTATTGAAATGAAGGTAATAACGAACGTTTAGAAGCAAAACAGTCTAGCGCAGCCGACCACACACTACTCTAAAACGTGACTTTTCTGTAGGCGACTGTTGCAAGCACCAAATATTGATTTCAAGCACCGGAACATAGGCAAATGTCCCGGATATCAAAGCTGATTGCTGAATGTTTTTTTTAATCACCTGTTGCGCATGGAATCTAACAATAACAGTTTGCCCAGGTGAGGTGAGTCAATATGAACACAGACGTGTCTATTTATTTTCATGACGTATGCTAATTAAGTTACAGCACACATTGTAACATTGTTTCAGATTTAGTAAGTGTCGGTCTGTAATGTCAGATCGGCTACATCAATTATTGAGCAATTTGTTGTTTTATTCTAGTGAGAATCAGTGATGGAGCAGTTACTTCACCATGCCGAGACAGGAAGCCTGTCTTTTATCCAGTGGCTTCTGCAGTTCAGGCTTGAACAAGATCACAGACTCAACATCAATTGCAGCGGTACCGTTTACCTCAATATATGCTCATGTATATTGGGCGGCAGGTAGCCTAGCGATTAGAGCGTTGGGCCAGTAACTAACTGAAAGGTCGCTTGTTCAAATACCCGAGCCTTCAAGGTAAAAAAAAAAAACTGTTGATGTCCTTGAGCAAGGCACTTAACAATAATTTACTCAAGGGGTGCCTTACTACTATGGGTGACACTGTAAAACAACACATTTTACTCCACCTTTCAGGTGTATGTCACATTAAAATAAATATATTACTTTTATGTCAAACTGATGTGATGTCCTGTTGGTATGACCAAGGCCAGTTTAGGTTGGATAGTCTACATCTGGCCTGCTACTTTGGACACAAAGATGTTGTGGAGGAGTTACTCAAGGTGAGAATACAGACTTACTTATCAATTGTTAATGTATTACACATCATTTTACTTATATAGTACTTAGTTGTATTCAAATGAATGCTTAAGCCTTATGTATGTGTGTTGTTAGGATGGTGCTGATGGGAATTTTCAGAATAATTTGGGAATAAACATTTCATATGCTTTTTCCAGTACTTTCACCTGTGTACAATATAATGTGTGTTCAGGTATGCACAGCTACTTAGTATTGCATTTCTATGAAGAATGTAATCCTGTTTCTTTTACAGGAGGTAGTTATTTTGCTGTTACGATACCTGTGTCACTATCATCAATGAGATAGCCCAGGTCCCTAAATCTGTCTACGAGGATAATGAGACCATCGCCATGCACGAGGGCAAGTTGTGTGATTGATGGTCTTGCTTCGTCCCTGCACTGGGTTGTGTTCAGTAGATGAAACCGTTTTGAAATGGTATTTCCTGAACTTGTCCAATAAGAACACACATTTTCAATGGGTCGAGTGACATTTGAAACGGAATGAAATGGGGAGGTACTTCGTGAACTTGTCCAATAAGTACATATATCTTCCTTTCCCGTTGCATAACATTTTCCTACTGTTTGCCCTACTGAACATGACCCTGGTTTACAAACCCTATTTAATTTGTGCACAGCTGCAGAGATTAGAGAGAAGAGGATGGAAGAGAAGCTTCTGGAGGTGGACAGAGAGGGAGACCTCTTCAGCTGGTCAGCATCTGATCATCCCTGACCCTCCACTGAACCTCTCAACCTCAGGGTAGAGTAGAAGCCTGGCTTTCGGCTGACTGCCCAAATGGTCTTCTTGATGATTAACACTGTATATCATGTTACATTTCATCTTACATTGTCATCAGCTTGGTTACTGACTTTGCAATTGAAGAGGTCAACCTAGTCCTTCAGGAGAGGATGCAAGATTCTGCCACAAAAACTTGTTTGGTTTTATACAAATTTAGTTTGCACATTTATCAGTTGCTTACATGCAGAGTTAACTTACATGTGTCATGCATGTTAAGTGAATGTCTAGACACCATGTGCTTAATTCATTCATTCACTTTTGATGTCTTGCCTTTCTCAGCTCTGCAAGATGTGGCCTCCAGACATCCGCTGTAGAGACCTGCCTACAGGGGGCAGAAGCAGTGTCAGAAAGATGCTCAAGTCTGGAGCCAACCCCAGCATCAAGAAGGAGCAGCAACTGATATGTCCACTGAAGAAATTAAACACATTATTTTTATAACTATGGTACACCTTTTTAATAAATTTTAAATTGGCTTGTGACTTACATGTTTGCATGGATATTACTTTACGAAGTGCCTGGATGCAGTTTCAAATCACTTGCATTTCGTAATGTATAAAACAGGCATATAGATTTTACCTAACATTTATAAAGCAAAATCTACTTAGCTGGTGTCTATGGATGAGTCCCAAATGACACCCTATTCCCTACATAGTGCACTGCCTTTTACCAGAGCCCTATTCTCCCTGGTTAAAAGTAGTGCACTAGAATAAGGTTCCATTTGGGACGCATATGTGTTGTATTGACTGCCTCCCTCCCTGTCAGCTAGCAGGATGTCATTGATTAAATGACTGATAAATGGCTATGTTCTGTTGCAGACCAAACAGTTTTTGACCTGGCCTGCAGTGAGGAGATTAAGCAGATTCTGGTGGGCAGTCATGACAAGGTGAGATGCGAGAGGAACATTGAAGCAAAAAGCTGCTGATTCTGTGAATCTACTGGAACAAACAGTTGTTTTTCTTCCCCTAGAGGATACGACATGTGTTGTGCCGAACATTGAAGGCCTCTTATGGAAAGTATTTGTCTTTTGCATTTATTCTAAGCAAATATTAATATATTTTAAATATACTGTACAATCTTGAACAGAATGGAATTATTATATACCTACTATAGAATTACTATATTTGGGAACTGATGTTTTAGTGTTTCTGAAAACTGACATTGTAATGTAGTGATGCTGCGTTTGACCCTCAGAGTTCCAGTTTTCTGGGATGGCATTCCTATTGGGTGGACATTCAAAACGGAGCGCTATTCTGGTACCCAAGACAGTGAGTCTTTAAGCTACTTCCACCCTTACTCCCCTCTCCCTCCCTCCCTATTGGATACACAGCAACCTGCTCCTCTTTTCCCCTGAAGAGCCTGAGGCAGTGCAGGGATATCTTTCTGTCTGTGTGTTTGTTTCCAGAGCTGATGCAGTGGCTGGTGTCCGGAAGCAAGGCTCTAAGGCTCTGATGAAGGCTCACTGCAGAGTAGGTAGGCACCAGGGCACTGTGTTCTCCATGCTCTACCACACATTCAGATGTGGACAGCACAACAGACAGTTAGTTAACCTTTCACGGTTATGTACAGGCCTACCCTACTCCATTCGTGCAATGCATATCTGTCACATTATGTTGACATTAGAAAAATCTACTGTCATATCTTTAATGTCTATTGTTTTTATGTCTGTCACTCATTTAGATTGTATGTCATTCATGTTCCTCTCCAGGTTAAAGCATGGGACTAGTGCTTCTTCAGCCTCCAGTGCTTTGATCTTTGGGCTCCATCACTTTAAGGTGTCATCCAAGATGGATCCAGAGGCTATAAGAAAAGTGACGTTCTCCTAGTGTAGATTATGTGGTTTGGGACAACGTACTTCTTAGTTTACAGCACATAGGCCTAGTTCTGTGGAGTGTTTTTATTTGTGCTTGTGTGTACATGTGTACAGAGATGGTTGGATGCCCCGGAGGAGCATGTGGCCAACAGCAGCTGTCACTCTACCCAGGAGCAGACAGATGAGGAGGGGGATGAAGATAGATCTTGGCGACCACAGACTCCCTCCAGGTCAGATGAAGTCCACACCAGCGGTTCCCAAATATTTCTGTTCTGGAGACCACCAAATCACTATCGAAAGCTCTTGATCTAAAATAAATAAACACTAAAACATTTTGCAGACCACCTGCACAGCGGACCACAGGTTGAAACCACTAGTCTACACTCACACACCCAGACCGGAACTCAAACCAACACAGATTCCAACTTTTTCAGAGCTAGCCAATCAGAGTTCCATTGTTATCTTATTTTTAATATTCACTTTTCCAGAAAAGTGACAGTTGGTTTCAGTTAGCCCTGCTTGTGTGAACACAAGCTAAGCTAGCCCAGGCCCATTCAGTCGTATTGATGCTTACACAATTGTTTACAAGTGGGCTGTGTTCTAATTGGCTCATGCATTCATGGTGAATGGGTTATAGAAGCCTCAAGCCCCTCCCCCTGCTGTGACTAGCCAGTAGCTGTGTGTGACAAGGGAGGGGTAGTGAATTGGGAGGGGCTGATGGCTGTGTATGTATAGAAGGGAGGGTTTGTTTGTGTGTGTGCACCTGTCCTAGCGGCCGTGCCCTTGGGACATCAGTAGAACAGAGTGGTAATCACTAGCGAGCCTGTAGCAAGGACACAGCCGAGCAAGATCCGCTTTTATGCTGAGCTCTGCACTCTGCTTGCAGATCAGTGCAAGCACACACACTCACACATGCTCTTGCTTAAGGGAAACACTAGGCATTTGGAGACGGAACTGTTGCACGTGCATGTTAACACTCAGGCAGAGACGCATGCTTTCTCACACACACACACACACACACACACACACACACACACACACACACACACACACACACACACACACCGTTCACAGAGGCAGGCACATTTCTACCACCCAGCAGAGCATTCCGAGGACAGGAGAAGGAAAAGTGACAGCAGCACCCTCTATCCACTCAGGTACAGAAAAACATCCTGCTTTTGTTTTTCATTGTCTTCTGAACTACTATGGGTCTATTTGCATTAGGCTGCTCTTTATAAACTGTGCTTGTTTCATTCTGAGGCTAAGTACTTGAAGGTTGTTCAGGTGAGTGTTTCTTAAATGTATTTATTTTACCTTTTATTTAAACAGGGAGTCACCATTGAGACCAGGGTAGGGTCTCTTTTGCAATGTACGTAGATGATTAAAAACAGGCATTTTACATTCAGAACAAGTCATCTTGATTGCTCTGATGGTGAAGTGTGCCATTGAGTGTGCATGAAGAGGGTTTTGCATAGGGTTCAGTGCATTTACAACTTTTATCTGGTAATATGCATTTTATGACATTGGGTTTTATTGCCGTGTACGCTGTCATGTTAGAGCATTATAAGAGGTACCTGACGAAGAGCTGAAAAATTTAAAGAGTAGAGGATTTAGCAATACATTTTACATACAGTAAGGACAAGCTGTGCTCACTGTGCTGCTGTTTAGTGAACTTGGACTTCAACATCTGGTGCTATGACATTTCCGGAGGGAAGGTTGTATGACAATAGAGTCCCTCTGCAATACAGAAAGAGCAAGGCTGAAGTCCTGGTTTGAATGTAGTAAGTCAATGATGATATGACTGCAATAATCAGCCAGTATTTCAGTAGCTTCATGGTAAGAAACATACACTACATGCCACCTTTCCAACAAGTCCATTTTTCACATTTGTGCCCTGCTAGAGCATCCCCGGTCAACTGTAAGTGCTGGTATTGTGAAGTGGAAATGTCTAGGAGCAAAAATGGCTCAGCCGCGAAGTGGTAGGCCATACAAGCTCACAGAATTGGACCGCCAAGTGCTGAAGCGCATAGTGCGTCTGTCCTCGGTTGCAACACTCCCTACCGAGTTCCAAACTGCCTCTGGAAGCAACATCAGCACAAGACCTATTCGTGGAGAGCTTCATGAAATGGGTTTCCATAGCAGAGCAGCCACACACAAGCCTAAGATCACCATGGCAATGCCAAGTGTCAGCTGGAGTGGTGTAAAGCTTGCGGCCATTGGACTCTGGAGCAGTGGAAACATGCTCTCTAGCGTGATGAATCACGCATCAGCATCTGGCAGTCCGACGGACGAATCTGGGTTTGGCGGATGCCAGGAGAATGCTACCTGCCCCAATGCATATTGCCAACTGTAAAGTTTGGTGGAGGAGGAATAATGGTCTCGGGCTGTTTTTTTATGGTTCGGGCTAAGTCCCTTACTTTCAGAGAAGGGAAATCTTATCACTACAGCATACAATAACATTCTAGATGATTCTGTGGTTCCAGGTTTGGGGAAGGCCCTTTCCTGTTTCAGCATGTCAATGCCCCCATGCACAAAGCGAGGTCCATACAGAAATGGTTTGTCAAGATCGGTGTGGAAGACTTTGACTGACCTGCACAGAGCCCTGACCTCAACCCCCTCGAACACCTTTGGGATGAATTGGAAATCTGGCTGCGTACAGGTCTAATTGGCCAACATCAATGCCCGACCTCACTAATGCTCTTGTGGCTGAATGGAAGCAAGTACCCGCAGCAATGTTCCAACATCTAGTGGAAAGCCTTCCCAGAAGAGTGGAGGCGGTGGTATAGTAGCAAAGGGGGGACCAACTCCATATTAATGCCCATGATTTTGGAATGAGCTGTTTGGCCATGTAGTGTATGTCTGGAAAAAGTTTGTATTTCCTTCTCACCTTTTCGGATTTAAAAATGACCGTTTTGAGCTTGCATTCAAATGACCCCACAGTGGTCGGATACATTGCCTTCTGCTTGCTGGTCCTGGACCTGTGCTGTCTGATAGCGCTCAGAATATCTAGCAGCATTCTAGAAGATTCTATCCATAGTAAGCGATGCAAAGTGAGTGTCATAAACAAGGCTCACTGGCCAGACAGTCGAAACGGGATTGGTTGCTTGGACAACGGATCACAGAGATGTCTGAACAAGCACAATGTGTGTCGACTCCATGAGATCAGACTAATGGGATTAAGACACCTAGCAGAGTGTCCAGGAGGGAGAGATGGACCGTATTAACACTAATCCATCCATCTCCATCCCTCTGTTCTTACCACGGCACAGCTCTCACTACTACTGTTTAGGCAACAGCTGCAGCAGTAGAAACAGCCATTCTTTGCCTGTTGATGATATAATAATTTGATTGGTGCTTATATTTGTCCTATTTCACATCTACAAGTGTGTATTATATGCATGTGTGAATTGGAAATGTGTTTTTTGCATATCCCAATTCCACCTGAGACCCTCAGAGGGTGATTAATAGTGCCCTAAGTGTTTCCTGACTGTATCAGACCAAGAAACTCAGGGCCTCAGTCATTTAATACTGGTGGAGCCGGGAGTTTTTCCAGACTGCGTAACTGATCAGGAAAAACTCCTGACCCCTTGTCATGTTGAACTGGTATGACCAGAAGATTTTCCTGACAAAGGAAACATTATGATCAAGATCCGAAGTTAACATTGAGCCGCATGTTGTTGGGTTTTTTGTGACTGTTGTGTTATGGACAGCTTTTAGTTCTCACAGATGTGTGAGATGAAGATGTGAGTCATTTGGGGGTTTATCTGCAGTTACAGTCCCCCCTCCAGTGGGTGAATATTCCCTGACCCAGATCATTCATTATATCCAGATTTGGAGTCAAAATTATTTCTCTCAGGCAGGGGGAGAGAGCGTGTGATTGTCCTTTGAATTGTGGATGTCTCATTTGTCTTTGTATTTCCTGCTTTGTTTTCCAATATAGACTTGGCATCACCGTAGTGACTGTATTGTTTGAAAGCGGTGCAGAAACTCCTTTAAAGTGGAGTCTGATGTGCGTGTACACATACAAACTTCTGTGCAACTGTCTCAGCAACATCTTTGACACTTACCGATATCTGCCTCACACCCAAGTCACAACAAAAACACTGTCTCCATGTTATATATTTTTTTAATCTGTAGAAACAAGAACAACTGCTGTCACTTGGTTTTTGTCACCAGTATCAACAGTTTTGTGTGAGACTTCTAAAGTCATTCACATACAGCATGACACCCGCCTCCAACCCCTCAGGGAACATCATCACCGACAGATGCCAGGCAGCCATAACCCCTCATCTCCTCAATGAGTCACCCTGTCTTTCATCTCTCACCAGGGGAGATGGTGACCTGAGCCCAGGTCTGCGCCCTGTTCTCCGCACTGACCTCTCTCAGCGGGCCAGCTCACTGCACGGGACCTGAAGATGAACCTAAACACTTCATGTCCTGTTTCTTTTACAGTCTGAATTTCATTCCTGTCGCTGTGATCACAGCATGTAGAACCAGGCTGTATTCGGAGGTCAAATGTTCAGATATGTTGAAAGTACGGTTGAAGTCGGAAGTTTACATACACTTAGGTTGGAGTCATTAAGTCATTTTTCAACCACTCCACAAATTTCTTGTTAACAAAGAATAGTTTTGGCAAGTTCGTTAGGACATCTACTTTGTGCATGACACAAGTAATTTTTCCAACAATTGTTTACAGACAGATTATTTGACTTATAATTCACTATCACAATTCCAGTGGGTCAGAAGTTTACATTCACGAAGTTGACTGTGCCTTTAAACAGCTTGGAAAATTCCAGAAAATGGTGTCATGGCTTTAGAAGCTTCTGATAGGCTAATTGACATTATTTGAGTCAGTTGGCGGTGTACCTGTGGATGTATTTCAAGGCCTACCTTCAAATTAAGTGCCTCTTTGCTTGACATTATGGGAAAATCAAAAGAAATCAGCCAAGACCTCAGAAAAAATAATTGTAGACCTCCACAACTCTGGTTCATCCTTGGGAGCAATTTCCAAATGCCTGAAGGTACCACGTTCATCTGTACAAACAATAGTACGCAAGTATAAACACCATGGGACCACGCAACCGCCATACCGCTCAGGAAGGAGATGCGTTCTGTCACCTAGAGATGAATGTACTTTGGTGCAAAAAGTGCAAATCAATCCCAGAACAACAGCAAAGGACCTTGTGAAGATGCTGGAGGAAACGTACAAAAGTATCTTTATCCACAGTAAAACGAGTCCTATATCGACATAACCTGAAAGGCCACTCAGCAAGGAAGAAGCCACTACTCCAAAACCGCCATAAATAAGCCAGACTACGGTTTGCAACTGCACATGGGGACAAAGATTGTACTTTTTGGAGAAATGTCCTCTGGTCTGATGAAACAACAATAGAACTGTTTGGCCATAATGATCATTGTTATGTTTGGAGGAAAAAGGGGGATGCTTGCAAGCCGACGAACACCATCCCAACCGTGAAGCACGGGGGTGGCAGTGTCATGTTGTGGGGGTGCTTTGTTGCAGGAGGGACTGGTGCACTTCACAAAAAAGATGGCATTATGAGGGAGGAAAATGATGTGGATATATTGAAGCAACATCTCAAGACATCAGTCAGGAAGTTAAAGCATGGTCACAAATGGGTCTTTCAAATGACCCAAGCATACTTCCAAAGTTGTGGCAAAATGGCTTAAGAACAACAAAGTGAAGGTATTGGAGTGGCCATCACAAAGCCCTGACCTCAATCCCATAGAAAATTTGTGGGCAGAACTGAAATAGTGTGTGCGAGCATGGAGGCCTACAAACCTGACTCAGTTACATCAGCTCTGTCAGGAGGAATGGGCCAAAATTCACCCAACAACAGTTTTGAAGGCAATGCTACCAAATACTAATTGAGTGTATGTAAACTTCTGACCCACTGGGAATGTGATGAAAGAAATAAAAGCTGATATAAATTATTCTCTCTGATATTATTCTGACATTTCACATTCTAAAAATAAAGTGGTGATGCTAACTGACCTAAAACAGGGAATTTTCACTAGGATTAAATGTCAGGAATTGTGGGGAAACTGAGTTTAAATGTATTTGGCTAAGGTGTATGTAAACTTCTGACTTCAACTGTATAATGAATAGAGATGACTTGATTAGAATGTTCAGTAACATTGCACTCTACTAAACAGGCCCCAGGACCTTTTGTTGTTTCCATGTTTAGTTAATTCTACTCCATTATGTAAATATGTTTAGTTAAATGCACAATTGGGAGGGTAGTGAAGAGATGAAACTGTTTAGTGCAAAAGAATCCCTAACCCCATTTAGATGTATCATTGATGTCAACACTGTACAGTAGTGTATCTAGTATTCAATAGGACCCGTTTGCCCCAGAATCTCTCTCCTCTCTAGCGTGAAAACAAAGTTAAAGCTTGCAGGTTCAGGGTCCCGGGCAGCGAGGCTGGGAGCTGTGATTCTCCGAGGCTTTCGAAACAGAGTACAGCACAGCCACAGAGCCTCAGCAGAGCTTAAAATAGCGCTCTGTGTGCTGAGGCGAGAGGCTGGAGGGATGGGATAGGGAGAGGAGGGGAGGAGAGGACGCAAGCACTGGGGCACGTTACACAACAAAGTATTCCCAGATGGTTCTCCAGAGCCAAGCTACCACTTCAGATGGTCTTGTGAGCCTTGGCTCGGGCTCCTGCTGCAACGTGAGCTCAATTAGTTTCTGTAGCTACATAGATGAGCAAGACTACCTTGTTCTGAGTTGAGTTTAGTGTTTACAAGTGCTTGTTTTATTTCACAGGCAGAGTGAGAATGAATATACTATTTGTAAGGACGTTCCATCTGGTGGATATAAAAGGCAGCATATGTTATGCTAATCAAAATGGCAGTTTCTCATTTATGTCCTAGATTTAAATCTAGAATGTTCTACTGTTTATTCCTTGATCTAAGTTGAAAATGGAGAGGGGTAGATGTGGGGAAAAAAGCATATTTCAGCATTAAACAACTGGCCTTGGTCAATAGAGAGGCTCATTCCTAATTGAAATGTCCTCGTGTCTGATATTTTCCAATATTTATGCTATATCTAAGCAAATCCCCTTCCAGAGCATACAGACTGGAACTAACCCTGACCTATTTAAGACAGCATCTGGTTATGTTCTCCTTCTCGCAACAGTACCAACTCTCCCTAACCTCCATTGAGATCTCTAGAGGATGTCTTTTTAGCTGATGTGAATGTGTTGACAGGCCTACTGCACTGTAACTTGTATGGGGGGGAAAGAGAGAAGACTAAATGGACTGTTTCTGACACTACGGTGCCAGACAGCAGAATCAAAGGCATCTATTCAGAAGAATGTCAAAGGCATCTATTTATAGTATGGATATCATTCACCCGCATTTCTTAAAAGAAATTGATGTTCCATCCTTCAGAAAGTGAGTCCCAATTCTCCACCCCCAAAGTGTGGACTTGCCCACTCCCATTTGGGAGAAGGGTGAAAAATCAGGACTCAGCCATTCTACATTCAAACTAGACTTTTTGTAAGTCTGACACAAGGAATGGGGTTGACAAAAATGAATCCTGTTGTATTAGATTCAGGATTCAATTTTGATGTGGTTTCAGGTATTGTATATAAAACATGTTTACCTGGCCTTTTACCTGTTTGATGTGTTCCATCAAAGGATCATTACTTTCCATCCATCCTATCTGTTGTGATAAATTCACCTTTTAGCATCCCACCTGCCAATCTGATCGTGTACTGATCACAAATGGAGCTCTTTTTGAAGCAGCCCAGCACAACCTGTATTAGCATATTGATTCACAGGAGTCTACCTCATCTCTCTGACCTCAGCCGCAGAACTGGAGCAGGCTGGGGTAATTATCATTGGGCTAGACTCCAGTTAGGGCCATAGAGAACAGATGGCGTGTATATTATGATAATTGTCTGACCTATCTTCTGGGTTAGAAGGGATGGAGAATGTTTTTGTATGAATCAGCGCCTACTATTGTGAACTTACAAGGCAACTGCTTTGAGTTTTCAGTGTACCATCTACCTATGTAAGTGTCCTGACATTTTAAGAAACAATCTGAGGACTTCAACATTCTATCATAGTCACTGCACTCTCCAGTGTCTCTTCTGGTATTGAAGGGTTTTTGTTTATCGTGCTCTGTATTGAAGTATTCTCTCTTTTGGAATTGCTATCTGGCCTTTGGGTTTAAAGTGGTTATTTTTCCTCCTTGCTATGTTAAAGAGCCATGATATATAATATTCACTAATCCTTTACGTCATCATATAGAATAGATAACAAGTACCCTCTCACTGTCTGTCCCCCTACCTCTCAGGTAGCTATGACCTAGTGGTTATTAAACACCACTGATTACAGTATGAGTTTTACATTAGTGTTTTGCTGAGGTTGTGGTATTGCTTGTCCACATGCCCTTTTGACTGTGACGACAACACGCTCAACAATGTGTGCATTGTACCACAATAAGTCATACAGTAACGCACCAAGGTGAATGTCAGACAGCCACAATAGGTTGTAATAAAGGAAACATCACCTATTATTAGAAACTGCCCCTCGGGGAGGGTGATTGTGTGTAGGCTACGTGCGCAGTGTAATGTGAAACAGTCTTTCAGGCAGGATAATTGAAGTTTCTCTTTTTTTCTCATAACTTTAATTGAAGATGGTGGCTGCTCTCGCTATCTCAGATTTACAGGCTGATTTACAGGCTCCAGTTTCTGATGGAGACTATCAGCTGAGGCTGTTTGCCTGTCATCCTTTCCCAAGGTGACTTTGGCATCTTTTCACTCTGTGGAGACTTGGCTCACTTTGTTTTTGTCTTCAGTTACTGTGCTTTCTTTACTCAAGGTATTCAATCAACTTCTCCCCTCGGTAGATCATTAGGGATAGTATTTTAGACAAAGTATTTATTTATTTACCATAGTACTTGTTTTCTCTGGAAACGCATCAAAGGAGAAACTGTATTAATGTAACTCGAAGTAGGTTGACTTTCTTTCCAGCGGTCTCTTGAGTGGTCAAAGCCCGGGTTCTGACTTAGGCTGTTGCTTGGTAAGTGTTGTTTTGTCATAGTGCCTTTTACTACTGTCCTCCTGGTTAGTGGAGGATCCATAACAGCAGCATCAGACAGGGGGGAATGGCCAGCAACCGAGCTCAAGTTGCCCAGGAAAGACACTTGATCCTGGGCCACATTGCTCTCTGAGATGGGGGTGTTTGGTTCCGAGTGGAGGAAACTGGATCTGTAGGACGGGGTTTAGAACAATGACCTGCCTACCTGTCTAGAGCAGCTTCAGCTACAAAACTCTACAGAGGGAGTGATCAATACCACACAAACACATCTATCACTGTTTATCAGATCTATTATAGATGTATTAAAAGAAATGTCAAATTAATGTTCTGTGGGATAGTGTTTGTAATGGCATGCTGGGCCATGTCTCGTCTGAAGTGCCAACCTGTGTGTGTGAAGTTGGAATCAGGAAGTAGATAAGAACTAGCTACTGTCAGAGGCTCTCCAGACGTTAGCTACAGAGCACCAGGAAGTAGACCAGCAGTCCCTCTGTAAAGCCACACTATACACACTCCCAGAGGATGACTTCTATGATGCCCTGTCAGGTCAGTCAAATCCAACTGGTCTTCATGAAAGACTTGGACTGCATCCTAAATGGCATCCTATTCCCTATATTGTACACTACTTTTGACCAAAGCCAAATGGGTAGAGCACTACATTTACGTCATTTAGCAGACGCTCTTATCCAGAGCGACTTACAGTAGTGAATGCATACATTTTTATTTTTTTTCTCTGTGCTGGCCCCCCGTGGGAATCAAACCCACAACCCTGGTGTTGCAAACACCATGCTCTACCAACTGAGCTACAGGGGGCAGTACAATATATAAGTTCTCAACATCTGATATTTTCATTCAGAGTATTCAGATTTTTAATTGCAGGATATTCTGTTTTTCAATGACTGATCATTTATGAAAGACCTCTATAAACACCTCTATACAAAACGATCTATTAACACTTCTGGAGTACACAGCCAGTTTATAGTTTCAACGTTTCTTTGCAAAGGATACAGCAGGTGTAAAACAGTACAGTGAAATGCTTATTTACAAGCTCTTTCCCAACAATGCAGTTCTCAATATTCAGTATCAAGGTGAGAGGAAATAATATAAAGTAAGAAAACACACGAAGTACGAAAAGAAAAAGTAAAAAAGTGCCAGTACCATAATTACAATGTGCAGGGGGTACTGTATATGTAAATGGGTAAAAAGGATACATATTAATGGTAATGTTAATCAATATAGCAGCAGCGTAAGTGGTGAGTGGGTTTGAATAAATAATGGGCTGACTATCGTGGCTCTGCAGCAATTAACTATAAAGCTGAGTTGAGTCCTTCTGTCTGAATTGTTCATTGAAACTACCTGGCTCCCTAACCATAGCTCGTCCCCACTCTTGTCAGAAGTGAAAACCACTTCCCCTGTGGAGTTGTTTCTGTGTTGAAGAATAGGCTGGATCCTATATAGACGCATTGTTTATTTTTATCAGCAGCACAGACACCTTTAGGCTCCAGCAACACATATTTCTCCAGCAGACAGTAGGCTCTGGGGCTGAGGAAGATTTCACTCTTTTTTTGTCCTTTATACTGTAACTGGTTGGCAGTATTCTTTGGCAGAGAGTTAATAATTGTGTTGTATGATTTTCTGCTGACTGCCATAGCAATGGGTAGCCTATCCTTCAGATGGTCCTCGTAAACACACATTTTCACCATCTTTGACTATGCAATATCATAAAACCTTAATTGTATATGGATTGCTCATGACCATAGGCAGCTCTATCAGATGGGAACATCACACAAAGAGCAAGTTGAAGTTAAGAGCAACTTTAGAGTATGTGTCTCGGAACATAATTCACCACACATGCTAAAGCTCCCACAGCATGGTCCATTGCCCCAGAAGGTCCCCAGGGCACCTCAGCCACCCCAGCCTCCCTCCATATCTTTCTGTCTAATGACCAATCCCAGTGATGCATTACACGGCTGGTGACCCAACTTGCTACACTGGCTAATTGTCTCCACGTTGGGCTCAAATAATTGCCCTTAGAACTAGTGTCACAGAGAAGTAACAACCACAAAATGGCCTCTGCTAATGAATCCCAAGGCTGAGTCAGCTAGCTGTTGCTTCTTCTTAAGGTGAAATATTATCCCTTATTGAAAAGATATAGAAGAATTTAACAAGATTCTTATGTTCTACCTGGAACTTGTAAGTAATACATATGGCAACAAATACACATATAAGATTCATAGAAGAGTCGTGTAATATGACTGAAATGGGTGGATGACATTTACACATGACTGAAATGTTGCACGTATTGTATAAAAAAAACATACCAGAGACATGTAACCTAATCGTTCTAAGGTCTCTACATGGGACATACACATTTCTAACAACTTAGATCATAGTAATAGCAAGCTGTTGCAGGAGACATTTAAGCTAAAAGCCTATTTTTGCTTGTTCCGAAAATGCGATACAGAGGCTCCAAACGGAGGGTGTGACGCAATTGCGGAGCCTCCAGAGGGTTGCGGAGGTCAAATTGAGCTCCGTACCGCATCACCGTGCACCTCCCAAGTGTTCTAACAATGCTGAGGGCTCCATATACTGTAGCTCTGGATTGACACGATTGGTTGACAGTAGGTGGGGGCGGAAGGTCCTGTATAAACACAAACTCACTTCCTTGACAACTTCCTTCACAACAGCTCTGCTGCACGAAGCGCAAGAAGTATGAATGCCCTGAGTTCTGCAGAGGCCGTATCACTGTAAATGTTATACGGCCACTGCAGTTGTCAGAGTGACCGTGCAGAACATTTAAGCCATCTAAGGTCTAAACATACATGAGTCATGCACATTTCAAAGCACTTTCATTCCACTGTCTGACGTCATTGACGCGTGCAATGTTACTTATTGAAGAAAGAAGCAAGTAGTGCCCAACAAGGTAACCTGTCTAAATAACTATCGCCCGTAGCACTCACATCTTTAGCCATTAAATGCTTTGAAAGGCTGGCCATGGCTCACATCAACACCATCATCCCACATACCCTGGGCCTACTCCAATTCAAATACCACCCCAACAGATCCACAGATGACGCAATCTCTAATACACTCCACACTGCCCTCTCCCACCTGGACAAGAGGAACACCTACGTGAGAATGCTGTTCATTGACTATAGCTCAACGTTCAACACCATAGTGCCCTCCAAGCTCATCACTAAGCTCGGGACCGAACACCTCCCTCTGCAACTGGATCCTGCACTTCCTGACAGGCCGCCCCCAAGTGGTGAGGATAGGCAACAACACATGCGCCACACTGACCGTCATCACGGGGGCCTCTCAGGGTTGCGTGCTTACTTACCTCATGTACTCCCTGTTCACCCACAACTGCGTGGCCACGCACAACTTGTGGGAGTTAATGTAATGTAGCTAGGTGCAACTGCTATGTTAATGTAATGTAACTAGGTACAACTGCTATGTTAAGGAAACACAAGAACAATGGTTACATTGGTTGCATCTGGACATATGGCAGCTGGACACAACTAATGGATGCATTAAGTCAGGGCCATAAGTACATTTATGACAGTCAGACATACTAATGTCAGAAGGACACAGGAAGGAGGATGGTGGTAAAATGACCAACAGGTGAAATATAAGAATACAATAAATGTATTATTTTTTGTATGACATAAGGGGTCCTGCCACCATTATAATCTAACCAGAAGCAGAGATGGGCGTTACTGGGCGTAAACAAGCAAAGGACTCAGACTGAAAGATAATGGTGGCAGAAGGACTAAGGGGAGTAACTGCATTTACATATGGGATGTACCCATATGCTCTATGTGTATAAAAGCAAAGCCAGTGCTCAGGGAGGTTGGTTGTTCCGCGGACCAGCTCGGCTTTGCTATTTTGTATTAAAGCCTATATTGAATTCACAAGTGCTTGCAAGAGTGTTATATTTTTGAGGCAATATTCCTCGACAGACTCCAACACCAGCATTAAGTTTTCTGACAAGACGACGGTGGTTGGCCTGATCATGACGACAATGAGACAGCCTATAGAGAGGAGGTCAGTGGCCTGGCAGTGTGGTTCCAGGACAACAACCTCTCCCTCAATGTCAGCAAGACAAAGGAGCTGATCGTGGACTACTGGGCACGCCCCCATCCACATCGACGGGGCTGTAGTGGAGCGTCAATTTCCTCAGTGTCCACATCACTAAGGAATTATCATGGTCCAAACACACCAACACAGTCCTGACGAAGGCACAATAACTCCTATTCCACTTCAGGAGGCTGAAAGGATTTGTCATGGGCCCTCAGATTCTCAAGGTTCTACAGCTGCACCATTGAGAGCATCTTGACTGGCTGCATTAATGCTTGGTATGTCAACTGCTTGGCATCCAACCGCAAGGCGCTACAGAGGGTAATGCATATGGCCCAGTACATCACTGGGGCCAAGCTCCCTACCATCCAGGACCAATATACCAGGCGGTGTCAGAGGAAGGCCCTAAAAATGGTAAAATCGTCCAGCCACCGAAGTCATAGACTGTTCTCTACCGTACGGCAATCGGTACCGATGCACTAAGTCTGGAACCAACAGGACTCTGAACAGCTTCTACCCCTAAGCCATAAGACTGCCAAATAGTTAGTCTGGGTAGGTATTGGTTAACTAATTAATTATCTGCATTGACCCCTTTTTGCACTAACCTGTTTGATTCATCACATACGCTGCTGCTACTGTTTATTATCTATCTTGTTGCCTATTCACTTTATACCTAGCTATATGTACATACTGTATCTACCTCGTACCCCTGCAAATCGACTCCGTACTGGTAGGCCCTGTATAAAGCCAAGATATTGTTACTCCATTGTGTATTTATTCCTTGTGTTATTTTTCTATTATTTCTCTTTTCTTTCTCTGCATTGTTGGGAAGGGTCTGTAAGTAAGCATTTCACTGTTAGGCTAGACCTGTTGTTTACGAAGCATGTGTCAAATACATTTGATTTGATTTTGATATAACCAGAGGAAATGGAATTGTTATCTACAGTAATTACTCTATGCTTGGCCATAATGTGAACTACAAATGCTTGAGTACTGAATTAGATATAGCACTCTGTAGTGGTCAGCTCCAGCACAGTGTACAGTGCATTCGGAAAGTATTAAGACCCCATCCCCTTTTTCCACATTGTGTTATGTTGCAGCCTTATTCTAAAATGTATTTAAGTTTTTTTTTCCCCTCATCAATCTACACACAATATGTACCCCATAATGACGAAGGGAAAAAAATAAAAAATTGTGCAAAAAACCCCCAGAAATACCTTATTTACATAAGTATACAGACCATTTGCCTTGAGACTAGAAATTGAGCTCTGTTGGATCCTGTTTCCCTTGATCATCCTTGAGATGTTTCTACAACTAGATTTGGAAAGGCACACACCTGTCTATATTAGGTCCAACAGTTGACAGTGCATGTCAGAGCAAAAACCAAGCCATGTGGTTGAATGAATTGTCCATAGAGCTCCGAGACAGGATTGTGTCGAGGCACAGATCTGGGGAAAGGTACCAAAAAATGTCTGAAACATTGAAGGTGCCCAAGAACACAGTTGCCGCCATCACTCTTAAATGGAAGAAGTTTGGAACCACCAAGGCTCTTCCTAGAGCTGGCCGCCTGGCCAAACTGAGCAATTGGGGGAGAAGGGTCTTGGTCAGGGAGGTGACCAAGAACCTAATGGTCACGCTGACAGAGCTCCAGAATTCCTCTGTGGAGATGGGAGAGTCTTCCAGAAGGACAACCATCTCTGCAGCACTCCACCAATCAGGCCTTTATGGTAGAGTGGCCAGACAGAAGCACTCCTCAGTAAAAGGCATGTGACAGCCTGCTTGGAGTTTGCAAAAAGGCACCTCTAAAGGACTTTCAAACCATGAGAAACAAGATTCTCTGGTCTGATGAAACCAAGATTAAACTCTTTGGTCTGAATGCCAAGCATCACGTCTGGAGGAAACATGGCACCATGCCTACGGTGAAGCATGGTGGTGGCAGCATCATGCTGTGGGGATGTTTTTAAGCGGCAGGGACTGGGAGACTAGTCAGGTTTGAGGGAAAGATGAACGAAGCAAAGTACAGAGAGATCCTTGATGAAATCCTCCTCCAGATCACTCAGGACCTCAGACTGGGGCGAAGGTTCACCTTCCAACAGGACAACGACCCTAAGCACACAGCCAAGACAACGCAGGAGTGGCTTCGGGAGAAATCTCTGAATGTCCTTGAGTGGCCCAGCCAGAGCACAGACTTGAACCCGATCGAACATCTCTGGAGTGACCTGAAAATAGCTGTGCAGCAACACTGCCCATCCAACCTGACAGAGCTTGAGAGGATCTTCAGAGAAGAATGCAAAAAACTCCACAAATACAGGTGTGCCAAGCTTGTAGCGTCATACCTGTGACGACCCTCCCACTGTGACGAATTCCTTTCTTGTTTTCTTTAATAAGACGTCGGTGGGCGGAGCTGTTAGGGTCATCAGCAATCGGGTGTGTCCCGGGGATAAAAACACCTTTCCCCCATACATCAAGGAGACTCCACGCAGACACACTGTTGTTTTTTGTTGTTGTGGCATTTTGGGGCTTCTTTGTTTGTTTGTTTGTTTTTGGCACCACTCAACACCCCTCATTATCACCATCTATGCACGCATCCACTCACGTACGCTACTGACGACACACATTATTGTTACTTGTATATTGGTTAATTATATATTATTGTTATTTCTTTATCTCTGCGTTGTCACCATCTTTGTTATGGGCTAAGCCATTTCGTAACAAGTGGGGCCTCGTCCGGGATATAAGTTTGGTTCATAGACACTTTGGCGTGTAGTATTTTGTTGCATTATGACAGGTTAATGCTAATTGGGATGCGCTTTGGTTGGTATTCACTGCCTAGTCTTATTTTTTATTTAACTTTTATTTAAACAGGGAGTCACATTGAGACTAAAATCTATTTTTACAAGAGCCCTGTACACATTACAAGAAAAACAGAATATCAAAACAAAACAACAACAAAAAATTAAAATAATAAATAGACGTTTTAATAAAAGCAATCACAGTCAACTACATAGAGGTCCTCAATCATTTAAACTGCCTGAGAAGCACCAGCACATCTAACTGCAGTGAACTTTGTTCCACAAATTAGGGGCATAAAAACAAAACGCAGATTTTCCCAAATCTGTGGAGACTAGAGGGATCTCTAGTGTTATCCATTCCTGTGAACGGGTTTGGTAACTTGTGATTTTTATCTTAATGAATGATGTTACATATAGAGGGAGTTTCTGTCAGATTGCTTTATAAATAAATAAAAGACAATGCAGCTTTCTTCTTCCAGACAGAGAGATCCATCCTACATTTTATACAGACTACAATGATGAGTCCTAAAATTGTCCCCGGTGATAAAATGTATTGCTGAATGGTAGACTGCGTGCAAGGGTTTTAAAACAGGTTGCCGCATTCTTGTAAATAATATCACCAAAATCCAATAGAGGGAGAAGCTTTGTTCAAACAATCTTTCTCCTATTTTTAATACTAAGGCATGATTTTATTTCGATATAACAAAAACTATCTTGGATCTTAGCTTCTTAGTCAGATTTTTCATATGTGTTACGAAGGACAACTAGTCATCAATCCAGACACCCAGGTACTTATACTGAGAAAGAAGCTCAATTTGGGCTCCATTTATAGCGCAGATATGCAGGTCCTCAGGGTCAACATTTTGGGACCTAGAGAACATCATGAGCTTGGTTTTACTTGTATTTAACACTAATTTAAGATCTGTAAGTGATTTCTGAATTAAATCAAAGTCATGCTGAAGTTCACGAATGGCCTGCTGCACTGAGGTGGCACAGGAATACAAAACTGCATAGAGATGAATGTTACAAGTATTAACAGTGTTTCCCATGTCATTAATATACGAAGTAAACAATAATGGACCCAAAATCGAACCCTGAGGAACACCTTTTTCAATCTCAAGAAATTCAGATTTAACCCCATCTATCAAGATGGCCTGATCAAGACTCCCTTATGGAGTGGCAGCACATATGTGGATTTCCATGCTGTTGGAATACTTCCTGATTAAAAATGTGGGCTATCGAGCCAGCAATAAGGGGTGCTACACACTTAAGCAGACCAGGCTCCAAATGATCAGCCCCTGTACATGTTTTTTTGTCTGTTAACAAAGCATACAGGACTTCTTTATCAGTGAATTTTCTGAAAAGAAAACTCCCGACCAGCATTTTCACCATCTACATCCAAACTACTCTTTTCAAGAGCTAGCTTTGAAATGCATTCAAATATAAAGCCTGCAGAGATAAAATGCTGATTAAATGCATTAATGATATCAATTGTGTCAGTGATTGGGCCAGAATCTAAATTAATTTATTGGGGGAGAGAAGAGGAGACACAACCCTTCAGTGATTTAACAGCTTTCCAGAATTTAGCTGGGTTCCCTGTACATTCAGATAGTGTTTTAACATAATAATCTGATTTTGCTTTTTGAACTAGTTTTACACACACAATTCTCAATCGTCTGTGAATCTAGCTTTGGCCCAGGCAGCATCTCTGTTTTGTATGACTTCAGATAGCTCTGGACTGAACCAACGGCAAGACCTTTTTTTAATTATCAGTTTTTTAAAGGGAGCATGTTTATCTACAATACAATTAAAAACATTTGTGAAGTGGTTCAGAGCCAACTCTGGGTCAGGTATAGATGCAATACAATCAAAGTCACCAAAATAAAGGTCACAAAAAAAGGCCTGTTCATTGAAATGTTTTAAATTCCTCTTCTTGATAAGACAAGGTTTAGATGGAGGCATCCGTATATCCCTGACACATACAATGGGACAGTGGGCACTAATATCTAAAGCAAATAGCCCACTCCAAGCATATTTCTCTGGAGTATTTTTAAATATGAGGTCAATCAAAGTCGATTTCGTAGAGTTCTTTAAGTTTGGACGAGTGGGCTTTGTAATCAGCAGGGTCAAATTAAATGAGTACAAAAATCATTTTAACAGTCAGCATCCTGCGTTCCCCATGCAAGATTAAAATCTCCGGCGATCAACACCTCTGGGTTAATAAAAATGGCAATTAAATCAGTGAGTTTGTTTAGTATACACTTATTGGCGGATGGTGGACGATAGATTCCTATAACTGTTATTTTTGAGTTTGAACCCAACTGAAGCCTTAAGCACACAATTCAATTTGTTTAGGACTGGACGTAGCCTTTAAGGGAGACAGAAATAATATTCCTTGTGTAAATAGCAACACCACCACCTTTTGCCTTTCCTTTCAGCCCTAAACACATTGTAACCAACCATAGAAACCTCAGAGTCCAAGGTTTTATCAGTTAACCAGGTCTCAGATACAATAAAATAATCAGGGTCTGCCTGAGAGGCCCATATCTTGACATGATTCATTTTAGATAATAAACAACCAATATTAAGATGTAAAAAGGTCAAACCTTTTCTGCGTTTAAAATCATATGGAGTTTCAATACAAGTCAGATTACTTTGCGATTTCAGAACAACAGGAGACTCAAAGATCGGATTATACCTATTAGGAAAATAAAACATATTAGGAATAGCAATTACATTTCTCCGGTTAGCACCATTTGGCATGTAACCACTTTCAGATACAACACGTTGAACTCTCATAGAGACCAAAGAGGGGATGGTAAAAACTGACTTACAGTTGAAGTCGGACGTTTACATACACCTTAGCCAAATACATTTAAACTCAGTTTTTCACAATTCCTTACATTTAATCCTAGTAAAAATTCCCTGTCTTAGGTCAGTTAGGATCACCACTTTATTTTAAGAATGTGAAATGTCAGAATAATAGGAGAGAGTGATTTATTTCAGCTTTTATTTCTTTCATCACATTCCCAGTGGGTCAGAAGTTTACATACAAATTAAAATCAAATCAAAGTTTATTTGTCACGTGCACCGAATATAACAGTGAAATGCTTATTTACAGGCTCTAACCAATAGTGCAAAAAAGGTATTAGGTGAACAATAGGTAAGTAAAGAAATAAAACAACAGTAAAAAGACAGGTTATATACAGTAGCGATGCTATAAAAGTAGCAAGGCTACATACAGACACCGGTTAGTCAGGCTGATTTGAGGTAGTATGTACATGTAGATATGATTAGAGTGACTATGCATATATGATGAACAGAAAGTAGCAGTAGTGTAAAAGAGGGTTGGCGGGTGGTGGGTGGCGGGACACAATGCAGATAGCCCGGTTAGCCAATGTGTGGGAGCACTGGTTGGTCGGCCCAATTGAGGTAGTACGTACATGAATGTATAGTTAAAGTGACTATGCATATATGATAAACAGAGGGTAGCAGCAGCGTAAAAAGAGGGGTTGGGGGGGGCACACAATGCAAATAGTCCGGGTAGCCATTTGATTACCTGTTCAGGAGTCTTATGGCTTGGGGGTAAAAACTGTTGAGAAGCCTTTTTGTCCTAGACTTGGCACTCCGGTACCGCTTGCCATGCGGTAGTAGAGAGAACAGTCTATGACTGGGGTGGCTGGGGTCCTGGATGGCAGGCAGCTTAGCCCCAGTGATGTACTGGGCCGTACGCACTACCACCTGTAGTGCCTTGCGGTCAGAGGCCGAGCAATTGCCGTACCAGGCAGTGATACAACCGGTCAGGATGCTCTCGATGTTGCAGGTGTAGAACCTTTTGAGGATCTCAGGACCCATGCCAAATATTTGTAGTTTCCTGAGGGGTAATAGGCTTTGTCGTGCCCTCTTCACAACTGTCTTGGTGTGTTTGGACCATTCTAGTTTGTTGTTGATGTGGACACCAAGGAACTTGAAGCTCTCAACCTGCTCCACTACAGCCCCGTCGATGAGAATGGGGGCGTGCTCGGTCCTCCTTTTCCTGTAGTCCACAAACATCTCCTTTGTCTTGGTTACGTTGAGGGACAGGTTGTTATTCTGGCACCACCCGGCCAGGTCTCTGACCTCCTCCCTATAGGCTGTCTCGTCTTTGATCAGGCCTACCACTGTTGTGTCATCTGCAAACTTAATGATGGTGTTGGAGTCGTGCCTGGCCATGCAGTCGTGGGTGAACAGGGAGTACAGTAGGGGACTGAGCACGCACCCCTGGGGAGCTCCAGTGTTGAGGATCAGCGTGGCAGATGTGTTGCTACCTAACCTCACCACCTGGGGGTGGCCCGTCAGGAAGTCCAGGATCCAGTTGCAGAGGGAGGTGTTTAGTACCAGGATCCTTAGCTTAGTGATGAGCTTTGAGGGCACTATGGTGTTGAACGCTGAGCTGTAGTCAATGAATAGCATTGTGTATAAGTGTTCCTTTTGTCCAGGTGGGAAAGGGCAGTGTGGAGTGCAATAGAGATTCCATCATCTGTGAATCTGTTTGGGCGGTATGCAAATTTGAGTGGGTCTAGGGTTTCTGCGGTAATGGTGTTGATGTGAGCCATTACCAACCTTTTAACGCACTTCATGGCAACGGACGTGAGTGCTACGGGTCTGTAGTCATTTAGGCAGGTTGCCTTTGTGTTCTTGGGTAGGGACTATGGTGGTCTGCTTGAAACATGTTGGTATTACAGACTCATTTAGGGACATGTTGAAAATGTCAGTGAAGACACCTGCCAGTTGGTCAGCACATGCCCGGAGCACACGTCCTGGTAATCCGTCTGGCCCCGCAGCCTTGTGTATGTTGACCTGTTTAAAGGTCTTACTCACGTCGGCTACGCAGAGTGTGATCACACAGTCATCCGGAACAGCTGATGCTCTCATGCATGCCTCAGTGTTGCTTGCCTCGTAGCGAGCATAGAAGTGTTTTAGCTCATCTGGTAGGCTCGTGTCACTGGGCAGCTTGCGGCTGTGCTTCCCTTTGTAGTGTGTAATAGTTTGCAAGCCCTCAATTAGTATTTGGTAGCATTGCCTTTAAATTGTTTAACTTGGGTCAAAAGCTTCTCACAATAAGTTAGGTGAATTTTGGACCATTTCTCCTGACAGAGCTGGTGTAACTGAGTCAGGTTTGTAGGCCTCCTTGCTTGCACATGCTTTTTCAGTTCTGCCCACAAATTTTCTATAGGTTTGAGGTCAGGTCTTTGTGATGGCCACTCCAATACCTTGACTTTGTTGTCCTTAAGACATTTTCCCACAACTTTGGAAGTATGCTTGGGGTCATTGTCCATTTGTAAGAACCATTTGCGACTAAGCTTTAACTTCCTGACTGAGGTCTTGAGATGTTGCTTCAATATATCCATATAATTTTCCTACCTCATGATGCCATCTATTTTGTGAAGTGCACCAGTCCCTCCTGCAACAAAGCACCCCCACAACATGATGCTGCCACCCCCGTGCCTCACTGTTGGGATGGTGTTCGTCGGCTTGCAAGCCTCCCCCTTTTTCCTCCAAACATAACAATGGTCATTATGGCCAAACAGTTCTATTGTTGTTTCATCAGACCAGAGGACATTTCTCCAAAAAGTACGATCTTTGTCCCCATGTGCAGTTGCAAACCGTAGTCTGGCTTATTTATGGCGGTTTTGGAGCAGTGGCTTCTTCCTTGCTGAGCGGCCTTTCAGGTTATGTCGATATAGGACTTGTTTTACTGTGGATATAGATACTTTTGTACCCGTTCCCTCCAGCATCTTCACAAGGTCCTTTGCTGTTGTTCTGGGATTGATTTGCACTTTTCGCACCAAAGTACGTTCATCTCTAGGAGACAGAATGCGTCTCCTTCCTCAGCCTTATGACGGCTGCGTGGTTCCATGGTGTTTATACTTGCGTACTATTGTTTGTACTGATGAACGTGGTACCTTTTGGAAATTTCTCCCAAAGATGATCCAGACTTGTGGAGGTCTACAATTTTTCACTGAGGTCTTGGCTGATTTCTTTTGATTTTCCCATAATGTCAAGCAAAGAGGCACTTAATTTGAAGGTAGGCCTTGAAATACATCCACAGGTACACCTCCAATTGACTCAAATTATGTCAATTAGCCTATCAGAAGCTTCTAAAGCCATGACCTAATTTTCTGGAATTTTCCAAGCTGTTTAAAGGCAACAGTAAACTTCTGACCCACTGGAATTGTGATTCAGTGAAATAATCTCTCTGTAAACAATTGTTGGAAAAATGACTTGTGTCATGCACAAAGTAGATGTCCTAACCGACTTGCCAAAACTATAGTTTGTTAACAATAGATTTGTGGAGTGGTTGAAAAATGAGTTTTTATGACTCCAACCTAAGTGTATGTAAACTTCCGACTTCAACTGTACCTGTAATGCTAATATTTTCCTCACCTCAATTTAGTTGACCAAGAACCTTTACAATATTTGATGACTACAGCCGGGAGCTATTTTCACCGCGGTGAATTCCGTCTTCCACAAAGTAGCCAGGGCTATTCCAGAAGGAGTAAAAATTGTCATCGAAGGACATGCCCGAGTCCTTGGTTAGATGCATTAGCCACGGGTGAAGAGACCAAAGACGACTAAAATACTCAGTCCCACAACGGCGAGGAGATGGAATTGAGCCCGAGACAATTATATGTCCTGCTAATTTCTGAGCATTCTCCAAGAGTTGTAAGAAATTGCCTCTTAGTTTTACACATTTGAAAAGCATAATATAATTAGACCCAATATGCAACACAACTGTGTTCAGAGCAGGAACATGTTTCTTGATGGTGGGCATGATTTTTAATAAATCTAATACCTTAGCTCCAGGAAAACAAAGTGTACAGGTATTTTTGGACTTCCACCGATCTAACCATGGAGCTTCCCATACTAATAGTTGATGGCAGTTGTCCATGTAGAGCCGGAACCCTCAGCCCAACCCCAGCCCCAACTCGACACCCCACAAATGATAGGAATAGCAGAGCCCAGCGTAGACCCCGGTGAAGCAGAACCCACCTTCGTCCCCGGCGATGCCATCACAATGTTGTCCGATACAGAAGGAACCAAAGGAACCTCCGACGCTCCATGAGAAGATAGAGCTGGGACATCAGGCTCCAGAGCAGCTAAGCTATTCAATATCGGCAGCCCATTCATGAATCCCTTCACTGCAGAGGGCTCAAAGTGGAGGATGTCGACATCAACTTCCACTATGAGCGGCGACGTGTCTCCCTGTCTGGCCATCCAGGTCCAGGAGAGAATCCTCCCGCGATTCAGCAACAAAGGTCCCGCCTACTCCATTCTCCGTCGGTGAGCGATCATTTCCGAGCAGCGGCCAGTCCACCCAAGATAACCTGCCCGAAGGCGAGACTCCCATCAGCCCAGCGCGATGCACGGCCCTCTGAGTGGAGAAAAAAGAGAAAATTGCAAGTCTTGGCTTTCCCAGTAGCCTGTGCAAATCGGTAGCGACTTCCTCTCTGTAGCCCTCCGTGAGCAGGCAATTGTTGCACTGAAAGTCAGGGCATTCGACCCCATCCCGGAACAGGGAAAAGTATATACAATTCCTGCAGCGTTGATCACCCGTGAGGTGGTTGTGTTCTGCGTTGGAGAGAGGAACATTGGTTAGTTTCCAGGCCCCTGCCCAGGCTGGAAACTACTCGCTGTTAGGACAACGGTGCGAGGAGGTGAGTACAATCTGCTGTGTAGGGTAGTGCCATTTGCTACTCGGCGCTATAGTCTTTCTTTTCCCCTTTTAGGCTTAGCGACGTGTTCCACTTTGGAATACATTGGGGAAGGTTATTTTGTTTGTTATTTTTGTGTGGTGTCCGTGGACGGAGCAGTTGTCTCTACAGTGTGTAATTACCCACCGCGAATCCACACAAAGACTAGGGTTGAGTTATTGTAGGATTCGGGGAAACACCTTCTATCTCATCTCTCTCTCCTGTGGTGCCCAGTGTGATTGGCACTTCTCTTGTTGTGGTCCGGTCTAGTGTGCTCAGCAGAGGGGAAGAGTGAGATTTTATTTTGCAGTTACTTGTGACTATGGCATCTAATATAGATGAGTTCATTTGCGTTCCATCAGAGGAACTGTTAGAATGATGTACTAAAGAACAGCTGTTTAAGATCGCTGAACACTATCAGGTTGAAATTGGTGATAAATGTCAAAAACATATTGAAGGCCAATCTGATGGAGAGTGGTATACTCATAGTTACCACGCAGCCTCTGCCGAGGACTCGCCACCTCCCCAGCTATCTCCCCGTTTTGCGACAATGGCCCCTCCGTCTATTAGCCCTAGTCGTCTTTCTTTTGAACAGTAGAAAGAACTGCTTCTGTTAGAGCATTATTGCATATTGTTTTAAGCTAAAGCATGATCGTGTTAAGCATGAAAAGAAATTGGAATTTAAACAGGAATTGGAGCACGCTAAAATCAAGCTGCAACAAGAGTGGTTAGACTTGGTTAGGGATGGAAAGCTCCCAGGGGAGCGTTTGTTTAGGGAAGGTGACCCTGATTTACCTAGGTGACCCTGACCCTGGTCAGTAAATCAGACACATTTGATATTGTTGGAAACTTACGGCTATTGACAAAATTTTATGAGAAAGACCCTGAGACGTTCTTTTGATTGTTTGAGCACGTTGCTGACGCTAGGAGTTGGCCTGATTCTGATCGCACTTTAATGTTGCAGTGTGTGTTGACTGGTAAAGCGCAGGAAGCATATTCAGCTCCAACAGTGTCAGCAATGCTAAGGTTAAAATGGCTGTGTTTCAGATTTACGAATTGGATCCTGAGGTTTACCGCCAAAAATGAAAACATTTAAAAAGGGCTGATAAACAGACTCATGTTGAGTTTGTGCGAGAGTTATCTTCACAGTTTAATCGCTGGTGTTCCCCCTCTGCGGTTAAGACTTTCCAGGGGCTGTGTGATCTGATTATGCTAGCGCAATTTAAGGACCCAATCCCTGATTGGATAGCCACGTACATTAATGATTGAAGACTGAAGACTCTCTGAAGCTGTGGTTTTTGACGGACGAGTATGTTTTGACACAAAAGTGGCTTGGCAGAGCCCTGTATTCAAAGTGAGTGAGGGCGTTTGAAGAGATTTGGGCCTCGCCCACGGAGACACTGGTGTTTCTGCGTTCATGAAAACCTCTCACACTTGTCAATTAATGGGTAAACCTAATCAAGCTATTAAGCTGGTACCGCTCTTTCCTATTCCCGTAGTCAGCCTCGCTCTGAGAATGGTAGTAGTTACCTGTTCACTGTGATGTGTCAGACCACTAGGATTCCTGCTGCCTATCCTCTCCGGTCTATCACCACTAAGTCTGTGCTAAAAGCTTTGACTCAGTTTATCTCACTGTTTGGAATCCCTAAGGTTATTCAGAGTGACTAAGGTTCTAATTTCACCTCTAACCTGTTTGGTTCTCCAACAACTCCATTTTAAACACCATTTTGCTAGCACTTGTAATGCACAGAGTCAAGGAGCGCTGGAACGTTTCCATCAATCACTTAAGTCTTTGTTGAGAGCTTATTGTACAGAGATAAGGATTGGGAGGATGGGTTGCCATGGTTACTGTTAGCCGCCAGGTAGGTTTCCTAGTGTTCGGATATAGTGTGCATGGGCTTCTAGCAGTGTTCCAGGATGACTGAAAGTCTCCCAAGCCACCTCAGTCCCTATTATCTTATGTGTGTGATTTCCAGCGACGCCTGTGTACCACTGGTGAGATGCTGAAGAAAAGCTGTCAGCTTCACATGGGAGGATGAAAGAAATATTTGATCGGCGAGCTGAGCCTCGTCACTTTAGTCCAGGTGACCAGGTTCTTGCTCTGCTGCCCATTGTTGGTTCTCCTTTTAATAAAACACGATATTGACGAAGGGGAAGCTGACCCCATCCGTCAGCTGTTCTATAGAGTTCCTTCAGAGAAACTGAGTTGTCTGGATGCTGAGATCAGGTACATGCTGGAGAGTGATATTGCAGAGCCTTCTTTCTCCAGCTGGGCTTCTCCGTGTATCTTGGTCAGTAAACCGGATGGGACAAACAGATTTTGTACGGACTACCGTAAGGTAAACCGTGTCACTAAGCCAGATTAATTTCCTCTTCCTTGGATGGAGGACTGTGTTGATCAGGTCAGAGCAGCGAAGTTTGTGAGCAAGTTTGAGCTGTTAAAGGGCTATTGGCAGGTGTCACTGACGCGTGGGGCATGCAAAATCTCTCCCTTTATTACACCCTCCAGTCTGTACCGGTTATGAGTTTCAGCCTGCTTAGCAGCACCTGCCACTTTTCAGTGCCTTATGAATAGGTTTGTCTCAGGTCTGGTCGGGATGTGCTGTTTATCTGGATGATGAAGAGGTTTATGCAGATACTGGTGGACATGTTTTCTCATGTGCATTGTTCCTGAGTGCTGTGACGTATGCATGTCGTTCACGTGACCTGCCACTGTTTATTTTGTATATTGTGTTGTCCTGTCATCTGTTCCCTGCTGTCCTCATTTTATTTATTTCCTCTTCAAGGTTGCTTCCTGTGCGCAAATGTTTCTGAGGTCTGGGGAGGACGAGGTTGGTTGGGGCAGTGGGGCAGCTTAAATACAAACATACTGCCCTGGTGAATATATACATTTTGGGGGGGTTTGGTTGGTGTGGTGTTCCGGGGTCCAACAGGACAATGACACCAAGCACACAGCCAAGACAAAGCAGGAGTGGCTTCGGGACAAGTCTCTGAATGTCCTTGAGTGGCCCAGCCAGAGCCCGGACTTGAACCCGATCGAACATCTCTGGAGAGACCTGAAAATAGCTGTGCAGCAACGCTCCCCATCCAACCTGACAGAATGTGAGAAACTCCCAAAATACAGGTGTGCCAAGCTTGTAGCGTCATACGTGTTACGACCCTCCCACTCGGTCTGCCGAATTCTCTCTCTGCTCTTGTTTTCCTTAATAAGATGTCGGTGGGTGTGGCTGTGATGGTCGTCAGCAAAATGGGACACACCCGGGCTCGGGTGTGTCCCGGGGATAAATAAGTTACGACTCCCACCGAAGGTGGCACCCCCTCCTGCTCGGGTGGGGCTCGGCGGTCGTCGTCACCGGCCTACTAGCTGCCACTGATTCCTTTTTGTTTTCCCCTTTCTGTTATTGTTTGCACCTGTCCTTAGTTGGGTTGATTAGCGGGGCTGTATTAGCTAGTTGGCCCGCCTGCTCTTTGTGCGGGATTGTTTCTCTGTTGGTTGCTTTGTTACGCGCTGTATTGTATTTAGCGCTAGTGCGTTGGTTTACGCTCACTGTGTTTTGTCCCCTGTGTTTGGGGCACTTTGATTTTTGTGTGCGCTGAGTTCGCTATTTGGGGTGGCAGGTGTTTTTGCTGTATCGCTCATTAAAAGCCAGCACCCGTATCACTGCTTCCTGCGTCTGATTCCTCCTCCACTACGCCTAAGCATTACAAAATACCCCTTTCCCCCATACATCAAGGAGACTCTGTCCACACAGACACTGTTTTTTGTTATGGAATTTTTGTTTGTTTCGGCACCTCTTAACTACCCCTCATTATCACCATCTATGCACGCATCCACTCACTTACAGTACACTACTGACTACACACACCATTGGTACTTGTATATAGGTTACTTTATTTAATAAATATATTTTTGTTATCTCCACGTTGTCTACCTCTTTGTTATGGGCTAAGAGCCGGTTCATAACATACCCAAGAAGACTCAAGGCTGTAATTGCTGCCAAATGTGAGTCACAAAAGTACTGAGTAAAGGGTCTGAATACTTATGTAAATGTGATATTTACGTTTTTTGTTTTTTTATAAATGTGACAACATTTCTAAAGCTGTTTTTGCTTTGTCATTATTGGGTATTGTGTGTAGATTGAGGGGAAACAAAACAATGTAATCCATTTCTGAATAAGGCTTTAAAGTAACAAAATGTGGAAAAAGTCAAGGGTTTGAATACTTTCCGAATGCACTGTACCTTAGAGCAGGGTGTTCCAGCTGGCGGCCCGCAGGTGATTATTTACATTTTTTTGTTGGACATAAAATACTGTAAAAAACACCAGAAAATCATCTCCAAGTGATTTTAATTTTCGGAATCTGTTCCAAAGTATTCCCGCATAATAGCGAAATGTGTGATTGTATACAAATGTAAGCAAGGTTTCAAATTATTTTATTCAAATATGATCTGTTTGGCTACTTTCGGTCAATTTGCAGTTTACAAATTATTTGTAATTATGTTCCAGACCCCTGAACCGTCACTCAAGAAAATATTGTATACAGGCTACAATAGGAGCGCGCTACGGTGGTATACAGTTTGTGCCTTTTAGAGTGATCCCTGTTACTCTAGGATTGTTGCATTATTCATCCATCCACAGTTATCTACTGGTCAGTGCTCTCTCTCTCTCTCTCTCTACTCTTATAAATATACCATGCTTACTGCATCTATAATGAGATGATGATAAAGATCGACCGGCATGTTATGGAGCATTATGAGACCTGTATCTTGTTTGTTTACATAATAAAGATACATCAACACATTATGTCCATTTCTTTGATTGAACTTTACTTTTGGATTAAGCCACACGACCCACTTTTATAAATAGCATTACTCTATAATGAGAGATTTGAAGCTTTGTTGTTCCCATAACTGATCATGCCAGCGCAATTTTTGAATTTAAATGCTTTATTAGCATGCCAAAAAAATGCATTTGTATTGCCACTATCATTAAGTTCTTGAATATTTGATTAGTCATGCCAGCTCCTTAATCCCAGTATCTCAGCTCCTCCTCATTTTGTAGAGATCTGTTTTCCCCTCCCCCTTTTCCTGGGTGTTAATACCTGTGTTGTCCCTGGTAGCAGAAGAGTGAGGTCTAGGTTAGAGGCGGAGCCAGAGTACTGTACTAACCACAGCAGACACAGCACCCGGAGGAAGCAGAGCATCTATGTGGCTTCTCATTGGAACACTATCCCACAGGTGGGGTTTCGCAGGCTCCAGGGAGGGAGAGGAGGAGGAAGAGGGAGTTCAGTCAGTCACTACCGGGTGGAGGAGTGTGCAGGCAGGTTGCAGGTCTAAGAATATAGTTTTTGGGCTAGGTTTAAGCTAAGCTTACTATGTTTTGGACTGAGCTCAAAGGTGACATGACCCCCTCTCTCTCTCTGGCCACTGGCATCCCTCTCCTGCAGATTCCGAGAACAAGCATTCTCTCTCTCTGAACGGCTTCCTGTTTGTGGTCGGACACTCGTTTGAAGAGGAAGAGGAGAGAGAGCCCCCTCTGTTCAGCAGCAGCCTCCATTGCCGTACCACCCTCAGGGAACGGCCACCGCCAGCGGAATGTCCGGGGAGGGTAACCATGGTAACCAGAAGGCCCAGTGCAATGGAGTAAAGAAGCACAGGTAGGATCACGCTCTACTTAATGTGATGTAACGGCTTGTTTCCCACGTGGTTTCCAGCTTGGTTTTCTTGTCTCCTTTCTTCTCCAGTGTGTGTAATAGCAAGGATTGTATCAGTGTTTGGCTCAATTACTCTAGTATATTCCATTATTTTTATTTGATCGTTATTTTTCATTTCTAAAGTGTGTTTTGATCACGTGTGACATTTTGTAGGAAATTACTTGGTAGGAAAGACTCACCAGTCACAATGTTGTTACTGCTGATGTCCGTAATGTCATTAGAATGTATAATATTTGATCACTTAGCATAAGTCTTTGATGACTGTTGTGGTGTTCAGAATAGACTGTCAGCAGCCAGCGGCTCTACAGTATACTGTATGTAATGTGATACCCCAGTCTGTCTGTCTTTCTGTTCCAGTGTTTTTTGTTTGAGCACCCAAGCCCCATAGACAGGTTTCTCTTGTTTTTCCATCCACAGTTATGTCATTGAGATTCAGCAGGCTAGTGGCTTATTGGAGCTTCGTACACTGGGTCAGAGCAGAAAGCTTTTTGAAGATTGGCCAATCGACTTTCTTTACGTGGATGAGGAGGGTGGCATGCCCTTTTTCTTAATCCAACAATTGAACAGTGAATAATTTAGTACTTGCCAGCTTCGAGAAACAAAGACCGTGAGGAAAGGGATGTGTGTGTCTGTGTGTGTGTGTGTGTGTGTGTGCGTGCGTGCCTGTGTACATGCATGCGCCTTTGTGTGTATTGAAAGAGATTGATGAGAAGCTTGTTTATACATTATAAATCCTGTCATTCAGAGACCCTTGTTTATGTCTCTGGCTGTGTGTAGATACAGTACATTCGGAATATATTCAGACCCCTTGACTTTTTCCACATTTTGTTGCGTTACAGCCTTATTCAAAAATGTATAAAATATTTTTTTTCCCTCATCACAATACTCCATAATGACAGAGTGAAAACAGATTTTTTGCATTTATTGCAAATGTATTAAATATTTTTAAAAACATACCTTATTTACATAGGTATTCAGACCCTTTGCTATGAGACTCGAAATTGAGCTCAGGTGCAACCTGTTTCCATTGATCATCCATGTGATGTTTCTACAACTTGGAGTCCACCTGTGGTAAATTCAATTGATTGGAGATGATTTGGAAAGGCACACACCTGTCTATATAAGGTCCAACAGTTGACAGTGCATGTCAGAGCAAAAACCAAGCCATGAGGTGGAAGAAATTGTCTGCAGAGCTCCGAGACAACAGGATTGTGTCGAGGCACAGATCTGGGGAAGGGTACCAAAACATGTCTGCAGCATTGAAGGTCCCAAGAACACAGTGGCCTCCATCGCTCTTAAACAGAAGAAGCTTGGAACCACCAAGGCTCTTCCTAGAGCTGGCCGCCCGGCCAAATTGAGCAATCGGGGGAGAAGGGCCTTGGTCAGGGAGGTGACCAAGAACCTAATGGTCACGCTGACAGAGCTCCAGAGTTCGTCTGTGGAGATGGGAGAACCTTCCAGAAGGACAACCATCTCTGCAGCACTCCACCAATCAGGCCTTTATGGTAGAGTGTCCAGACAGAAGCACTCCTCAGTAAAAGGGACATCACAGCCTGCTTGAAGTTTGCCAAAAGGCACCTGAAAGACTCTCAAACCATGAGAAACAAGATTCTCTGGTCTGATGAAACCAAGATTGAACTCTTTGGTCTGAATGCCAAGCATCACGTCTGGAGTAAACCTGGCACCATGCCTATGGTTAAGCTTGGTGGTGGTACCATCATGCTGTGGGGATGTTTTTAAGCGGCAGGGACTGGGAGACTAGTCAGGTTTGAGGGAAAGATGAACGAAGCAAAGTACAAAGAGATCCTTGATGAAACCCTGCTCCAGAGCACTCAGGACCTCAGACATGGGCGAAGGTTCACCTTCCAACAGGACAACGTCCCTATGCACACAGCCAAGACAACACAGGAGTGGCTTTGGGACAAATCTCTGAATGTCCTTGAGTGGCCCAGCCAGAGCACAGACTTGAAGCCGATCGAACATCTCTGGAGTGACCTGAAAATAGCTGTGCAGCAACACTCCCCATCCAACCTGACAGAGCTTGAGAGGATCTTCAGAGAAGAATGCAAGAAACTCCACAAATACAGGTGTGCCAAGCTTGTAGCGTCATACCTGTGACGACCCTCCCACTGCGACAAATTCCTTTCTTGTTTTCTTTAATAAGACGTCGGTGGGCGGAGCTGTTAGGGTCATCAGCAATCGGGTGTGTCCCGGGGATAAAAACACCTTTCCCCCATACATCAAGGAGACTCTCCACGCAGACACACTGTTGTTTTTTGTTGTTGTGGCATTTTGGGGCTTCTTTGTTTGTTTGTTTGTTTTTGGCACCACTCAACACCCCTCATTATCACCATCTATGCACGCATCCACTCACTTACGCTACTGACGACAGACACTATTGTTACTTGTATATTGGTTACTTATATATTTTTTATATTCTCTTGCTCTCATCCAACACTTCTCACTCTGCCCCTACTCGGATGGTATTGCGCCGTCCCAACCTTCGCTCTCTCTCTCCCGCTACTCTCTCCTCTTCCATCCTATCATCTCTTCCCTCTGCTCAAACCTTCTCCAACCTATCCCCTGATTCTGCCTCCTCAACCCTCCTCTCCTCCCTTTCTGCATCCTTTGATTTTCTCTGTCCCCTATCCTCCAGGCCGGCTCGGTCCTCCCCTCCTGCTCCGTGGCTCGACGACTCACTACGAGCTCACAGAATAGGGCTCCGGGCAGCCGAGCGGAAATGGAGGAAAACTCGCCTCCCTGCGGACCTGGCATCCTTTCACTCCCTCCTCTCTACATTCTCCTCTTCTGTCTCTGCTGCTAAAGCCACTTTCTACCACTCTAAATTCCAAGCATCTGCCTCTAACCCTAGGAAGCTCTTTGATACCTTCTCCTCCCTCCTGAATCCTCCTCCCCCTCCCCCCCCCACTCCTCCCTCTCTGCGGATGACTTCGTCAACCATTTTGAAAAGAAGGTTGACGATATCCGATCCTCGTTTGCTAAGTCAAACGACACCGCTGGTCCTGCTCACACTGCCCTACCCTGTGCTTTGACCTCTTTCTCCCCTCTCTCTCCAGATGAAATCTTGCATCTTGTGACGGCCGGCCGCCCAACAACCTGCCCACTTGACCCTATCCCCTCCTCTCTTCTCCAGACCATTTCCGGAGACCTTCTCCCCTTCCTCATCTCGCTCATCAACTCATCCTTGACCGCTGGCTACGTCCCTTCCGTCTTCAAGAGAGCGAGAGTTGCACCCCTTCTGAAAAAACCTACACTCGATCCCTCCGATGTCAACAACTACAGACCAGTATCCCTTCTTTCTTTTCTCTCCAAAACTCTTGAACGTGCCGTCCTTGGCCAGCTCTCCTGCTATCTCTCTCAGAATGACCTTCTTGATCCTAATCAGTCAGGTTTCAAGACTGGGCATTCAACTGAGACTGCTCTTCTCTGTGTCACGGAGGCTCTCCGCACTGCTAAAGCTAACTCTCTCTCCTCTGCTCTCATCCTTCTAGACCTATCTGCTGCCTTTGATACTGTGAACCATCAGATCCTCCTCTCCACCCTCTCCGAGTTGGGCATCTCCGGCGCGGCCCACCGGTCGCTCCTACCAGGTGGTGTGGCGAGAATCTGTCTCCGCACCATGCGCTCTCACCACTGGTGTCCCCCAGGGCTCTGTTCTAGGCCCTCTCCTATTCTCGCTATACACCAAGTCACTTGGCTCTGTCATATCCTCACATGGTCTCTCCTATCATTGCTATGCAGACGACACACAATTAATCTTCTCCTTTCCCCCTTCTGATAACCAGGCGGCGAATCGCATCTCTGCATGTCTGTCAGACATATCAGTGTGGATGACGGATCACCACCTCAAGCTGAACCTCGGCAAGACGGAGCTGCTCTTCCTCCCGGGGAAGGACTGCCCGTTCCATGATCTCGCCATCACGGTTGACAACTCCCTTGTGTCCTCCTCCCAGAGTGCTAAGAACCTTGGCGTGATCCTGGACAACACCCTGTCGTTCTCCACTAACATCAAGGCGGTGACCCGATCCTGTAGGTTCATGCTCTACAACATTCGCAGAGTACGACCCTGCCTCACACAGGAAGCGGCGCAGGTCCTAATCCAGGCACTTGTCATCTCCCGTCTGGATTACTGCAACTCGCTGTTGGCTGGGCTCCCTGCCTGTGCCATTAAACCCCTACAACTCATCCAGAACGCCGCAGCCCGTCTGGTGTTCAACCTTCCCAAGTTCTCTCACATCACCCCGCTCCTCCGCTCTCTCCACTGGCTTCCAGTTGAAGCTTGCATCCGCTACAAGACCATGGTGATTGCCTACGGAGCTGTGAAGGGAACGGCACCTCCATACCTTCAGGCTCTGATCAGGCCCTACACCCAAACAAGGGCACTGCGTTCATCCACCTCTGGCCTGCTGGCCCCCCTACCTCTGAGGAAGCACAGTTCCGGCTCAGCCCAGTCAAAACTGTTCGCTGCTCTGGCACCCCAATGTTGGAACAAGCTCCCTCACGACACCAGGACAGCGGAGTCAATCACCACCTTCCGGAGACACCTGAAACCCCACCTCTTTAAGGAATACCTAGGATAGGATAAAGTAATCCTTCTAACCCCCCCCCCCCCCCCCCCCCCCCTTTAAAAGATTTAGATGCACTATTGTAAAGTGGTTGTTCCACTGGATATCATAAGGTGAATGCACCAATTTGTAAGTCGCTCTGGATAAGAGCGTCTGCTAAATGACTTAAATGTATATATTTTTGTTATTTCTTTATCTCTGCGTTGTCACCGTCTTTGTTATGGGCTAAGAGCCGGTTCGTAACAAGTGGGGCCTCGTCCGGGATATAAGGTTGGTTCATAGACACTTTGGCGTGTAGTATTTTGTTGCATTTTGGCGGGTTAATGCTAATTGGGATGCGCTTTACTTGGTATTCACTGCCTAGTCTTATTTTTTATTTAACTTTTATTTAAACAGGGAGTCACATTGAGATTAAAATCTCTTTTTACAAGAGCCCTGTACACATTACAATAAAAACTGAATATTAAAACAACGTACACGTGTATAAAACAATACACCAACAAAGATAAAAATAATAGACATTTAATAAAAGCAATCACATTCAACCCCAACCAATCATTTAAACTGCCTGAGAAGCACCAGCACATCTAACTGCAGTGAACTTTGCAGATTGTTCCACAAATTAGGGGCATAAAAACTAAACGCAGATTTTCCCAAATCTGTGGAGACTAGAGGGATCTCTAGTGTTATCCATTCCTGTGACCAGGTTTGGTAACTTGTGATTTTTATCTTAATGAATGATGTTACATATAGAGGGGGTTTCTGTCAGATTGCTGCATTGTCTTTTATTTATTTATAAAGCATTCTTCTTCCAGACAGAGAGGTCCATCCCACATTTTATACAGACTACAATGATGAGTCCTAAAATTGTCCCCGGTGATAAAATGTATTGCTGAATTGTAGACTGTGTGCAAGGGATTTAAAACAGGTTGCCGCATTCTTGTAAATAATATCACCAAAATCCAATAGAGGGAGAAGCTTTGTTCAAACAATCTTTCTCCTATTTTTAATACTAAGGCATGATTTTATTTCGATATAACAAAAACTATCTTGGATCTTAGCTTCTTAGTCAGATTTTTCATATGTGTTACGAAGGACAACTAGTCATCAATCCAGACACCCAGGTACTTATACTGAGAAAGAAGCTCAGGCTAGAGAACATCATGAGCTTGGTTTTACTTGTATTTAACACTCATTTAAGATCTGTAAGTGATTTCTGAATTAAATCAAAGTCATGCTGAAGTTCACGAATGGCCTGCTGCACTGAGGTGGCACAGGAATACAAAACTGCATAGAGATGAATGTTACAAGTATTAACAGTGTTTCCCATGTCATTAATATACGAAGTAAACAATAATGGACCCAAAATCGAACCCTGAAGAACACCTTTTTGAATCCCAGCCAGAGCCCGGACTTGAACCCGATCGAACATCTCTGGAGAGACCTGAAAATAGCTGTGCAGCGACGCTCCCAATCCATTCTGACAGAGCTTGAGAGGATCTGTAGAGAAGAATGGGGGAAAAATCCCCAAATACAGATGTGCCAAGCTTGTGCATCATACCCAAGAAGACTCGAGGCTGTAAGCTCTCCAAAAGCGGCTTCAACAAAGTACTGAGTAAAGGGTCTGAATAATTATTTAAATGGGATATTTCATTTTTCCAAAAAAAGATATAACCTGTTTTTGCATTATCATTATTATGTGTTTTGAGTAGATTGACAAAGAAAAATGTTCTACCATACTGTAGTATGTTAAGGAGAACTAGTTTTTAATTTGATACCTCAATTTGTAATCCCTTGTGATCTTCTGTGGCCCACAAGCATACAATAAATCCTTGATTATGCGAAAAGGCGTATTTAGGCTTGATTTGATTCGACAGGAAATGTAAAACATAGCTATGGAAAGTGAATGAGGCTTTAGAGTGAGTGTACGTAGTTACAGGAGAGGAGTCAGTTCATTCAGCCTAATATGTTATGCTGTGTTGTGTAGCCGACAGAAGTACTGCTCCGCCATGCTCCACTGGCCTGCTCATTCCGCTGTTGATAAGAGAGAGGGTTAGGATTTATCCCCACGGCCCTCCTCTTTCCATCTCTCCTCAATCTCCCTCTCTCCTCCTCTCCCTCCTTCTCTCAATTGCCTGTTGCGTCTGTTTAGTTGGAGCGTCAGTATTCATTGTGCGTAGCTGCTTCTCTGCTCACCTCTGAGCAAACACACCGTCTGACTCATACATACACACACTAGTGATGCGCGGGTTGACTCATAACCCGCAGCCCCCATGGTTATATCCGCAGGGCAGGTGGGTTTAGGTCATGAAATATAGTGTGGATGAAGGGCCGGTGTGTGGCGGTCGTGTTGAATAAAGAGAAAACAATAAATACAAAAATCCATAAATGTATCATTCTTGTACATCTATAGGCAACATTGAGGTTTTTCTTTCATTGTTTTGAGGCATACAAATAGCCTACACACCAATCCCCAAATAGCCTACACACCAAACGCTTTTGGGAACGGGCAGTGAAAGTTAACATTGATCGACTGAGGCAAAAAGGACAATGTCGGAATTTAATTCAATAAAATAAAAAGCTGTGAAATGGAGAGTTGAATATAAAGAGAAGGGAGGGCCAGAAAAGTTGCGAATGCGCATTTAGGGACTGTCTGTAGAGGCGCTATTTTTTTTGCATCATAAAAGCAGATAGTATTTCAGCCTCCTAAAATATGCATCCAAGTTGAACTGAAATCTTATCAGAAAAATGTTGGGTTGTTTTCACAGCGATCTATTTTGCACAGAAAATATACCATTTTTGGGGGGAGAGTAATTGCATCTTCTCCCCTGTCCCTAAACGTGTTTGCTCTGCGAAAGAAGCAGACATGACAGAAAACTTTACTGATGTCAACTAGATTGTAGCATTCATTCTATAATTCATGACATTATTCTCATAAGCAATGGTTTATTTAGTCTTCTATGGCAACATATAATGACATAAGAGAAGCTGCATGTATCTAATTATAGACAAGTTGACTAACAAATAGTCTACCAATATGACGGAAATTATAAGCAGAAACGTATTTAACTGAGGCAAAAAAATTATCCTGCACCCCAAGGCAAAAAATCGTTAGGCCGTCTCTGTAGTCTATATCACATTTTCTATATTTGCGGGTTAGGGTCGGGTGTGGGCTTCAGATTTTCACAGCTGACCCGTGCACCACTAATTCATACATACACACACACACACACACACACACAGGAACACACGCACACTCTCCCATTTATTCATGGTTATTGCACGAGGTTTGACCGCAGCAGTTACAGTTAGCTCATTAGTTGTCAGGTAACTCTGTTTCCTAATGGCAAGGCGAGGTAACTCTGTTTCCTAATGGCAAGGCCAGATGAGGTAACTCAGTTTCCTAATGGCAAGGCAAGACGAGGTAACTCTGTTTCCTAATGGCAAGGCCAGACGAGGCAACTCTGTTTCCTAATGGCAAGGCCAGACGAGGTAACTCTGTTTCCTAATGGCAAGGCCAGACAGGTAATTCTGTTTCCTAATGGCAAGGCAAGACGAGGCAACTCAGTTTCCTAATGGCAAGGCCAGACGAGGTAACTCTGTTTCCTAATGGCAAGGCCAGACGAGGTAACTCAGTTTCCTAATGGCAAGGCCAGACGAGGTAACTCTGTTTCCTAATGGCAAGGCCAGACGAGGTAACTCAGTTTCCTAATGGCAAGGCCAGACGAGGTAACTCTGTTTCCTAATGGCAAGGCCAGACGAGGTAACTCTGTTTCCTAATGGCAAGGCCAGACGAGGTAACTCTGTTTCCTAATGGCAAGGCCAGACGAGGCAACTCTGTTTCCTAATGGCAAGGCCAGACGAGGTAACTCTGTTTCCTAATGGCAAGGCCAGACGAGGTAACTCTGTTTCCTAATGGCAAGGCCAGACGAGGTAACTCTGTTTCCTAATGGCAAGGCCAGACGAGGTAACTCTGTTTCCTAATGGCAAGGCCAGACGAGGCAACTCAGTTTCCTAATGGCAAGGCCAGACGAGGTAACTCTGTTTCCTAATGGCAAGGCCAGACAGGTAATTCTGTTTCCTAATGGCAAGGCAAGACGAGGCAACTCAGTTTCCTAATGGCAAGGCCAGACGAGGTAACTCTGTTTCCTAATGGCAAGGCCAGACGAGGTAACTCAGTTTCCTAATGGCAAGGCCAGACGAGGTAACTCTGTTTCCTAATGGCAAGGCCAGACGAGGTAACTCTGTTTCCTAATGGCAAGGCCAGACGAGGTAACTCTGTTTCCTAATGGCAAGGCCAGACGAGGTAACTCTGTTTCCTAATGGCAAGGCCAGACGAGGTAACTCTGTTTCCTAATGGCAAGGCCAGACGAGGCAACTCAGTTTCCAAATAGTACGTCAAGCCCTCGCTGATATTCCAGATAAGGTTAATGTAATACAGCTGTTTGCATAACTAAATGGTGACTATTTTTTATTTTAGAAACATGCTAAAATGTTAACAGTCCTGAAGACACAATGATAAAGACCGTAGTTGTATATTCTAAACATGCTTCTCCATGAACAATGTCGAGAACATCACATAAAACCAGGGACACAAGCTTAAATACAAATGCACATACTTAAAAAGTGGAGACACACGTCATCAACAACAACAAGATACTGTACCACTATCTGATAAATGTGATAGCCTGGAGTGTTGCTAAAATGTAGGAGGAAGAGCGCTGTGCCTTATCTATACAGTAGCTATATCTAGGCCTCGGTGGAAGTATGCCACTGTAAGAGACTCTGGCTTAAACCCCTCATCAATTACTCTGTCACCATAGTCCTTGTTTGTTTTCTCCTGACACTGTCTCCTAGCCTGGTCCCAAATCTGTTTGTATCGTTTGGCGTGACAATGACCATAGGAGTTGACTATAGTAGTTGGTAAGACAGCACAAACAGATCTGGGACCAGGCTAAGAGACAGGATCAGGAGAATACAAACAAGGACTGTGTCTGTTTCAGTGGGAGTACTACATTTAGATTTGACCTTGTTGTTTGTCCGTTTCTGTTCTATCCCACAGAACGTCTTTACCAGCGCCCATGTTCTCCAGGAATGATGTCAGCATCTGGAGCATCCTGAAGAAATGCATTGGCATGGTGAGAATTAACACTCATTATTTATTTAAAGAAAAGTACAGTACTGTGTTGGTACATCCCAAAAAGCACCAGAGCTGGATACAAATGTATCAGGCTGGGCAAAGAAAGAAAGGGATGTTTGTTCACTGTTTCCTGTTCCCCGAAAAAAGTTGAAATCAAACAGTTAGCGAACATGCCTTTCTCTCTGCCAAGAATTCAAACACAAACAAACAGGATTTCCAGGACTGAGTTTGAGAAACCCTGCTGTAAAATACTCTGGCCGTCAGTAGTGGTCTGTAGGGATCCTAATACCCTCTCTCTACTTCCTGGATGAAATTTGATTTGATCTACAGCCTACACTTCCTGTAAATCCCCCAATTAAAAGGGTTGATTCCCACCTAATCCTGGGCTGTGTCCCAAATGGCAACACTATTCCCTATGTAGTGCAATACTTTGACCTATGGGCCCTGGTAAAAAGTAATGCACTTAATAGGAAATAGGGTGCTATTTGGGACACAGCTCTGGTGTAGAGGAAGATGCCACCATTGGCAATGGAGAAACTACCTTGACTATGTTTGTCCTATATATGGGGCTTAATGAGTTATATCCATGGCAATCTATTATTTTAGCCCAGGGTTCCTGCTGAAATGTGGGCCTTTAATGACACTCCAGAGACCAGTCAGTAGTGGTGTCAAACAGTGTTCCAGGCTGGGGTCTAGACTACAGCTTTTTGCTGATGTTATTTCACACCTCTCATCGAAACACCATTATGTGTGCTTTACAGGGAATTTCACTCTATTGCCAGTGTAGCTTAGCGGTTAGAGCGTTGGGCCAGTAACTGAAGTTTGAATCCCTGAGCCGACTAGGTAAAATGTATCAATCTGCCCTTGAGCAAGGCACTTAACCCTAATTGCTCCAGAGTCACCATCAATAATGGCACTTTCCGAGGGTGTCGCACTCACCCCTTTTGCCTTTAGAATAGCCTCAATTTGTTGGGGCATGGACTCTACTGTACAAGGTAGGTGTCAAAAGCATTCCACTCGGATGCTGGGCCATGTTGACTCCAAGGGATCATAGCTTTCACCTGGATTTACCTAGTCAGTCTATGTCATGGAAAGAACAGGAGTTCCTAAAGTTTTGTACACTCAGTGTATATTTGTCTGTGTGGGCTGTGAATGAACTTCATTGCTTGTGTGTTTCCTTACCCCTGTCTCTGACTCTTCGGCTCCTCTCTTCTGTCCCCAACCAGGAGCTGTCTAAGATAGCAATGCCAGTGATCTTAAACGAGCCCCTTAGTTTCCTGCAGCGGCTTACAGAGTACATGGAGCACACGTACCTCATCCACCAGGCGAACACCACCACAGATTCCATGGAGAGGATGAAGGTAGCGAGCACCCATTATCATCATCCTCTTAGATAGACACACAAGTTTTCACTCATAGTTACAGCCAGCTACTCTTTTTGCTGTGCTCATCTACAGCCGCTAACGTTACAAACTTCTGTTCATCTGTGATGGTTTCAGTGTGTTGCAGCGTTTGCTGTGTCTGCTGTAGCTTCACAGTGGGAGAGGACGGGAAAACCCTTCAACCCACTACTGGGAGAAACCTATGAGCTCATCAGGTTTGACCTTAGGTTGACTTTTCTGTATTTGTTCTGAGTTGGTCTGGTACCACTAGTCGTACTAGTTTGCGACTCAAGACGTCTTCAAAATACATCTCAACATGTCAGATGTCTGAAGACATTTGAAGACAGAAGGTGATGGCTAAGGTATGTAGCATTAACCCCCTCCCTCCTGTCCCTTCAGAGAGGACCTAGGGTTCAGGTGGATGTCGGAGCAGGTGAGCCACCACCCCCCCGTCAGCGCCTTCCATGCTGAGGGCCTGCAGGAGGACTTCCTGTTCCACGGCTCCATCTACCCCAAACTCAAGTTCTGGGGCAAGAGTGTGGAGGCGGAGCCTAAAGGCATCATCAGCCTGGAGCTACCCAAGTGAGTCTGGAGCTGAGATTCCCTCCACAGTGTACATGTAGCTTTCCCTCACTGAGGGTTTGGCTTGGAGTGTTCTCGAATTGGCCTTTATCTCCCAGTTAAGCTAGCAATACATCTATTCTGGGAGTTTTTTCTGAAGGCTGGATGAAATGAATAAATTGAAGCTTAAAGGACATTTGTAATCTCCCTGAAGTAGTTTGGTATGAGTTGGCATCTCTAAGTGGACATGGTTGGTGAGAGATTATCTGCTGCTATGACATGTTCTCCGTCTCTGCAGATACAACGAAGCGTACACCTGGACAAACCCCACCTGTTGTGTCCACAACATCATCGTGGGCCAGTTGTGGATCGAGCAGTACGGCAATGTGGAGGTGATCAACCACAAGTAAGGGAGACTACCTTGCCGTGTGTGTGTGTGTGTGTGTGTGTGTGTGTGTGTGTGTGTGTGTGTGTGTGTGTGTGTGTGTGCAGTAGTGTGGATCCACATTTGTTTCCAGTTTATTGAACAGTGTAACAGAACTGGGACAGATACTTGCCATTACAAAGGAGATAGACTGAGCAGCTACATGTTAGTTGTTTGAAAGTATTGTCTCACAGTGGGAAATAGTGAACGAGAATATGAAAACAAAGCCTTGTCTTTCTGTGACAGGACCGGAGAGAGATGCAGCCTGATATTCAAACCATGTGGCCTCTTTGGCAAAGAGCTGCACAAAGTGGAGGGCTACATCCTAGATAAAAGGTATTGTGGCTTTTCTTTTGTTACGAATTGAAGGTTTTTTGTATTGCATTGCTGGCCAGGTCTCCCTGGTAAAAAGGTATCCTGACCTCAAATGGGACTCCCTGGATAAATAAAGGTTAAAGCTGCAATATGTAGCTTTTTGGGCAACCCAACCAAATACACATATTAATGTGAGTTATAGATCTGTCATTCTCATTGAAAGCAAATCTAAGAAGCGGTATATCTCTTCTATGTGCTGTATTTCTATACTCCCCATTCTTAAGGTTCATTTTTGCATCTTTTACTTTCGGTTTTGTACACCAGCTTCAGCTGAATTTTAGCAACCAGGAAATGCGATTTCTGCTTATTGCACCTTTTTTTTAAATAAATGTTACAACCTGATTCTTTCCGGATTGTGTTCCTCACTGATGGGACATCTAATTACCAAAGAAAAGGCTACAACACATTTTGAGGCCCCGTGTGACACTTGTGTGTGCAGCAAAAAGAAGCTCTGTGCCATCTACGGTAAATGGACCGAGTGCTTATACACTGTGGACGCTGACACTTATGATGCTCATAAGAAATCTGACAAGAAGAACTCAGAGGAGAAGAAAAGCAACATGCAGGTACAGTATGATGTGCACTAATCAGAAACACACCATATCAAAAACAAGGAGGTGCCTCGAGCCCCATTGGGGTGATTATGTAACTATTATAATCTTTGAATTATTTTCCTTGTCTGCTACGTGAAATAAGCTATATACTATACCTTATGTCAGTCCAGTGCTGTTCAGTACTATTCATAGATTCAGATGATAAATGGAAATAAATATTACTCAATAAGCCACTAAGGGTGACATTTTCGTGGTCCAAACACCATGGTAGCGTTCCCCTGCTCAGACATTGCATGCATCAACCAATGGTTACATGCCACGTCATCGACTGTGCCATCGGGCACCAGATTGCAATAAGATGTGATTTAGCTGATACTTAAAATACCTTTCCATAAACCTCCTTGTAATCTGGCAGTGTGATTTCATTTCAAACTTTTATTGAACAGTGTGTGTTATAGGGAGGTGAATATTTGATTAGAGTTTAGTAAACTGAGCAATACATAAATAGTAAATTCTTAATAGCGCACATTGTTGAAGAAACATTTCAAATTAAATCGTGCTGCTAGATTACAATGAGGTTTTTGGTAAATTTGGCACCTAACACATTGCTTTCGCACCATGAAAATGTTGCCTGAAATGGATCCTTTTGCTCCATGCTCATGAATGAGTGGTATTTAAGCAACCTTTAAACTAGTTTTGGAGTGAAAACCCTTGATATGACCCAATAAGTAGCTATTGTAAGCCATACCTGTTTTAAGGTTGCATGTGTCCCCCTGTCTGTCCCTCCAGACCAGTGTAGATGAGGAGCCAGAGGAGATGCCCCTGCCTGACGGAGACACGGTCCAGGTCATCCCAGGAAGTGAGCTGATCTGGAGGATAGTCCCCCGGCCAGACAACTCTGCAGAGGTGAGAGGGGAGGAGCGGTAGGGGGTGAGAGAGAATGGGACAAGAGCAGTTCTGGGGAATAGCCCCCCGAGTAGACAACTGAAGGGATCACAGGCATGATAGAGTACTGTATTAGGAGGATTACTAAGAAGCAGAAATCTGGGATGTACTAATGATATTTTAGCCTTCTTGAGTGATTCAACTGGTTGTCAGTTTGACTCAGTTATTGATTTGTTGAATCCACTCTCTCTCTCTCTCTCTCTCTCTCTCTCTCTCTCTCTCTCTCTCTCTCTCTCTCGTAGTTCTATGCTTTCTCCACATTTGCCATGCAGCTGAATGAGCTGGAGGAAGGCATGAAGGGGGTCCTACCCCCCACAGACTGTCGACTCAGGCCTGACATCAGACACATGGAGAAAGGAGACATGGGTATGGTGATAAAGTTATATAGGGCATTGTATGATAAAAGCATTGTGTCCACATCTGGTGTTCAGTAATTTATATTTTGATATGTTAAAATATTTCTCAGACTCGGCAAGTGCAGAGAAGAAGAGGGTAGAGGAGAAACAAAGACTGTCCCGGAAAAATCGCTCCAAATCAACCGAGGAATGGAAAACAAGGTGAGTGATTGGGTCCTCTCCACCTCCTGGAACCTTTGCTTCTGCCGTGCAAAACCCTCATTGGATGTATGCTAACACTATGCTAGGCCTGCTTTGCTAATTATCCTACATTTGTGTCATAATGTGCTGTGTGTTTTGCTCTCCCCTGTGTTGTCATTGTGAAGGAACCCAGCTCTTGGCCCCAGGTTTGGCTCTGCTTGTCTGCTGTGTCTTTTGATTGTTGTTATGGTTCACTGTTTGAATGCTGCACTATACTGCCTCCCTCAGGACAGCTTTAGAATGGCAGCAAATGCATTGATTGAAACACTGATCATGCATCTGCACAACCTGAATGTAGTTGACTCCTGAAAAGTACGGTGCCTTCAGAATGTATTCACACACCCCTTGACTTTTTTCACATTTTGTTGTTACAGCCTGAATTTAAAATGCATTAAATACATATTTGGTGTCACTGGCCTACACAAAATACCCCATAATGTCAGTGGAATTACATTTTTAGAATTCTTTACAAATTAATTAAAAACGAAAAGCTGAAATGTCTTGAATCAATAAATATTGAACCCCTTTGTTATGGGAAGCCTAAATAAGTTCAGGAGTAAAGAATTGCTTAACAAGTCACAAGTTGCATGGACTCACTTTGTGTGCAATAATAGTGTTTAACATGGTTTTTGAATGACTACTTCATCCCCACACACAACTATTTTTAAGGTCCCTCAGTCGAGCAGTGAATTTCAAACACAGATTCAACCAGAAAGACCAGGGAGGTTTTCCAATGCCTTGCAAAGGGTAAAAAAATAAATAAGACATTGACTATCCCTTTGATAATGTTGAGAAGTTATTAATTACACTTTGGGTGGTGTATCAATGCACCCAGTCACTACAAAGATACAGGTGTCCTTCCTAACTCAGTTGCCGGAAATGAAGGAAACCACTAGGGGATTTCACCATGACACCAATAAAATAGTTAAGAGTTTAATGGCTGTGATAGGCGAAAACAGAGGATAGATCAACAACATTGTAGTTACTCCCAAACATAACGCTTTGTATTCAGGACATAAAGTTAATTACTTTGTCACATTTTTTGCAGTTTTACTTTAGTGACTTTATGCAAACAGGATGCATGTTTTGGAATATTTTTATTCTGGGAAAATCCAACACACCACTGATTACCGTCATGTTATGGGTATGCTTGTCATTGGAAAGGACTAGGGAGAGTTTTTTAGGATAAAAAATAAATGGAATAGAGCTAAGCACTTGCAAAAACCTAGATGAAAACCTGCTTCAGTCTGCTATCCAACAGACACTGGGAGATAAATTCACCTTTCAGCAGGACTATAACCTAAAAAACAAGACCAAATATATACTGAGTGTATCAAACATTAGGAAAACCTTCCTATTGAGTTGTATCTTTCACCTGGATTCACCTGGTCAGTCTATGTCATGGAAAGAGCAGGTGTTCTTAATGTTTTGTATACTCGGTGTACACTGGAGTCGCTAATATTTAATGTTCCTGAGTGGCCTAGTTACAGTTTTGAATTGAATTGGCTTAAATCTGTTGCAAGACTGGAAAATGGCTGTCTAGCAATGTTCAACAACCAACTTGACAGAACTTGAATTTTCTTTTAAAGAATAATGTGCAAATATTGTCCAATCCAGGTGTGCAAAGCTCTTAGAGACTTACCCCAAAAGACTCACAGCTGTAATCGCTGCCAAAGGTGATTTATTGACTCAGGGCAGTGTTGTAGCACTTATTGAATGTCTCGGTATTGGATACATTTGTACTCGGTCTTGACTCAGTCTAGCACAGCGGAGTAAAACCGCTTCACCAGGCCAAATATAAACACTCCTTTCTTGAAACATTATCTTAACAGCCTTTATACTGTATCTATTACAGACATGTTTGCGCAGTGGCGAACCTATAGGCTTTTAGTGTGTGACAGGTTCGTAATTCTGAAAGGACAGCAACCGTAATACCAGCGCACTCCTGTAGGGGAGTGCACTTTTTGTAGAACACGAAGGGTGGTGCCTTAGTATACGTAATATCCAAACATTTTAAGAATTTATGAAAACGTGACCATATCTAAGTGGTCGCTTGTCATAAAAAGTATAATTCTTCCTGGGGGTGTATGTGAACAGATTTTAAGTAGGTTTCATGTTGCTAAAATGCTGTCAATTCCACTTTAAATGCAACGTTTCACACACAAGCTATTTTGGAAGAGGTGGCTAACAACAGCAAGTGTGCTGCTATAAAAAAACAACTGTTCCACTCATCAGATGATGATCATTTGAAACTTAACGTCTTGTTGAAAGTTATTCTTGAAAAGGGAGAAGCTAACAAATTAGCAACATCCTCTTTTGATAACACCTGCTACAGCCGCTGCAAACTAGCCAACAACAATAGCTAGCTACAGTAGCTAGACCGTAGGAAAACTACTGCTCGCTATTGCACAGTGACCTGTTGGCCTTCAAGATTGCAGATGTTTCCATAAGTTTCTGTAAAAACAATCCCACCCATTAAGTCAAAATGGGATTCCACTATCACTCCAAAATTTTGCCCTTATACAATTGAATGGCAGATGCCTTTATCATGCTTTTAGTGGCCTAGCCAATGGCTGATTTAGCTACCTATATTTATCTCCCGACATACAAGTAAAGAAAAATCATGATTGGATCTTTTTTCTCTTCAGTTTTAACCATTTCCAACAAAAACCAGAGATTAAATCAGAACATAATTGAAAATAATATCATTATTATTATAATGATTATTTTATAAATCCTTAGCCCTTCTCTGAAGGCGTAGAAGGCCCATTGTTCCCCACTGTGTTTGGTTAGTAATAATTTATAGAGTGGCTCTATTTTCCCGCAGCATGCGTTTTATTTACTATTCTTAATATCTTAAGAATCAATGTGTTGTTCTGAAATATGAACACAGAAATACTGGACATTTTGAAATCTAATGGTGGTGATTTGATAAAATTACAATCATGGTCTGGAATTGCGCTTGCATTTTTTTGGTCTCGGTCTTGAGGTCTTGACTCTGTCTCTGACCCCTTCTCCCCCTCCCGGTCTCGGTCTTGACTCGGTCTCACCCCCCCTCCCCTCAGGTCTTGGTTTTTGACTTGGACTCGATTTGCTCCGGTCTTGATATTGAGTCGGTCTTGCTTTAGGTGGCCTTGAACACAACACCGACTCAGGGGTATGAATACTTAAGTAAATGAGATATTTCTGCATTTCATTTTCAATACATTTGCAAACATTTCTAAAAACATGTTTTTTCACTATGTTATTATAGGGTATTGTGTGTTGATGGGTGATATTTTTTCTTTTATTTAATCCATTATGAATTCAGGCTCTAACAATATAAGTCAAGGGGTATGAATACTTTCTGAAGGCACAGTACACATTGAATAAGCTAAAATAATATGTTGTATTTGCAGTGCAATTCACCTGTCCAGGATATCTGCATGCTCCAGTTTGCATGAATACCCTTAAGGCCAAGTTATATGGAGAAACACATTTTCAATTGAAGCGCTGGAAGGGATGGCTGTCGTTTTACAGACTCCTAACCAACTGTGCTATTTTGTTTCTTTTTTCGTATAGTTTGTAACTTATTCGGTGCATAATGTTGCCGCTACCGTCTCTTAAGGTCCCGTGTGTCTCAGTTGGTAGAGCATGGTGTTTGCAACGCCAGGGTTGTGGGTTCGATTCCCACGGGGGACCAGTACGGAGAAAAAATTTATGAAATGTATGCATTCACTACTGTAAGTCGCTCTGGATAAGAGCGTCTACTAAAATGTAAATGTAAAACGTTAATACCGAAAAGAGCTTCTGGACATCAGAACAGCGATTACTCACCCCGAACTGGACGAAGATTTTTTTCTTTAATTAGTCAGACGCAAAGGATATATTGCTTTGTCGAGACAAGGCCCAAATCCCTGTCATCCGTGTGAAGAAAAGACAGAGAAAAAGGGGGAGGAGGGCGGGGTGCCTTGTAAGAATTTTCCGATGAGTAGGTAAACCATCACTATCCTCCGTATTATTGGCCAACGTGCAATCATTGGAAAACAAACTGGATGATCTACGATTAAGACTATCCTACCAACAGGACATTAAAAACTGTAATATCTTATGTTTCACCAAGACGTGGCTAAATGACGACACGGATTATATAGAGCTGGCTGGCTTTTCTGTGCATCGGCAGGACAGAGCAGCTATGTCTGGTAAGATGAGGGGTGGGTGTCTATTTGTCAATAATTGCTGGTGCGCGATGGCTAATATTAAAGAAGTCTCGAGGTATTGTTCGCCTGAGGTAGAATGCCTCATGATAAGCTGTAGACCACACTATCTACCAAGAGAGTTCTCATCTATATTATAGCACCACAAACCGATGCTGGCACTAAGACCGCCGCACTCAGCGGCTGTATAAGGCCATGAGCAAATAAGCGGTGCACCTAGTGACCCGGGACTTTAATGCAGGCAAACTTAAATCCGTTTTACCTCACTTCTACCAGAATGTCACATGTGCAACCAGAGGAAAAAACTCTAGACCACCTTTATTCCACACACAGCGACGCATACAAAGCTCTCCCTCTCCCTCCATTTGGCAAATCTGACCATACTTCTATCCTCCTGATTCCTGCTTACAAGCAAAAACTAAAGCAGGAAGAACCAGTGACTCGCTCAATACGGAAGTGGTCAGATGATGCAGATGCTATGCTACAAGACTGTTTTGCTAGCACAGACTGGAATATGTTCCGGGATTCATCCAATGGCATTGAAGAGTATACCACCTGTCACCGGCTTCATCAATAAGTGCATCGACGACGTCATCCCCACAGTGAATGTACATACATATCCCAACCAGAAGCCATGGATTACAGGCAACATCCGCACCGAGCTAAAGGCTAGAGCTACCGCTTTCAAGGAGTGGGACGCTAACAAGAAATCCCCCTATGCCCTCCGATGAACCATCAAACAGGCAAAGCGTCAATAAGATTGAATCCTACTACACCGGCTCTGACGCTCGTCGGATGTGGCAGGGCTTGAAAACTATTACGGACTACAAAGGGAAACCCAGCCGCGAGCTGCCCAGTGACGCGAGCCTACCAGACCAGCTAAATGCCTTTTTATGCTCACGTCGAGGCAAGCAACACTGAAGCATGCATGAGAGCACCAGCTGTTTCATACGACCGTGTGATCACGCTCTCCGTAGCCGATGTGAGCAAGACCTTTAAACAGGTCAACATTCACAAAGCCGCGGGGCCAGACGGATTACCAGGATGTGTACTTCAAGCATGTCTTCACTGACATTTTCAACTTCTCCCTGCCCGAGTCTGTAATACCTACATGTTTCTAACAGACGACCATAGTCCCTGTGCCCAAAAAAGCAAAGGTAACCTGCCTAAATAATTACCACCCCGTAGCACTCATGTCAGTAGCCATTAAGTGCTTTGAAAGGCTGGTAATGGCTCACATCAACACCATCATGCCGGAAACCCTAGACCCACTCCAATTCGCATACCGCCCCAACAGATCCACAGATTACTCAATCGCACTGCCCTTTCCAACCTGGTCAAAAGGAACAAATATGTGAGAATGCTGTTCATTGACTACAGCTCAGCGTTCAACACCATAATACCCACAAAGCTCAGCTCATCACTAAGCTAAGGACCCTGGGACTAAACACCTCCCTCTGTAGTTGGATCCTGGACTTCCTGACGGGCTGCCCCCAAGTGGTAAGGGTAGGCAACAACACATCTACCACACTGATCCTCAACAGTAGGACCCCTCAGGTGTGCATGCTTAGTTCCCTCCTGTACTCCCTGTTCATCCACGACTGCGTGGCCAAGCACGACTCCAACACCATCATTACGTTTTCTGACAACACAACAGTGGTAGGCCTGATCACAGACAATGATGAGACAGCCTATAGGGAGGAGGTCAGACACCTGGCAGTGTGGTGCCAGGACAACAACCTCTCATTCAATATTGAGGAAGACAACGGAGCAGATCATGGACTATAGGAAAAGGAAGGCCGAAAAGGCCCCCATTAACATCGACGGGGCTGAAGTGGAGCGGGTTGAGAGTTTCAAGTTCCTTGGTGTCCACATCACCAACGAACTATCATGGTCCAAACACACCAAGACAGTTGTGAAGAGGGCACGACAACACCTTTTCCCCCTCAGGAGGCTGATGAAAAGATGAGGCAATGGTACCCAGATCCTCAGCTGCACCATCGAGAGCATCCTGACCGGTTGCATCACCACCTGTTATAACAACTGCTCGGCATCTTACCGTAAGGCGCAACAGAGGGTAGTGTGTACAGCCCAGTACATCACTGGGGCAAAGCTTCCTGACATCCAGGACCTATATACTAGGCGGTATCAGAGGAAGGCCCAAAAAATTGTCAAAGACTACAGTCACCCAAGTCATAGGCTGTTCTCTCTCTGCTACCGCATTGCAAGCGTTACCGGAGTGCCAAGTCTAGGAACAAAAGGCTCCTTCACAGCTTTTACCCCCAAGCCGAAGGACGGCTGAACAATGGCCACCCGGACAATTTACATTGACCCCCAAATCCCCTTGTTTTTACACTGCTGCTACTCGCTGTTTATTATCTATGCATAGTCACTTTACAAATTACCTCGGCTAACCTGTATCCCCGCACATTGACACGGTACCGGTACCCCCTGTATATAGCCTCATTATTGTTATGTAATTTTCGTGTAACTTTTTTTTTTTACTGTAGTTTATTTAGGAAATATTTTCTTAACTCTATTTCTTGAACTGCATTGTTGGTTAAGGATTTGTAAGTAAGCGTTTCACGGTAAGGTCTACACTTGCTGTATTCGGCGCATGTCACAAATACGATTTGATTTGGTTTAAATCCCACCATCAGGAGTTGACTACTGTATATTACGAAGTTTGTTGGTGTGGGTTTTGTATTTATCACAATCATCATGTAAAACACTCATGCCTGTGCCTGGATACTCTATTGTAGTTTATCTGACTTGGTTCCTCTTGTTGCTCCCATATAGGTGGTTCCACCAGGGCACCAACCCCCACAACAAAGCTCAGGACTGGCTCTACTCCAACAGCTACTGGGATCGGAATTACTCCCTGCTGCCTGATATATACTGACCTACAGGACACACACCACACACACACATCTCTATCTGTACACACCTCGTCTTAACTCGCTCTGCAATTTTTAATATTCTGACACTGGAGCTTTGACATTTTTCTCAGAGGGTTCATTGAAGGGGGAGAAAGTGAATCCTAGTCAGGTCATGCGGTCAGGAAAAATGTGTTATGATGTAGATGGTGTGAACATAGGCAAGGTCAAGGGAGAGTTCTGGCTTTAATCATTTCAAAGCCTGCTCTGGACCTGCTATAGTCCTTTGCATGGGTAAGGATGATGCTGGGAATTGAATGACCGTAAAGGCAACAACCATTCAGTAGTCCCTAAACATATCTCCTATGTCTCACTCAAAGCACAATTGTGAAGCCCTCATGAGTCTGTAAGCGATGGTCATTGACCAGTGTGTATAGAATTATTATAAAACTATAGGGTGTAACCTGCCAGTCATTTTAACAATGGGAGTGTTTTGAATGGAGTGGATTGAATGTGACACACCTCTTGATGGGTCTCTAGTATCTCTCACCAAAACACTTGTGAGAATTATGTCCATTTGAATGTGTTGTGCTCAGTTCTGTTCCTTACAAATGTGTGCAGCTACAGTATCAATTTAAGGAAAATAGAGCTTTCAAATAGTGTGTGAAATAGACTTGTTCCAAGTTCCTGCAGTCCCTGCTATATGCTAACAAACTAAACTGTCATTATAACACACTGTATCACAGTTGCTTGGACCTCAGCAACTATGGCTGAGGACATAAATGTCTGTACATATTATTGGATAGAGCTCTTCTATTCTTCTGAGCTGTAATACAATGTAGTACTTGAGGAATTTAGGATACTATGTGTAGAGGAGAATAGCTGTACTGTACTTAGAATTATGGCTCTTGCTTCCATAACACTTGAGAACTTAAAGTTTGACTACTTGGCTCTATATGAAGATATTTTTACGTGTGTAAAGGTTTCCTCTAAAGTAAAAATGTAATTCTGGATATTCTGAGAGGTACATGTAACTGTTTGAACTAACCCTAACACACTGAATGCAAATACAGTACAAGCACAACGTTGACTATGCAAGCATTAGCTGCACTACACCCACAGACACACAGTAAGCTTATATCCCAAATGGCATCCTATTTCCTACATAGCGCACTACTTTTGACCTGAGCCCAATTGGGGGAAAGGGCACGATTTGGGACACACACGGCCACTGTTCAACTCATTCATCCACTGCAAAACATTCCTCTCCTTGGTTGTGAATAGCTGCTGTTGTAACCTCGGTAAAGCGGTAGTTTAGATTGGATTATCAGTATAGTAGACTGGACCTAGCACACCCTGTGAATGCAGTTTTAGCTAGAGGCTACTCTCACTTTGTGTTTAGCACATTACAGAATCAAGATTGTTTCTATTGTTGCTAAATAAAAGCTTAATGTTACCTTAGTTTGTGTCCTACTTCTCTTATTTCCACCACCCTATCTGCATTTCCCTGAAGCATTACGTAAATTGTGGATGGAATTCCCCGCATAATACTAACTTTCCGCAGGGCACACACTGGTTGAATCAACGTTGTTTCCACATCATTTCATTGACCAACATGGAATAGATGTTGAATTGATGTCTGTGCCCAGTGGGATGGTTGAAGTTAGGCCTTGTTTAGCTTGTGAATTTCCTTACTTTTTCAGCTTCAGACTAGCCTAAAGTCTCACTTAAAACATGTGTTTATTTAATGAAGAGGGAGAACGTTTTAAATGATATGCACACGTTTATTGATACTAGACAACAGTCCCCTACCAATTAAATGGGGCACTAGTTGGCCACCTCCCGGATCCTTCCTGGTCCTCTTTCTCTGTGGGTTCAGAGGTGACAATGCGTATGAGAGCGGGGGAGTAAACAGTATTTCCTTCATCACTGATGACCTGCAGGAACTGGGCCTGACCGTCCCGACTGGAACCTCCGTTTACCATCTCCATTGGAACGGAGAAGGACAGGTCCCCCTGGGGGTCGTCCGCCCTGACCACAGCAGATCTCGACCTGGAAAACATTGCAGTCGGAACACTACGAGCGCTCTGGCTCAGGGACACCTGGTTGCCATCGAGGAACAGGAAGTAGTTGGGGATGCTGATCTCCAGGTTGAGGATAGTTGGATGCTGGGGTGGAGGGCGAAGGGTTGTGCTCTGTGACCTGGGTGTGAAGGCCCTTCTTGGGTACATCGGGAAAGGTGGTGGCTGGGGCTGTTGTCTGGGTCGGCCACACCAGGACTGGGTGTCAGACTGCTGAGGGGAAGGGGACCTCTCTGCCAGTAACACATGTCCAGGCCCAAAGTTGCGAATGAAAGCACTTCCATTGAACGGAGGCTGGGAGATAGTGTTAGTGGACAGTGTGCCCTCCTCCGTCTCATTGGCCAAGTGGTATAGTGTCCAGACCTGATTGGTGAAATTCTCGAAGGCAGGCTGAGCATCAGGACTGACACGTCCTGCTTCAATAGGAACGCTATGCGAGGGCGGGCCATGATAATCTAAAATGACAATAGAATGCAACAAAGTTGAAAATGTCAAAATCCACACATACAAGGAATTCAGAAAGTATTAATACCCCGTGATTTATTATATATTTTTTTGTGTTACAGCCTGAATTCAAAATGGATTAAATATAAAAAATGTCTCACCCATCTACACACAATACCCCATAATGACAAAGTGAAAACATGTTTTCAGACATTTTTGCAAATGTATTGAAAATCAAATACAGAAATATCTGTATTCACAACTCTGAGTCAATACATGTTACAATCACTTTTGGCAGCAATTACATTTGTGAGTCTTTCTGGGTATGTCTCTAAGACCTTTGCACACCTGGATTGTACAATATTTGCACATTTAAAAAAATATTCTTCAAGCTCTGTGTCAAGTTGATTGTTGATCATTGCTAGACAGCCATTTTCAAGTCTTGCCATAGATTTTCAAGATGATTTAAGTCAAAACTGTAACTAGGACACTCAGGAACATTCAATGTCATCTTGGTAAGTAACTCCAGTGTATAGTTGGCCTTGTCTTTTAGGTTACTGTCCTGCTGAAAAGTGGATTTGTCTCCCAGTGTCTGTTGGAAAGAAGAACCAGGTTTTCCTCTAGGTTAGCTCTATTCCATTTATTTTTATCCTAAAAAAAACTCCCTAGTCCTTGCCGATGACAAGCATTTCCATAACATGATGCAGCCACCACCATGCTTGACAATATGAAGAGTGATACTCAGTGGTGTTGAATTTGCCCAAAACATAATGCTTTGTATTGAGGACATAAAGTTAATTTCTTAGCCAATTTTTTTGCAGTTTTACTTTAGTGCCTTATTGCAAACAGGATGCATGTTTTGGAATATTTGTATTCTGTACAAGTTTCCTTCTTTTCAGTGTCATTTAGGTTAGTAATGTGGAGTAACTACAATGTTGTTGATTAATCCTCAGTTTTCTCCTATCACAGCCATTAAACTCAGTAACTGTTTCCTTCCTCTCCGGCAACGGAGTAGGGAGAACACCTGTATGTATTGATACGCCATCCAAAGTGTAATTAATAACCTCACCATGCTCAAAGCGATATTCAATGTCTGCTTCATTTTTTTACCCCTCTACCAATAGGTGCCCTTCTTTGCGAGGCTTTGGAAAGCCTCCTTGGTCTTTGTGCTTGAATCTGTGTTTGAAATTCACTGCTCGACTGAGGGTCTTACAGATAATTGTTTGTGTGGGGTACAGGGATGAAGTAGTCATTCAAAAATCATGTTAAACACTATTATTGCACACACAGTACATGCAACTTATTATATGACTTGTTAAGCACATTTCTACTCCTGAACTTATTTAGGCTTGACATAACAAAGGGGATGAATACTTATTGACTTAAAACATTTTAGCTTTTCATTTTTTATTAATTTGTAAAAATATGTAAAAACATAATTCCACTTTGACATTATGGGGTATTGTGTGTAGGCCAGTGACAAACAATCAGAATTTAATCTATTTTATATTCAAGCTGTAACCCAACAAAATGTGGGAAAAGTTGAGGGGTGTGAATACTTTGGCATTGGAGGGGAAATCCCTAAATGTCTTCAAAACAATTATTAAAGTTGAATTCTGAGGGAAAATGTACCTGGTCCAGTCTGCACACTCTGTGACCGTGTGTTTTGAGGCCCAACCATATTGGCTAGAGAAACTCCTAGAGGAATTCCAAGTTGCAGGGTCCCCTGCTGCACTTCTGTAGGGTGGGCAGTCACCTCTTCATGAAGGTGGACTGAAGTTCCTGAAACTTGTGTACTGTTGTCCAACAATCCTATGAGATTGGGAAGAGAAATCTTTAGAAAATAGGTTGGTTTTCGTTGCTAATATTTCAGTAATGTATTAATCTTGATACTTGCCTGATGCAAAATATGTTTGTGTTTCTGCTGCTCTCCTTGCACTCTCCTTTCTACTGGGTATCCTGACTGTATCCTGAGCTGTTTCCATTGCTGCAGTGTGAGACAGAGCTTGTGCAGTGATGTCACTCATTGGTGTTTTCACCTGGTCAGACTCCATGTCCAAGACCTCAAGACAAAGGCCTTCAGCAATGGATGGTCTGTACAAAATTGCCACATCAGAAACGACTCTTGATTTAGATGTTGCCAAAGGAGCTCTGAAAGACACTTGTTTAGTTGTGTGACTCTCTGTTGTTTCTGCTGTTCTCTCTACACTCTCTTCTCTGTATATTGCTTTAATTGTTGCTTTTTCAGAGGAAACACTTTCTAACAAACTACTTCTTGAAGATCTTGAAACTGCAGGTGAAATTCTTTCAACAGTAGCAGTTAGAGACATCAGTAGCTCCTCTATTGATGATGCATATGGAATCCCGGGCAGACTGGATTGTGGTGCAATGTCTGTACCAGACAGAGATTCACCAACTTGAGCTGTGGATGAAGATACAAATAATAAAATGTAATTTAGCAGACGCTTTTATCCAAAGAGACTTACAGTCATGCGTGCATACATTTGTCACATACTGTAAACATTTCAGCCAAACAATTTGTAGACAATTCTACAAATTGTACCTGATAGAAGAGATGTTTGTGGAGAAAATCTTGGAGAAACTCTGGGAGATGTCTGTCTCTCTGGTGTCTCTGCTGTTCTCCCCACCCTCTCCTGTCTACTTGGTATCCTGACTGAGGACACACTCAGTGCAGCATCAACTAGCTCTGTTTCAGAGAAAGCTCTTCCTAAATCACTTTCAAAATATCGTATGACTGTTTCAGAAGGAGCTGTTTCTGAAGATTTTCTTGAAACTGCTGGTGAAATTCTACCAACAGAAGCAGATGGAGACACCAGTAGCTCCTCCATTGATGGTGCAGAGGGAAGCCTGGCCAGACTGGATTGTGAAGAAACCCTTTGAGAAACTTTGGGAAATGTGTATCTGTCCATTGATGGTGCATAGGGAATCCTAGGCAGACTGGATTGTTGAGAAATATCTGTACCAGACGGAGATTCACCAACATGAGCTGTGGATGCAGATACAAAATCAGGCACATACTATTTGCCTTACAAGTTTTGCAACTTTTTCCTCAAAATGTCTTATTAGTAGCTTATTAATAGAGCATTCCTCAGAAATATGGATGACAATTGTACCCAATGTACGAGAGGTTTGTGGAGAAACTCTTGGAGAAGCTCTTGGTGATACTCCAGGAGATGTGTGTCTCTCTGGTGTCTCTGCTGTTCTCCCCACACTCTCCTGTCTACTGGGTATCCTGGCGGAGGAGGCCGAACCCTGATTCTCTAAAATGACAATATAATGCAACGTCAAAGTTGAAACTTTAAATTTTCAAATATATATTGAATAAAATGAATATATAGCAATGGATTTAACACAACAAAACAAGAAATTGGCACAATGTAACATGTATTCAATTATTAAAGCTGAATTCCTGTGTTCTAATGGAATATTTACCTGGTATTTTAGTCGGCATAATCTGTGACACATCTTTGAAACACACTGGCCCAACCACATTGGCTGCAGAAATTCCTAGAGACATTACTAGAGAAACTCCACTCCTGGCTGGAGATTCTCTGCCAACAGCAGCAGATGGAGACACCAGTGGACCCTCAATTGATGGTGCAGATTGAATCCTGGCCAGACTGGATTGTGGAGAAACTCTGGGAGATGTGCATCTCTCTGGTGTTCTCCCCACCCTCTCCTGTCTACTGGGTATCCTGACTGGGGACACTCTCTGTGCTGCATCGACTAGTTCTGTTTTAGAGAGAGCTCTTCCTGATAAAACGCTTTCAGAATATCTTATGACTGTTTCAGAAGGAGCTCTTTCTGACAAACTACTTCTTAAAGATCGTCTTGAAACTGCTGTAGAAATTCTACCAACAGAAGCAGATGGAGACACCAGTAGCTCCTCCATTGATGGTGCAGAGGGAATCCTGGCAAGACTGGATTGTGGAGAAACTCTTTGAGAAACTCTGGGAGATGTGTATCTGTCCATTGATGGTGCAGAGGGAATCCTAGGCAGACTGGATTGTTGAGAAATATCTGTACCAGACGGCGATTTAACAACATGAGCTGTGGATGCAGATACAAAATCAGGCATGTAGTGTATACATTTTATCTTACAAGTTTTGCTCCTTTTACCTAAAAAATGCTGTATTAGTAGCTTATTATTAGAGCATTCTTTAGTGTATGGATGACAATTGTACCTGATACAAGAGAGGTTTGTGGAGAAACTCTTGGAGAAGCTCCAGGAGATGTGTGTCTCTCTGGTGTCTCTGCTGTTCTCCCCACACTCTCCTCTCTACTGGATATCCTGACTGAGGACACTCTTTCAGAACCGGCTGGTGACATTGCCCACTGAGAATACAATGGAGATGCCAGTAGCTCCTCCATTGACAGTGTTTTGTCTATCTGAGCTGGTTCTTTTGCACCATCACTGAGAGACACAGAGGGAACCCTGGCCAAACTGGACTTAGATGCCAAGCCTGTAGCTGTTGGAGTAACATCAACATGGGTTGTGAAAAGACAGACCAGATTACATTATATGAGTACGCTGTGGTATTTTAAAATTAACTTCACCCAGACTACTAACATGACAACCAACCTTATATTTCATTCAAGATATTTGAAAACTGTACCTGAGCTCCAGGATGTTTGTGGAGGAACTTTAGGAGGTACTCTGGAAGATGTGTGTCTGCCTACTGCTGTTTCTGAGGGAGCTTTTTCTGCCATGTCACTTTGTGAACATCCAGCAGACACTGCTGGTGAAATGCCTCCAACAGCAGCTGGGGATCCTGGTAGGTCTGCCATTGATGGTGGTTTATACGTCTCATCCATATACAACAGTTCTCTAGAAGCTGATTCTGCTGCTCTTTCATCAGTAGAGGCAGAAATGCCATCCCCAGCAGGAGTTGGAGGAACAATCTCCCCCATAGATGGTGTTGTATAAGTCTCCTCCATATTAAAGATGACTTCCAAAGAGCCTGACTCTGTTGGACAATCACTCAGAGGGGGCCCTGGCTTAGATGACAAGCCTGTAGCTGTTGGAGTAACGTCAGCATGAGTTGAGGAAATACCGGGGTTTTTTTGTATGTTGTGATGCTATCCTGACATTTTCTTTAACATTTTACCTGAATTAGTGACATGGACCTTATTAGTAGTATATCACAGAGTTGGATGAATTCTGTACCTGACTCTGAAAATGTCTGTGGAGATACTCTGGGAGATGTGTGTCTCTCTGGTGTCTCTGCTGTTCTCCCCACACTCTCCTCTCTACTGGGTATCCTGACTGAGGACACTCTCTGTGCAGCATCAACTAGTTCTGTTTCAGAGAAAGCGCTCCCTGATAAACCACTTTCAGAATATCTTACCCCCTCCACTGCTGTTTCTGAGGGAGCTCTTTTTGACAAAGTACCTCTTGAAGATCTTGCAGACACTGCTGGTGAAAACCCATCAACAGAAGTTGGTAAAACCAGTAGCTCATCCATTGATGGTGCAGAGTGGATCCCTCTGGGCGCTGACTCCATTACTGTGGTTTCAGAGGAAGCTCGTTCTGGTAAGTCACTAGCAGGACATACTGCAGACACTGCTGGTGACACACCTTCACTGATATATCCAGAGGGAATCCTAGCCAGGCTGGATTGAGGTGACAGGTTTGTAGCATTCAGCAATTCATCAGAATAAGCTGTGGAGAGAGACACAATAAAACAAACCTAAATAAAGTAGGGGACTGTTCCTTTTACATCATTATCATAAAGTAGCATGGGCTTGTACTGTACACAGTAAGTCAACCTTTAGAAGTGACTCATACCTGACACAAATGATGTTTGTGGAGATACTTTTGGAGTTGTGTGTCTCTCTGGTAGCTCTGCTCCCACTACTGCAGTTTCAGAGGGAGCTCTTTCTAATACATCATTGGCAGACACTGCTGGTGAAGCCTCACCCACAAAGGCAAATGCAGTTCGTGACTCTGATAGCTCCTCCATTAATGGTACTGCTGCTCCCAAAACTACTGTTTCAAAGGGAACTATTTCTGATACATTACTGGCAGAACACCTTGCAGACACTGCTGGAGTAATCTCCCGAACAGAGATTGCTTCTCCCTCTACTGCTGTTTCAGAGGGAGCTCTTTCAGTGATGTCACCTTCTGAGCGTCTTGCTGTGGCAGTAGAGAATTCCTCCACAGCTGAAGGCGAGTGAGAGAGATCCTTATAAGAGAGAGTGTTAAGAGACTGAGACACAACCACAGGGTTGGATGAGGCCAATTCAGATATCTCCATCCCTGAGCATTGTAATTTTTGGTTCACAATCTCGAAAGCCTTGAGGGCTACTTTATCCACGACGGATGCTGATGTCTGCAGAAGCTCCTCCCAGGCCAGGTCTATGCTGGGTGAAGTAATAGGAGAGATATTTTCTGAGTGGCCCAATTTGACAGCTTTCTTCATTGAAGCAGAGTGAGTGGTGATTACACACCAGTCATCTTCTTCAAACATCACTGGAGAGTCTATAAAACACAGACATTACTTTTCAAATCAACAGAGAATACAGAACATCTATAATGCATTTTTAAACAATTTTCCTTTTTTCAGAACTGTGATATAGAGACATTTTCGTTACCTGACACAAAAGATGCCTGTGTAGATTCTCTGGGAGATGTGCATCTCTCTGCTGTCTCTGCTGTTCTCCCCACACTCTCCTCTCTACTGGGTATCCTGACTGAGGACACTCTGTGTGCTGCACCAACTATTTCTGGTTCAGAGAAAGCGCTTCCTGATAAAACACTTTCGGAATATATTGCAGACACCTCTGGTGAAATTCTACCAACTGAAGCAGTTGAAGACACCAGAAGGTCCTCTGTTGATGGTAATGTGTAAGTCTCCTCCACATTAGAGAAGACTTCTTTACAGGGTGGTTCTGCTGCTCTCTCACCAGTAGAGACAGAGGAAACCCTGGCCAGACTTGATTTAGGTGAAATAGTTGCTGCTGCCTCTCTCTCACCACAAGGTGCAGAGGAAACCCTGGCAAGGCTGGAGGTGGATGGCTTGTATGTAGCCTTTAGATATTCAGCAGAATGAGCTGTGAGGATAGAGAGGATGCAATTGCAAAGGATTTAAACATTACTATACATCTTGTAATACATTGTCCCTAAACAGTTTGTACCAAACTGGCAATACATTTTTGAGTATAGATTAATATTATACCTGACAGAAGAGATATTTGTGGAGATGTGTATCTCTTTAGTGTCTCAACTGTTCTCCCCACACTCTCCTCTCCCCTGGGTATCCTGACTGAGGACACTCTCCGTGCTGCGCCGACTCCCACTATCTCTGAGGAGGATACTTTCTCTGTGTCTGCCTGCTGCAAAGCTGCAGCTGAAGCCACCATTTTAATGGATGGCGAGCCAGACGCCACATTCTCCAGTAAGAATTCTCTGCTTCTCATCACCTGATCCACTGTTTCCTCAGCAGCTAAAGAGGTATTAATCAAGGCAGACGGCGTGCAAGGCAGGTTCTCCACTGAGGGCACTTGGTGGAACACCACCACATCAGACATCACCTCTGTTGTGTCATTCACCCCAATCTTAACAACCTCACCAACCGAAGGAATCCTGGTCAAACTACCTCGGGGAGATACACCTGAATATGTCCGACTGTCGCTTCGGAAGACAATGGTCTCCTGAAGGTTCGCAGAGTGGACGATGATGACGTCATCGGTTGGAGCGCTGATCAAGACTTGAGAGTGGTTGGCCTCCAGTAGACTGTCCAATGATGGAGCTCTCTGGAACACGACTGACTGCACAGCAGAGCCTGGCCGGGCCTGGGCCTCCTCTTCCACAGCTGGGCTGGGTTGACCTCCAAGGTCGGCTGGGCTGGACTGAGGTCCATCTCCAGGGTGGGTTCTATGGTGGGTTTCTCCAGGGGGACTGCTCAGAGACTGAACCTGCCTATCTGGCCCAACCATGGGCTCGCTGGAGGGGACATTGAACTCCTGGGCCGACCTTGGATTGGTCCTCTGGCTGACTGACAGGGTCTCCTCAGCCAGGCAGCAGTCTATGGCAGCTTGTGGCACTGGGCATACTATCCAGTCTTTGACATAATTTGCCTCTATGGAAAGAATAATAATTCCGGAAATTGTGAGCCATGTGTGTGAAACGTTCAACTGTATTTATTTGAAAGCATTTTATATGGCAGGTTGATTTTAAACATTGGGCTTTAATGAAATTGTTAAATGCAATGAATGTGCAGTGATAATGCTAAAGATAACATTGCGCACTATGACTGGCTGAATATTCCTTACCCCGTATCTCCTGGTACAGATGTGTAACATCCTTGGTATCCATCACAGGATTACCTGAAGCAAAAGAAAATATAGTTAATTGCCTGTTCCACTTTAACATGTCAGAATGAGCTTGGAGACTATAGGCCTAGCCTACATGAATTCAAAATGTAGCTAGAATCCGCAGTTGAACATATGAACATTTGAACATCTAGGCCATGTGCTGTTATAATCTCCACCCGGCACAGCCAGAAGAGGACTGGCCACCCCTCATAGCCTGGTTCCTCTCTAGGTTTCTTCCTAGGTTTTGGCCTTTCTAGGGAGTTTTTCCTAGCCACCGTGCTTCTACACCTGCATTGCTTGCTGTTTGGGGTTTTAGGCTGGGTTTCTGTACAGCACTTTGAGATATCAGCTGATGTAAGAAGGGCTATATAAATACATTTGATTTGATTTGATTTGAAAGAATAACAAAGTGGTTGCCATGCCTCTGTTTCGGTAAAAGGCTGAAGGATGGACTTGGAAAAATATAACCACTCTCAAAAATTCATAGACAGAGCTATGGATGCAAGGTCTGACCTTCCATGATATTACAATGATCGTTTTTAGCATGTTTTGAGGCTATCCAGTGTTTGTTCATATTTACACTGTGTACAAACATTGGAGTAAAACACTGTTATATTTGGGGTTCTAATGGGGTATGACAGTTTAACTAAGCTCATGAGGCATGTCTGGTCTTCAAAAATCTAAGGGTAGACCTATATATCATTCATTTATAAATCCAAAAATGGATGTAGCAACTAAGGATTCTAGCTTTAAATGTTATTAGGGTCTACTAAAAAACGGTTCGGCTACTTCAAATAATTCGTGTGTTGGTAAACATCAACTACTTATATGTATATGACTGCATCTACATCAGTCCACACCACTCACGTTCTCTAAATTCCAGCAGCTCAACGCAATAGGCGGCAATAAATTCCGGTATCTGCCTTGGTCCCTCAATTAATATAGCTCTGCAAAGACATTCTAGCCAACTCTTCAGCCCGTATGGGATGATGATGGTCAACGGGGGCTTGAAGTGTGGCGTACTCCTGGAAGCCATCTGGAAAAATGTCGTTGATGGTTTAGTTGCAGTAGTTGTTTACCTGATAATCAGACAGGCTATCCTTCTCAGCCTAGTGTACACTGTACAATCAAATGGATGCAACCAATTTAATTGGTTAAGACTTTTATCTAGGTAGCTAGATATCAAGTCAGATTATTCGAAATTGATTCATATTTTTTAGTTTAGTGAAAACATACCTTTGCAGATAGGTGTAACTCCTATTGAGCCACATCGAGGACTACAATATTGGATTGATTCAAATCCATGATATAAAATTCCGCGGCTGCGTGACGCCACAATGGTACTAACCTCATAAAAATGTATTGGCCAAATTGAAAAGGAATGCAACATTTGCATATTTTGTGCAGCCTAGATTTCAACAATATTATAATCCATTTCAGCAAAATTAAATATTCAACATGCCACGACATATCAGCAGTAGAAAATGCTTACGTAATTACGCATAATAAAGCACAGTCGTTCTCACTGGCACTCTTTAAGCATACAACACGTATTTTCAGTTCTACAATAATGATAATTAAAAACTAATCTGTAAAATACTTTATTGATCATAAAAATCGATGATAAAGTTGTAGGACTTTGCGTTCAGTCTGTCTGGGCATTCTGTAAAGAGAAAAATAACAGCAATTTAGCCACCTGAGAAATCTTTATTCTGATTAACAATATTCTGTGTCTACAAATTCATATATCCATGACGAAAACTTTCCACTAGTTTAATTATACTACCAATTAACAAAAGCTTCAAGGCAAAATTGTGTCAAACTGAAGACTTAATAAGATTAAATTCAATCAAATAATTTGCAGCTATCCATTCACAGAATAACTTGTTCCAAACCTGTCCCTTATGAGGATGGGAACGGGCTATTCTGGTTCTGCGTGGTCAATGGAACAACCCTCCTAGTCGGGGCGCTGCCTGGTCGCTGAGCCGGGGCATCCCTTCTCTGCAGTCCAATGGGGCACGGCACAGGGGCATACAGGGACCTTAGTGCACCGGCAGGGACTGGTCCATGGATGGCGTCACCCCCACACTGTCCTCGATATCCTCCATGATAGGAGGCCTGGGCGGCGGGCTCTGGCGCATAGCTAGAGCTGTCACTCACGTTGCAGGAAGTGCAGTTGAGCCGTCTGGATGTGGGTAGGCACTCGCTCCTGCAGCCAGGCACACCTGTGGCCATCCTGGGTCTCTGCTTGGGCCTGTAGTAAAGAGAGCCAAAGTGGTTGGCGAGGACAGGCACAGGGATGCACCGTGAGAAAGGGCTCTGCAATCCAGAGGGGCAGGAGGGCCCCATGGTTGGAGCCACTTGAATGCAGCTTGCAGAAGGGCTGAGGTGCTGGTGAGTGCACTGCGGCACTGGCAGTGGAGCGGCATGGTGGCACTGGGGCAGCACTGGCTGACCAGGGGGACGATATACCACTCTGCCATATCGCTGGCATCTGCAGGACGGCTGGACATATTGGCCAGACATGAGGTCCAAATAATAAGGATGAAAGCCTGGGAGGTAGGGTGGTGGTGGAGGGTATGTCGGGTAATTCTGGGGAAATCTGGGGTAGCAGGGTATCTCTGTGGGCATGGCGGCACAGGCATACCCCCCCTCCTGGCTGGTGGGTGTGTAATGCTGGGGAACACAGGCCTGTCCAGAAATACTGGCCTCGCAGCTGCTGCTGGCGAATATCTCTGCTGAGCCAGGTTTGACTTGTGAAGCAACTGTGGGGAAAACAGTGGGAGGGAGAGGAACACATTAGATCCCTAGTGCAAAGCAGATTTAGTTTTGCCATACATAGTTGATTTGATTTTGCCATACATAGTTGGGCCTCAGAATCTTACAGCACACATACCTTCACCAGTCTTGTTCTCAGTGGATGCCAGACCTGCTACTGCCTGGGAGGATGCATGTGCCACGTGTTGGGTGTTGGCGTTATTGTTGGTTGGTTGAAAAGGGCTTGATGATGTTGTGGGTACAATGTTGCCAACCAGTGCCCCTAGCTCCATAGCTGCAGAACCCAGGGTTTGGTTCACGTGCAGGTCCATGGCGGATGGAGCTGTAATATTGTTCACTTGTTCTCCACATGGGCTAGTGGTGGTCGAGTACCGTCTGTTGATCTGTCTCTCACTACTGCCTAGTATTTGCAGGTCCTGAGATGTGATCTCCAGGGCATTAAACGTCACATCCTCCTTAGAGGTCACTTTGTATCCATACTTCAACAGTTCCTCTTCATAGGCATTGTCACAGAGTCTCTCGGCTGGGGGGGGAGAGAAATGTTTGGGAATGTGACTGCAAAAGTATATGTTTTGTTTGCATTAACGACTATAGAAATACAGGGTGCATCATCTCTGGACTTACCTCTATGTTTATGAAAATCTTTCACCAGCTTGTTTGGTGAATAGGTCGCTATTTCTGCATTACAAAACAAATTAAATCTTGATCAGATGTATTTCTACAGAACGCTTAATACATGATAAAATGCACTGTACACTACGTAATCAGTCATATTTTTGTCTCTGTGGGACCATGGTGAGCTAATATACCATCTCTGTATTTCCGCAGTTCCATACAGTAGTACATGGCAAATAGCCCTAGGTCAGTTGGCCTCTTTCTTAGGTATGCTCGACTGAAGCCTGACAGAATGGTTATCAGGCCGTTTGGGATGAGAGGCTTGACGTGTTTAGACATGACCGTGTGTGGCGGACTGTAACAAGAAGAAACGCAAAGTAAATGCAACATCGCATTAAAGTAGCAACGGATTAGCCTGGGTACAAATCTGGTTTAGCTAACATTCCACTCCTTGTACTCCGTATCATGACAGTTTAGCATATGAGTGGAATGATAGCTAGCTAAACAGACTTATACTGTGGTACCCAGACTAACAATTGATCGCCCATGAGGCAGATTCATTCAACTGATCATGGCTCTGTAGCAAAATATAACAATCGAGACATATGAAAACTTACCTTGAATTTGCAAATTGTAAATTTGTCTGTCGATCTATGAGAGTAGGATCAGTTTACAGGTTACTGGTCATAGCGGCTCATTTTGAGTTGTCTGAGTTGTCGACTTCCGTTGCTATCGCGGACCTACCAATGTTCTGAAGTAACTAAGTCATAATGGTTGGAATGGAATGGCCTTTCGCTACATTAGAATTCATATGACATTAAATAATTAATCAAATAACCTGGCAATCAATTACCCTTATAAAATCAGTTATGAACCGTTGAGACATTTTGTTTCAGTGGCGGATGAAGAAAAACAAAAAGCACTGGCAGAAATCGGCACTAGACAGCTGCCAAAAAATCGTCCTAGCACGTCACTCCACTAGCTAAATAGGCGCTGTCCCTGGTTCTGATTTCTCCGCAAGTACTGTAACACCACCGCTTTTCCACAAAGTTGTCAATTATTAATACTTTGTTTTTTGACAAATGATCTAAACCTAGACTGGTAACTTAGTCTTATAACAAAATTATTTCGTATTTTACAGTCAAACTTGCAAATGTAAAGCATAAAAAAGCCTTCTTGAGAAAAGTGTTATTTTCACAACTGAATAGAGGAGAAACAAATCTGGAAATGTTTCATTTATGCAAATATAGGTTGTCATGTTACTGTTTACAAATAAATACACCCAATTAATTGAAAAACAAACAGAAAAGTTAAGTGTTCAGATGAATTGCATTTATTACAAGAGTTCAATGCGGATGGAAAAACTGAAATTTGATCCATTACTTTTCTTGGTCAACTTCATCATCCCCAATACTCTGTCCTGTTTTGGAAGAAAATGTATAAATAAAGTTACCATGACGACAAATAACATACTACAATACTGTAATCAATGCACTCAACAAAATAGTATTCACGTAGATCTTCTTTTGCACGAGGACATCATAGCATTACATTTTGTTACCTTTTATGCTGATTTTAAAAGACCATTCCATGTGGGCATGTGAAGTTGTCGGGCGTGTATCTGTACTCTCCGCGACCTCATGTGCACAAGGTCTGCATGGGTTGATAGCCTGTATGAACGCAGGGGAATAGACTACGTCTCCATCGTCGGTTGTGATCTGCAGTCGACAGCCACACTCTGCTCCGCAGAAACTGTCAATTGGCACAGAGAAGGACAGGAAACCAGTACAGCGTCCCCTGCAGACCACACAACTCTCTTGATCTGCTGGCTTTCTCTCTTGGGAAGAAGCCACGTCCGAGGTTCCGGATGAACGTTCCACAAGGAGATAGTTGGGGATTTTGTCTGTAAAAAAAAGTAGTTTGGGATTTTGTCTGTAAAAAAAGTTTTGCCTGTGCTGCAGATGGCTACAATGTACCGCTAATATAGGACTATTAATGGCCCAGTGCACTACTTTTGTGAGATGTATATATACACACAGTACCAGTCAAAAGTTTGAACACACACATTCAATGGTTTTTCTTTATTTTTACTATGTTCTACATTGTAGAATAATAGTGAAGACATCAAAATGATGAAATAATACATCTGGAATCATGTAGTAACCAAAAAAGTGATGAACAAATCTAAATATATTGCACTTTTTTTTATTCTTCAAATGTCAACTTTGCACACTCTTGGCATTCTCTCTAGCTTCATAATGAATGCTTTTCCAACAGTCTTGAAGGAGTTCCCACATATGCTGAGCACTTGTTGGCCTCCCACTCCTCTTTCTATTCTGGTTAAAGCCAGTTTGCGCTGTTCTGAGAAGGGAGTTGTACATAGCGTTGTACCAGATCTTCAGTTTCTTGGCAATTTCTCGCATGGAATAGCCTTTATTTCTCAGAATAAGAATAGACTGACGAGTTTCAGAAAAAAGTTATTTGTCTCAGGCCATTTTGAGCTTGTAATCAAACCCACAAATGCTGATGCTCCAGATACTCAACTACTCTAAAGAAGGCCAGTTTTATTGCTTCTTCAATCAGAACACAGTTTTCAGATGTGCTAACATACTTGCAAAAGGGTTTTCTAATGATCAATTAGCCTTTTAAAATGATAAACTTGGATTAGCTAACACAACGGGCCATTGGAACACAGGAGTGATGGTTGCTGATAATGGGTCTCTGCATGCCTATGTAGATATTCCATCAAAAAAATCTGCCGTTTCCAGCTACAATTGTCATTTACAACAGTAACAATGTCTTCACTGTATTTCGGATCAATTTGATGTTATTTTAAATGGACAAAAAAAAAAAAAAGGACATTTCTAAGTGACCCCAAACTTTTGAACGGTAGTGTACGTACAATATATATATATTAGCATGGTATTGAAAGATACCAGAGGGTGGATAACAAAAAAAAGCACTAATATAAGAAGTAGATGGTACATGTTATGTTTTTGGGCTAAATGTATACATTATGATTTGCCTCTGAACTGTATGTGAACCCCTCTGCAATCTACTGGCACTAACCATTAAAAACTAGGACTTCAACCAGGCTGTCCCTGTGCTATTTGCTCTCTTTCTCTCTTAAACTGCTAGCACAAAGCCTAAGTGAAAATGTGGGTTTTCACAAAAGATCATGAAAAAAAATAATAAACTGGCCCAAATCAGCTCTACATAATTCAGCAGGGAGGTGTGCAACTACCACACATTATACCAGTGGATAAACTACATCACCTACATAGGTATTATCATATCCCTTTCAATTCACATTCCTTGCAGAAAGAAGTATTTGCAAACCTTTTAAAACATCCAAAGTCAGTGGTCTTAGAAGGGTATTTATACTTTAAAATACATGTTTTATGTGAATGGATGTGGATGAAAGAATTCTGCCAGTGTTTTAATGTCCTAGTTTCATATTTATTTCTTTACCTCCAACTCTATATATCCAAGTGAGCCTATGAGGACCTTGGGGATCAGATTTACCATTATACCCATTGATCAAACGTATAACAGACAGACACCGCTCAAAATGAGTTGTTTGTGATATCTACACTCAGTTGCCACTTTATTAGGTTCACCACCCTAGTCACGGAAAAAAATTGCTCCTACATAGACCAAGTCCCATGGTCTTGGCTTGCTAGACACTAAAGCATGAAGAGAAGTATTCAGGTATTCTGTTACTGTTTGTTTGAACTTTAGAATGTGCAAAACGACAGCACAGTCTGTGATGGTCTTTAGTAACTCAGAAAAGTTACAAAACTTGTATTGACTGTAATAAACTCCAACTGGACTTAAACAGTCTATCTCCTTTCCCAGTTTCATCAACAGTTTTGAATTTACGCTGTTCCAGATGCGAAGGGGGTTGTACCTAATAAAGTGACCACTGAATCTGTAGACCTTCCAGAATGTGTTCTGAGAATACCCGGGGTATTAAACATTTGGCTGTAAGTGTTGAACAGTTGAATCTATTACCTCAGGAGATGATACCATTCAGCTTGTCTGGGGATGACAAAGAAGGACATCAACAAAGCCAAAATAGAAAATGATTGGAAGAGCCTCTTTGCTGTTAAATTAGAGACGTATAAATAAATGACTGGTGTGCCTTGTAACTACTTTAAAATTGTGGAACTGTTGCACTAAAAATGCAAACATTGATTTGGCATACAATTTAAGATTGTAAACATTGTACAACTTTATGTGAACATTGTCTAACTTCATATAGAACAAATTGCACTTGAAATTAAAATGTCTTTAAAGTTGTTGCAAATAAATGCATATTTTCACTTTTTTCTGCGACAATCACTGAATTAGTTATTGATTTCTTCATCTTTAAATGTAATATTGGATATTTTATGTATTTCTACCAAATCAAAACTGGAATTTCTACTCAAAGCAAAGGTTGTAAAAGTATACTTTACGCACTTGATAACAATAATACATTCCTCATTGCACTGTGTTGTTGTAGCACAGACAGGCTATAATCATTTTCTTCTCTAAAACTGTAGACCTAGGCCTAATTATAAATAGTGGAGCTTTGCCTGCCCAGGGACCACAGAGTGCAGACTGGATCTGCCATTCATAACTGTTAACTTTTTTTTCTTGCACTTTGACAGGTACATATTTAGCCTACAGCCCTAAAACAGTATTTACACTGAACAGAAATATAAAAGCAACATGCAACAATACCAAAGACTTTACCGAGTTACAGTTCATATAAGGAAATCAGTCAATTGAAATAAATGCTTCGGTAGTACAAACCCACAGTTCCATTAGTTGTCCGGGTGGCTGGTCTCAGATGATCCTGCAGGTGAAGAAGCCAAATGTTGAGGTCCTGGGCTGGTGTGGTTACATGGGGTCTGTGGTTGTGAGGCTGTTGGACATACTGCCAAATTCTCTAAAACGACGTTGGAGGCAGCTTATGGTAGAGAAATTAACATTAAATTATTTGGCAACAGCTCTGGTGGACATTCCTGAAGTCAGCATGCCAATTGCAAGCTCCCTCAAATCTTGAGACATCTGTGGCACTGTGTTGTGTGACAAAACTGCACGTTCTAAAGTGGCCTTTTATTGTCCCCAGCACAAGGTGCACCTGTGTAATGATCATGCTGTTTAATCAGATTCTTGATGTGCCACACCTGTCAGGTGGATGAATAATCTTGGCAAAGAAGAAATGTTCACTAACAAGGATGTAAAAAATTTGTGCACAAAATTTGAGATAAATAAGCTTTTTGTGCAATGGAACATTTCGGAGATCTTTTATTTCAGCTCATGAAACATGGAATAAGTTGTGCTTATATTTTTGTTGAGTGTATTTCAATTGACCGATTTCCTTATGAACTAACTCAGTAAATTATTTTAAATTGTTGCATGTTGCATTTATATTTTTTTGTTCAGTGTAGTTATCGGCTTACCTCTGACACAACACAACTAACGTTATTATCACAACAGAGCTAGCTAACGTTAGTGAACTTGAATTACATAAATATAAAATGATACTTATACTCAAATAATTTACTCTCGCAAGCTTGTGACCAGCACGCTGCAGTAGGGAAGTAAAGCAGAAATCAAATCCATCACTTCTGTTGTTTGGCTGTGCCCATAGCAACGTTCAAAAATGAGGTGGATAGAAAATACATGTTTCAGAGGTGTCAATAATAAAATATCAATGATACTAGGAAATATCATACGGCGAGTTTAGGGCCAGTAATCTTTTATCTTATCAGATATATAATAACCTGTTAGGTTCAACATTCGTTTGATGTTGGGCTGTGGGGCTGTCTGGGACCTTTGCTTCATCAACTTGGTAGCGTAGGCCACTTCTCTCACTCCGGTAGCAGACATAGACCCATCTGAAATAGACAACATGCAGAGGCCATTAATGTATCACCTCAACATAATTTACCATGCCCTCACCACACAGTGTACTGTCCCTTGCAATGTGAACTGCGGGCCTTACCCAATCTGTTCTTCAGTGGGTCTGACTTGGCAAGTCTCTTGATCAGGTGGTTCCTCTCAGCGATAGCCATCTTGATCAGGTTAGCAGGTTTGGTTTGGTTCTGCTGATGGCCCTCTGCAGTATGACCTGGCAAGAGGAACTGAGGTGTGGGGCTCTTGGAAAGACTCCTCTGGTGTCTTGGTGTTTAGTTCCTCCTGGACAGACTCCTCCTCTGGTGTCTTGGTGTTAGTTCCTCCTGGACAGACTCCTCCTCTGGTGTCTTGGTGTTTAGTTCCTCCTGGACAGACTCCTCCTCTGGTGTCTTGGTAGTTAGTTCCTCCTGGACAGACTCCTCCTCTGGTGGCTGGGTGGTTAGTTCCTCCTGGACAGACTCCTCCTCTGGTGTCTGGGTGGCTGATTCCTCCTGGATCATCTGTGGTGTCTCTGGTCCAGGACAGGGTGGAGCATCGGTAGTGTCTTCAGGCTGGGGTTTGGAAGTTACCTCCACATTTGATGTTTCGACATTCTCTTCTGTTTCAACACTCTCTTGAGGATTTTCAAATGTTACTGCCTCTTCATGTGGTGGACAAGCCAATCTTGATATTGGTGCATTCTCTACATGTTGAGGACTGACCAATTCTGGTATTGGTGCATTCTCTACATGTTGAGGACTGACCAATTCTGTTATTGGTGCATTCTCTACATGTTGAGGACCGACCAATTCTGTTATTGGTGCATTCTCTACATGTTGAGGACCGACCAATTCTGTTATTGCTGCATTCTCTACATGTTGAGGACTGACCAATTCTGTTATTGGTGCATTCTCCACATGTTGAGGACTGACCAAGTCGGATGATTTCCTGGTCTCTATGTTGTCTGGTTTGACCCACTCTGCTACTTCAGTAACATCCTCAGCAGGTGAAGGTCCCAATCCCAGTTCTTCTGCTGGATTCTGATGTTCCATGGCAGCACCGTCTGTAGTGAGAAAACATAACATGTTTAAGGATTCTGATGCTCCATGGCAGCACCGCCTGGTAATGAGAATGTCGGCATCAAAGTGCCTTCTTCAGTAATGCTGAAACGTTGATGATTTACCCAATAATTTACTGGGAGTTTATATATGGCGTGTGCAACTCTTTTTTTATATCTTATGTGGTACATATACATGAGTCAAGTTTTTCTGTGTATAATTCCTAAAATGTATTATGTTTACTCACTACAAGGCGGTGCTGCCATGGAACACCAGAATCCTAAAACGTGTTATGTTTTTCTCATTACCAGGCGGTGCTACCATGGAGCATCAGAATCCTAAAACATGTTATGTTCGCCGTTAGTCAGCACCTCCACATAAAATAATTTTCTCTGGGTGTGCGCCAGCTGTCACGTCCTGGCCACTATAAAGGTTAATTAGTATTGTAGTTTGGTCAGGACGTGGCAGAGGGTATTCGTTTTATGTGGTTCGGGGTGGTGTGTTTGTTGAAGGGGCATTTAATTTAAGTATTCCGGGGTTTTGGGCACTGTTTGGTTTTCATGTATTCTATGTTTAGTCTAGTGTGTCTGTTTCTATGTTTTGGTTAATTGGGGTTGGGACTCTCAGTTGAAGGCAGGTGTTGTCTATGTGCCTTTGATTGAGAGTCCCATATATGTGGGTGTGTTTGTGTTTGTCTTTTGTGGGTGATTGTTTCGTGTTTAGCGTATGTAAGCCTAACAGGACTGTCAGTTTATCGTGAGTTTGTTTTTGTTATTTTGTATATCCATCTTCAGTTTATTAAATGTTCAAAATGAACTATATCAACTCTGCTGCGTATTGGTCATCTTTTTCCGACGATGATTTCGTTATATCGTCCTCCGACGAAGAAATCCCTGACACCAGCTCATGTTTTTTATATGTATATGTACCCCAACAGATAAATGGAATTTGATAATATCAGATTCTAATACAAAGAATAGAATAGATAACGAGCTGAGTAATTCTTCCATATCCAAAATTACCAGGCAGAGGAGAGGCTGAGGATAACGTTCGGGAGGACGCTGGTCCCTCTTCAGTTTGTGTAGTTCCATGCAATGCTAGTCTTTCATCAGTTTGTGCAGTTCCGTGCAATGCTAGTCTTTCATCAGTTTGTGCAGTTCCATGCAATGCTAGTCTTTCATCAGTTTGTGCAGTTCCATGCAATGCTAGTCTTTCATCCGTTTGTGTAGTTCCATGGAATGCTGAAACTTCAGTTTGTGTAGTTCTGTGGGTTGCTGGTCTCTTCTCAGTTTGTGTAGTTCTATGCAATGCTGAAAGTTCAGTTTGTGTAGTTCCATGTGACGCTGGTCTCTCCTCAGTTTGTGTGATTCCATGGGCCAAGTTGTGAAAGGAAATGCATGCTTATAACAATATCAATTGTAAGGCTTAAGCCATGGTTCATTCCAATATCTATAAACACACTATAATATCAACATAGACCCCCATCAAATCAATCAATGTATGAGTTGATTAAAGTACATAATCTCACCAAACTTGAAATCTTCTGAATGCAGAGTTGAGGTTGTCAGTAATCTTTCAGATGTCTCCGGATTAGTCACCTGATCATCAGTCATTGCAGAAGATGCTTGTTGAGATACTCTGGGAGATGTGTGTCTTTCTGGTGTCTCTGCTGTTCTCCCTACTACTGTTTCAGAAGGAGCTCTTTCTGACAAGCTACTTCTTGAAGATTTTCTTGAAACTACTGGTAAAATTCTACCAACAGAAGCAGATGGAGACACCAGTAGCTCCTCCATTGATGGTGCAGAGGGAATCCTAGGCAGACTGAATTCACCAACATGAGCTGTGGATGCAGATACAAAATTTGGCACATACTGTATACATTTCACCTTAGAAGTTTTGCCAATTTTTACCTAAAACGTGTCTTATTAGGTCGCTCATTCTTCAGAGTGTGGATGACAGTTGTACCTGATACAAGAGAAGTTTGTGGAGAAGCTCTTGGTGATACTCTGGGAGATGTGTCTCTCTCTGGTGTCTCTGCTGTTCTCCCCACACTCTCCTCTCTACTGGGTATCCTGACTGAGGACACTCTCTGTGCTGCATCAACTAGTTCTGTTTCAGATGGAGCTTTCGCAGTAATATCACTTCCTGAACATTCAGGGGAAACAACTGAAGTTTGCTTTATAGGTGATGCAGACTGAGGCAGCGCTTTATAGGAAGGGGCCTTCTGAGGTATAATCACATCAGATATCTTGTCCACAGCCAGATCCTCAAAGCTGCTTGTTGAATTTCTCATCTGACCAGATGATTCTACCTCCGAGGCTGCTGAGAAAAAGACCTGAACAGATTGAGTGCCAGACATTTTCTCCTGCGAGGGAAATGTGTCACTGCTTGAGGATATATCCTCATCAGTCACAGTCTCCACAGCAGCAACAGAGGGGAGTTCCCCCATGGATGGTGGGTGAGGCAGCTCCTCAAACAAGGGAACCTGATAAAACATGACCCCACTAGAAGCTCCCTCTGGTTCCTCATCACCAGGGACAGGACTAGGATTAGGGGACAGGACACATGTTGTGTGGGAACGGTTGGATGAAGGCAAGGCTTTGCTGTGGAAGATGAGCGCCTCAGGGAGACCCTCGGAGTGAACTATAATCACATGCTCGGATGGAGCCCTGGAAGTGCGGATCAGCACAGTGTTCTCAACGTCGACCACGCCACTGACTGACGGATCTTTCTGGTACACGGCAGACTGGACCACTGAACTGCTGACTGCATTATCCTCCATGGCCTGGTGGCCAGGCTCCTCACAGTGTACATGGCTTGATGATGTATCAGATGGAGACAGACCTGACGCTGCGTTGTCTCGTTCCTCAGATATTTTGTGAGAGCATTCACTCAAAACAGATTCCGCCAGACCAGTGAAGGAGATGGTTCCCTGGTAGTCATTAGTGTGACCTCCTAAAACACAACACAACCCCAGACCCACCAGAGAGATGGGAGTTAGAAAACACATCTCATTACATTACCAATCTATTGCATCTTTTCAGTGGAAATATACTATGGAAAGTGTAGGGTATACATTTTGGACTTGTGGAACAAGGAAGGACTTACCCCTTAAATCTCTGAAGATGTATGAGAGCTCTTGAATATCAAGATTTGGATGTTCTGCACAATAAACCATAACTAATTACATGTTATTCAACTGCACAGATAAATGTTTATGTAGCTTAGAGTTCATTTGAATATACCAAACATTGTTTGGGGAATTTGTTAATGAAGTGTGAATTCATTTTCCTATAAGCACTGCACCTTTCTTCAATTGCAGAAGCTGGCCGCAGTAAGATGCTATGAACGCCAGGACATTTGGAGGCTCCTCCAGTAGAACCGCGCGACTGACGGCAACTAGCCAGCTCTTCAACCCCCAAGGTAGGATAAGCGTCGACGGGTGGTTCATTTTCGCAACCAGTGACACTTGTGTGAAAGTCAATGCAATCGTGAAGCACCTGCTATTGCTTATCTCTATTATGGTGAGATGAAGAGAAGAGCGGAGAGCTAAATATTTCAGGTTTGATTCGATTCCGCACACAGCCTAGATGCATTTAGACTAGCGTAGGTCATAATATAGACTTATAAATGACTCGTTTCACACTTACCTCTTCATTGTGTTTACAGGACGGTTCTCAAAACATGGCAAACATGCCGTATTTGATGTTGGTTATATACAGTCCGTTTGCGCGTAAAAGTTGGCGTTGATGTCTGTGTCACAATTGGGGGGGTTACATAGTGGTTAGGCTACGTCATAATAATGCTTGATTTTACATACAGTAGATTAAACATAGATTTCTGACAGATGTGTTAGGTTATCGGTTTCCATTGGCTTTATCAGCATTGTGATTGATATTAAATGAGATTCAAACACACTTATAACACACACAGTTGTTTTGGAAATATTTTCACCCTCTATCTAAATCTATAAAACCCTCTGGATTTATTCACTTATTCATCCAAAGATTTTCTCTGACCTCTTATCGAATAACAATAGTTATTTATTTTAAGATTTACAGTGTCAGTTGATGCCTAAGTTATAAGACACAGCGAGAAAAACAGCAGCTGTATGTTTGCAAGGAGTGATTTTATTTGCAATTGAAGATCCACCAAAGGGTCAAGTAAAGTTTAGCTGTCTGCCTGTGAAAACAGACCGAGGGTCATTACTGAATGCAGATCCTTGTTTATCCAAAACATCAATCCATCTCATTAAAAGAGTGAATAACTGTACGATACCTAATTTACAAAACAGTAAACAGACAATATACTGGTAGTCAAAAAGGGGACGGGCATTTTCCCAGGGTAGCTGCAGTGGAGGAGGCTACTAAAAGGAACTCTTTGCTTTCTGGAAGTATTCATAGTGGTGCCACAACAAAGGGGTATATCGTTTTTTTAATAAGAAGTTGCGGTGGTGAACCTCTGCAACATAGGTCTATCAGTGGTAGGGATGGTTAGGGGCCTTTACCATCACAACCCCAGGAGGAGGACATTGTGGCCCCAGAACTACAGGCACGTGGGTCTGAGTTCTGGCCATCACAAGCACACTGTAATGGGCTCCACTGGAATACTGATGATCCCCCCCCCCTTTATGCCCTCAGAAAAGCCTCAATTCGTCAGGGCTTGGACTACAAGGTGTCAAATGTTCCACAGGTATGCTGGCCCATGTTGACTCCAATGCTTCCCACAGTTGTGTCAAGTTGGCTGGATGTCCTTTGGGTGGTGGACCATTCTTGATACACACAGGAAACTGTTGAGGGTGAACATCACAGTGGCATTGCAGTTCTTGAAACAAACCGGTGTTCCTGGCACCTACTACCATACCTTGTTCAAAGGCACTTAAATATTTTGTTCTGCCCATTCACCCTTTGAATGGCACACATACACAATCCATGTCTCAATTGTCTCAAGGTTTAACAATCCTTGGATTTTACAAGTGAGATATTATAGCTTTCTCTTGGATTCACCTGGTCAGTCTATGTCATGGAAAGAGCAGGTGTTGTTAATGTTTTGTATACTCAGTGTATATAGTTAGTGTTTCTAATAAAGGGATAGCAGAATAGATTGTTAGTGCTGGTAATGCTGTATGGACCCTAGCTGGCAATACTTGTAAAACATCCAGTCTGCTAACATAGAATGAATATACAATATATTTTTCACCAAGTTGACTGTTTCCCTTTTGAATACCTTGCTGCATCTTTGCTGTACCATTCCCACAGGGACAGGGTTGACCACTGTGACCTTGACCCCAGGTGGATGGCTGAAGGGTAACATCCCTACCACGTCTGATCTGTGGCCTGCAAAGGGGGGGCTGGAGTATTGGGCGGGCTGGCTGACCTTCTGCAGCACCACTATCCCTACACTGGGGTTGTCCAGCTTTATCTTGATGGTACAGTGGCTGGTGCAGTCCGACACACTCTCAGGGATTGGAGGTAGGGATGCTGTCATTGGGGGAGGACTGGAGGCCTTGATGAGAGCCCCTGGAGTAGCAGGAGGAGCAGCAGCTGGATGTGAAACTACTTGCGTCACAGGTTGTGACCCATACCCAGGGATGGCATTAAAACGGACGGGTACAGAACAAGGGATATCTCCTGGTTCTAACTGACCCGCCAGGCGAACCAGGGCACTTTGCCTGTTGCTGGGCAGAATTGTGAGCTCAGGATTCTCTGATCCTTGGCGGATCAGAATGTTCTTCATTTTCTCTAACATTATGTTTGGGGGAGATTTGACCGTCACCTTTGGTTCTGAACCAGCTGTTGTCCCAGTTAGATTGGGGGAACTGTACGTTGGCTCAGTGGGGGATGCAGGTCCGACTGTGGAGTTGAAATCCCCCTTCATTGGACTGGCAATGGGCACGGATGTTGACAGTGTTGTTTGTTGTTGTTGGTGGTAACTGGCAGTGGGCACTGGCATGGAGAGTTTTGCTTGTTGTTGCTGGTGGCAACCGACAGGCATAGGCCATATGGTTGAGATTCCATTACTTGGCTTATCCACCACTACATAGCCAAAATAAAATGTTAGTGTAGCTATCACTTTTTAGTCTAACGTTACCGTATCGTTGTGCTTTTCTCTAAATACATATGTTCTAACTTATTCTCATTAGATGTGGATAATAAAATATGTTGAGCTTCAATAGCAGGAAAACAAATAACTACACGTATAGCTATAGTAGCTACTTGTAGGCTAATCTAGCTTTTTTTAAATGCATTGCTTACCCCATGCAAAATATGGATCTGCATCACAACAGCCTGGCGAACAGGTCATTTTGAGTTCTGACAAGTAACTGAGCAGATGTTAAAAGGATCAAATTGCCTTAGGCTCAGTCACTCCAGCCTCTGTTGATCTCAAGCAAGACAGATTTGAAAGGTAATGGTGATTGTTTTGTTTATTAAACCCACATTGACACCCGTGGAATCTGTTACTAAGCAATGTGGATGTGACATTCTATGACTCATTTTGTGAGTGTTCCAATGGTTCTAAGCATAGATTGAGTGGACAACACCGTGTGCATTTCAATGAAAAAGAGTGGTCTTAAACAACAGCCCCAATACTGAGCTTGACATTATCAATCTTTTGTATCAATGTGGAAGTTTACCCTCCATCTACTGCATTTATATAGCTGCAATTACCTTAAATTCTATATTTTTGTAGTGATTGATTGCGTGATTGTACAATATCAAAATTGAGGCAGATAAGAGATATACAGATAATTCATGCAATGCAGGAATTAAATATCTGTATTGATTATTATCATCTTAAAAGAATGCAAAGGAGAAAATGGCAACTACAAAAGTAGGTCCTTCTCGTGTAAAGACAGGATTGGTTGCCCTGGGGATTGTAGTTCCTGACAGCCTGTAGCAAGAAAAAAAAAAAATAGTCCATATATAACAGCATCATAACACAGCTTCTTCAACCACTTCTAATACCATAAGTTTATGTTCCTACATACATGGTAGTCATGGATGAAATTCATCAATATATAAACAAAAAATAACAACCATGCATTTCCTAGCGGCAACACGTTAATCTATATTGATTGTTGTTCGAGTGTGTGTCTGATCCTTTGCTGTGAAGCGATTCGCATCTGAGGATGCTGTCCTTCTGCTGTAACCCTCCCTGGTTCTGTCCCACGTTGGTGACAGGGACCCAGCATGAGGAGCCCACCCTTCTGAGTTCCTCCTGGTGCCCACACGAGAGCAGGGAGCTGTGGCGCTGCTGCAGCAGTGGGCACGGGAGAGGGCACAGCCCCTGGGTCTGCTGCCTCACCTGGTGGGGGAGTGGAAGAGGGGGTCAGAGTAGCAGGACTGGGGCTGAGGGAAGGAGGTGCCCAGTTTGTGAGAGGGGCAACGGGGCTCAGCCATGTGGTGGGTTTGCAGGCTGCCGTGGGACGACAATGAGTGGGGTGGCAGCAGATGCTAGAGTACGGCCACAGTCCTAGTACATGGGGATGTTGTGCTCCAGGGTGTTACAGTGCATCATGGTCAGGGAGCTCATCATGCCGCCCATCCTGCCCTGGGACTCGGGCCCCGTCAGGTGGAAGAGGTGCCAGTGGCTGCCGGTCCCACTGAGGCTGCTACACATGCCTGAGGAGAAAGACGGGGAAAGAGAGAAACCATAAGACATGATGGAAGTCTCACAAATATCCCCCAGTATATCATGTCTGTAATATTAAGGTAAAACCTATAGATGAATTACGTGTACAGCTACGAACCAACAAATGTACAGCTCGGGTTTGTTTTTTTACAATATACTTTACAACTAAAATCTACTGACAGTGCAATGATTTGAACATTAAATGAATGCACTGAAATGTCTCACTGGGCCTGTGAAAACACTGGGGCATGAAGTTAGTCTGCAGTCCATGTTTGGGCAGAGCCATGGCAGCCTGTTGCTGCAGAGACACAGGACATTACCCTGGGGAGTGGGTACTGTGGCCAATCCCAGGCGCTCCCTGGGGATACAGAGAGAAGGGACGGCACACCAAACAGGGGCCCTTAATAAGGCTCCTGCTCGGTGGCTCCTGGACTCCAGCGGTGTTAGCCACATAGCTGGGGGTCCTCTGTGGCTCCTGGATTCCAGTGGTGTTAGCCACATAGCTGGGGGCCCATCAGTGGCTCCTGGACTAGCACCTGAGCTCTAGCTGCTACATAACTCATTGTTCTGTCACTCCAGGGAGGTTGGTCACAAAACATGGGGTCCTTGGTATCTCTGAAAGAGCAGCCGAAGCCGCAGTCTGAGCTGGAGCCGGGCTGGCAGCTACAAGACATGGGGCCCTGGGAATGTCGGCTGAGGTCATAGGGACAGACAGGAAAGGGAGTCTTTTTCCCTCCTCTGGTCCCAGGCCCAGTTGGCACACCAGGCTGGGGGTGTTGGCCAGCTCTGGAGCAGGCAGTGAAAGGTAGACTAGGAAGGAGGTTCTGGTGTCTCCTGCGGGCGTGAGGGTGGGTAGGCATGGTGGAGCAGACTTGGACTGAGTTTCCTCTGTTAAGGCAGTAGCGGGCGGTGGGAGCTGCACACTGGGGATGCTGGTCTCCTCTAGTGACACAACAGGAAGGCACACAAAAACATGGGCCATGATGTCATCAGTCACCGCAGTAGGGAGATAGCATATTGGCCAATTCGGTCTCCACTGTGACCACACAAGGACAAATCAGAGTGGAGGATTGTGTCTCCACGGTTGAAGCAGTAGGGGACAAGCCAGCATGGAAGATTGGATTTCCACTCTCATTGCAGAAGGAGAGGGACAAATCAGACTTCAGGGACTGCGTTCTTAGCCAATAGGGGATCAGCCTGGAACACAATCATCTCGGGGACTTCCTCTGTCTACACGATGATTAGGGACTCTGTCAGGAGCATGCCAGTTCGGATTAGCACCGCATCCAACTCCTGGCTGATCTCACTGAGGGAGACCCGCTTAAAGAGGGCCGAACAGACGCATGCCCCGAGTGGAGGAGAGTCCTGAGGGGACAACTCTGAGTCAATCTTGCGGCGGTACACTGCCAGGCCCTGGGCAATGTCTGCTGGGATGGGCCCTCGGGACAGGGTGATGCTGGTGGCAGAGACCTGCAGGCCACTCTTTCTGTTCACTGTCAGTAGATGCCCCTGCCATTGTGTCCGTAGCCTGGATGTCTCGGCTGCTGCAGGGCTGGTCACTAGGGACGAAGGGGAAAGGCTCCCTGACATCCTCACATCTAGTTTCTATTAGCAGGTTGCCTGGCTCCCACTCCAGAATTCGCTTTTGGTTGGGGAACATTTCAGGACCTTGGACAGTGAGTGACATGCGGCTGTACTTGTGTTTTTACAGCTTTATTCTTGTTCATGTAGACTGGGAAGGGGATACCTAGTCAGATGCACAACTGAATGCATTTAACCCATCCCCAGGGGCAGCCTTAAATGCAGGTTATGATTTACAAGATGAAAACAAAAAGGAACTGATTTTGCCTGGGACAAGTGCCCTGCATGCCGTTTGTAAATCCAGCCATGACAGAATTATAATTGATCAACCCGTTTTGATAAACAATAACACCACCACCAACAAGCAGCATGACAGCTGATGAAAAAAAGTAACTTACAATGAGAGCCTTTTGTGGCCCTGACTTCTTTTATAAGATCATTTATTGTCATGCTTGGTTTCTCTGTGAAACAATGCAAAGTGAGTAGGTCAATAATCAAATGTTTCGAAGTGCTACATGCATCAGTCTAGTGTGGTCTACTAGAATTCAACAACAGAATAGCCTACCGTCTCTGCAGAGAAGAAGCGCATAGAAGACCGCTGTGAAGGCAGGAATAGTTTCCGGTTGATACTTTACCACAGCCTTGCTCATTCCCTCAATCAAATCCTTGAATCCCGTGGGAATATTCAACACTCTACGCGGATGAGGCATTTAACTGCTAATGAACACAAGCGTTCATGCACGAAATTAAACATTTGTTTTGTCTACTTCCAATGGCCAATGTGAAAATCTAAATGTTGGATTATTTACTTACAATTATTATTTACTGGTCAAACGCATTCCTTGTTGGACTTGAATTGAAGAGTTGTCCTTAGCGCAGTGAGCACCAATGAAAAGCTATTTAAGATGAGAGCCATGTATTTAGACATATCTAAATAGATGGCTGCCCTTGAGATAACATCACGCTCACTTATGATTGCGTCATAATAATGTCAGGTGTATTATTGTCAAGAAATAATGACGTTTTCCCGCGCACCTAGGCTAGCTAAAATTGGACTGCTACTGTGCAGCACGCGATCCAACTATTGCTGCCTTCATGACAACTGGGAACTCGGAAAAATACGAGGTCAAATCATGATGTCAGTGATCGTAAAACCGGAGCTCTAGAAAGAGGCTCGACTTCCCGAGCTGGAACTCCAAGTTGGATGACCGTTCAAATAGATTTTTCCCCAGTCTGAGCTCGTTTTTTCACAGTTAACAGTGGTCTTGAAAATAATTGAAATTAGAAGTTGGCAGTTTTCCGAGCTCCGCGTTACCAGTTGTTTTGAACGAGGCATATCAGATAGGTTACCTGACAATTTATCATACTTCTACATCAAATAATATGGACATTTCCATCACTATCGGCAAGGGTTGATTTAACTTTCAACTATAAAGCACCTGAAGGCTGCCTGAACACCACAGTCAATCATTATTTTATAACTAATTAGAATTTATTGCTTGTAGTCTTTTAAAGCCTGTTAGTGATAAAATAAATAAAAATGTAACTGCCAAAGAACTAAGCTACAGATGAAAACTAGCCAGCTGGCCAAATCTGCCATTTACAGAAATGTTAATTGAGATGCATTGTCCCTTACAAATAAATAATGAGACTACATGCATCTTAAAACACATTATGGAAATAAAATGGCCATATATTTAAGAGATGTATTGTTTTAACACATGATCTTATACTTAAAAAAATCAAAGCAACAAAGGAAAACCAGTTTCCAGCAAATACAAGTACAGCAGAGTAGGCCTACAGTGTAGATGTTATACCCATAAGTGAGTGTCAAAAGGACAATGTAATTTAGCTAGTAACATATCTATAGTATTAAAGTACAGTTACATATTTACACTGATATGAATAGGTGGTTTCCCTTTAAATATCAATACACTTGTTATTAAAACCAGTAAAAACATTTTTTTTTAAGTAACAATGTTGTAACTGGGGCTGCTTATATTACCATCTATAATGGATTCACAATGTCTATAACCTAAGGTGATGAAAGGGTTGGCATCAATTTACAGTGACAAAGGCCAGGTGAGGAGTAGTAGCATAGGGATTGTGCATTCAGATTGTTTACTACTGTAAGATCAACAGGACATTGAGGTCATCTGGCAGAAACCTAGACAGTAGGGTTGCTATGGCACAAGTTCACTGCTTTATAATGAAGTGTCATACACAATGGCATACACACTTTTCAATCTGAACCCTTTCATATCTTATGGTAGAGAAAGATATTATTGTACTATTCAGATTTTAGCCATTTAGCAGACTCAGGAGTAATTGGGTTCAGTGCCTTGCTCAAGGGCATGTCGACTGATGTTTCACCTAGTCGGCTCAGGGATTTGAACCAGCAACCTTTCAGTTACTGTCCCAACGCTCTTAACCATTAGACTAACTTCCGCCCCACTGACCGATTTCTCCCCAATATATTTTTCCTTGGTAAAAGAGTTACATTTGCCTCCCAGCAGCAACTACTGTACATATTTGATCTGGTTGAAACACACAATTACACTCCAGTAGTCTACACTATCCCTCCAGGAGATTTACTGTAAACTACGCATTACAAACTTGATGGCACATTCATTATACAAACATAAGTCAACTGAAACAAACACATTGCAGTGAACAATCACAGTGCTGTGAAGATCAAGATGGCTACTGCAGTCGTTTCCAGATCCTTCTACCCTCAACGCAGAGCTAGGGTGGATGTATGGTGGAGGAATGGGGCAGTAGTCAGGGTGGGGCCACCTCCTTCCTCATGGAAGCCAGAGCTGAGTGGATGCGTACATGGAGCCTGTTCTCAAAGTCATAGCCAGAAAAGTCATCCTGTAGAAACAAACACAGATTACAACATCACATATAACATCCTCAAAAGGGAACATACAGGTAAGGAAATAATTTCAAATGCATATCATGAATGACTGTCCCACATCATTCCAGATACTATAACTGACAACTACAAGTTCCAAAAACACACTATAAATGGAAGTTCTACTGTACCTTGGCCTGAAGCATCAGAGCTCTGCCCTTCACTTCAGACTGAGCAGAGAAGAAAACCACAATCAGATATACTCAATCAACTACTGTATTTAACATACACTTTCTCTACTCTGGGTAGACACATTGCGCAATACAATATAGCAACACACTGTATACACTGAGCTCACCTCAGGGCTGTCCAGTAAAACACAGCCCAACTCGTAGCAGGAGTAGGGCTGCACATAGGAGTTGTTCTGACGACCCACCTCATCTCCGGCAGCCAGATGGAAGCACTGCAATGTTCAATGAAACATAACAAAGAGTAGTAAACATTCACTATTCTCATTACACTAATATTTGCAGATACATACTTTGTGTGTACTTCGTTTTCAATACATATCAATAAGATGGTGAGACAGAACCTCAATAGCGTCTTTTATGTTGCCCAGACATCTGTGTATGTCACCAAGAAGCAGGTTTTTCAGGCCAGCAATTGAGACGTCATCTATTTCCTGCAGAACTAAGGAGACAGACAACCCACTGAGTTTCCTTCCACATTCACAGGAATGCACTTTTATGGCACCACAACAACGACTCACACAAAAGAGAATAGGCTATAATTGATTTGTGTAGCAAACATGGTAGTTGGGACTGGGAGTTTGATCATGTGTAGTTTGTCGATGTATGTTCTCACACTGTGTACCTTGGCTCATGATCTGTAGCTTAGAAGTGCAGCAGTTCGGCAGAGCCTTCCACAGGTAAAGTACCTCGATCACAGCCAGGACACACAGCTCTCTGGATGGGGTGTGTTTCCTTAGCCTCTCCGCCTGCACACACACTACCATCTCAGTCAAGAAGCAAAATTCTGCCTACTATATAATCAACTGTCAATTTTCCTCAATACAATGACTTCAGATCACCTTGAAACTGTATGACAATGAAAAATATTAATTTTCATTAGAAGTAATAATTCACATACACCACCATTCAAAAGTTTGGGGTCACTTAGAAATGTCTTTGTTTTTGAAAGAAAAGCAATTTTTTTTGTCCATAGCCTTCATTTCTCAGAACAAGAATAGACTGACGAGTTTCAGCAGAAAGTTCTTTCCTTCTGGCCATTTTGAGCCTGTAATCGAACCCACAAATGCTGACGCTCCAGACACTCAACTAGTCTAAAGAAGGCCAGTTTTATTGCTTCTTTAATCAGAACAACAGTTTTCAGCTGTGCTAACATAATTGCAAAAGGGTTTTCTAATGATCAATTAGCCTTTTAAAATGATAAACTTGGATTAGCTAAAACAACGTGCCATTGGAACACAGGAGTGATGGTTGCTGATAATGGGCCTCTGTGCACCTAAGTAGATATTCCATTAAAAATCAGCCGTTTCCAGCTACAATTGTCATTTACAACATCAACAATGTCTACACTGTATTTCTGATCAATTTGATGTTATTTTAAAATGGACAACAAATGTGCTTTCTTTAAAAAACAAGGACATTTCTAAGTGACCCCAAACTTTTGAACGGTAGTGTAGATCTATAGAAATGTGCTGTTGCCAGTCCCACATTCACCCTCTTTATAGAGAACTGTTCTATCTGATTGTTCTTCCGTTTCAGAAGCGTATGCACATCCTTGAAGACAGCGGCAGCCCCCTCCAGATCTCCTGATGCTCCCTGGGACACTATAGTGGACCACAGAGACAAGGCCCAGGGGTTAGAATCTGCAGGGTACCTCAACGCCAACATATTACCTTTATCAGGGGATGTATGCCATTATCGCTAATAGGCTCAGAAGCTTTTCATTCAGCTGAATTAGCATTCCCAGAACTTCTTTTACCTTTGAAAAGAAAGAAAACAAGAGGATGTTCTAACCCCAACACCAATTGAGTGACCTATAACCTTTGCCCTCTCACCTCCAGTTAGGTAGGCGTAGTAGCACTGGGACCAGCGTGACTCAGTCGCCAGACGCTGAAAGGCCCTGTAGGCGTCACTGTACCTCAGCTCAATCATACTGCACCACCCTGAGAAGAGCAGAGAGAATGGACTGTCACTCAGAAACAACAAGCCAATGGAGAGCATTAGTTAGAGATGATGTTGAAGTGAAGAGGGATAAAAGCGTGTACCTATTTCATACAAACACACATGCTGGATTTCCCTCTGGTCTGTAGCCAGCTCCAAGGCATTTTGGAAGGACATCAAGGCACTGTTGATCTGGCACTGGAAGTGGAGAGGAGAGAGGGGGAAGAGAAGGACGAAGACTAACACACTACAGCCACAGTGCTAGACACAGGTTACCTTGTGTTGTTATTTATACTCATATCTTGGCAGGGCACACTATAGCACGAATAACTTAGAGACGTTCAGGTTGTACCTCATTTAACTCCTTTTAAAATGTTTTCCCTCTACTGAACATGACCCAGGTCATTACCTCCAGGCGCTGCACCCTGCCCTTGAAGAACAAGAAGAGGGAGGAGTTAGGGTATACAGGCTCCTTCCTCTGGAGGATAGCCTTAGCCTCCATCAGGCCGGCCTGTGTGTCTGAGCCGTCCAGGGCAAAAAAGGGTTGCACTACCGTATAGTACCACAAGAGGGCCAACCTGCCACAGGGGGAAAGAAATCCTCGTTATTGGGAAAGGGGGATACCTAGTCAGTTGTACAACTGAATGCCTTCAACGAAATGTGTCGTACGCATTTAACCCAACCCCTCTGAATCAGAGAGGTGCAGGTGGATGCCTTAATCGACATCCACGTCTTCGGCGCCCGGGGAACAGTGGGTTAACTAAATTGCTCAGGGACAGAACGACAGATTTTTACCTTGTCAGCTTGGGGGATTTGATCCAGCAACCTTTCGGTTACTGGCACAACATGACAACAGTGACCACGTTTACATGCGCACAGTATTTCGGATAGTACCTCATATCCCGCTTAAGGGCTAGTTCGGGATAAGCTGTTTCCATTCACCTTTGATATCCTGCTCACAAGTATCCATGAATAAACAGAATATTCCTAATTCAAGTTCATATGGGTTAAATGGAATGTACCTGAAATACGGACACTGACTGTAGGCCTATAACCTCTCGCATGTAGAGTAATATAATATTAACTCCTGCAGAATTATGCATTTCTTGGAGTAAAATGATACAAATGCAAATTTTTTCTTAGGAACAGGAGTGGAGAAATATGATTTTTTTTCTTTCCTTCAGCATCTCTTGAGAAAATGCAAATGTCTTGTGTTAATGTTACGCAAGCAGATAGTATTTCAACCACATAACATATGCACTCAAGACAAACTGAAGTCTTATCAGAAATGTTTAGTTTTCTCAGCTTTTCATTCCCTTAAAACCGGTCAAACTGATGACATTTGGAAATAGTAGGCTATCGGTCCAGTACGGCGTATCAGCAAATGAATTATTCTGGAATTATTGAATTGCGCAGGTAGCCTACTTTTTGAAGTGATTTGTTTGACAATCAGATGAAAATACACAAACATATCCCGTCTAAGATCAGGATATTCCAGCCATCCCTCATAACCGCTATAAACTTTTTCGGTTATTGCAAACGGAATATGATATTTATATGCTCCAACTCAAAAACAGAATACTTGAGTATCCCAAATAATAATTGGATATTGGTGTGCATGTAAAATGTGTTCATTGAGAGTTTTAATGGTGAATATCAGCATTCAGAGGGTCAGTCAAGAAACCAAGACATATCCCATCTGTCGGTAAACATATGACTGATTTAAAGTTGAAAAGCTTGCTACCAAACTCAGCAGATAAGTCGGCTGACAACACAATCAAAAATCAGCAGAATCAACCGTTACATGCAGCTTAGATGTGAAAGCAACAGCACTTGAATGTCCAAGACAAATTTTCCTTCAGGCACAATAAAGTTAATCTGATCTTAAAATGTTGAACGTGTACTTGAATTTTTTTCTTTATTTAACTAGGCAAGTCAGATAAGAATAACTTCTTATTTACAATGACGGCCTACCCCGGCCAAACCCTAACCCGGATGACGCTGGGCCAATTGTGTGCCGCCCTATGGGACTCCCAATCACGACCGATTGTGATACAGCCTGGAATCGAACCAGGGCTGTAGTGACGCCTCTAGCACTGAGATGCAGAGCCTTAGACCGATGCCCCACTCTGGAGCCCCCCCTCCTAAAATAAACAATCTTGTTTTCTGCCAAGGCATTGATGGGAGGCATCAGTTTAACCAGTTCCTCTCGATTATTACAGCAGCTTACATTTTAGTCATTTAGCAGACGCTCTTATCCAGAGCAAATTACGGTTCAGACAGATGTTTCACCTAGTCGAACCAGCAACTTTTCAGTTACTGCCCCAACGCTCTTAACCACTAGGCTACCTGTCGCCCTTCATCTTGCCCTGACTAATGGGTTTCAGGCCTGTTAAAGGCTGTAGTTGCCTTCCAAATGGCACCCAATTCCCTACATAGTACACTATTGATGTCAAAAGTAGTGCACTATATTGGGAATAGGATGCCATTTGGGAGGCAGATGTGTCTCCTGCCTTCTGCAGTGGATGTGTCGGCAGAATCAAACAGTCACCACAGTCAAAAAACAGAACAAGTCTAAATAAACCAAGACACAAAAAAATGCATTTTGACACCCAATGTCCCTGTGGTCGGTAGTGGTACCCCTACTCACGTAGCTAGAGGGGCCTTCATGTCCTTACTTTCACTGGCATACGTAAGGGCGGACAGCCCCTGGTGACGGTCGCCAGGGAAACCCAGAAGGTTGACAATCTTCAGCAGGTGTGGCGGTACCATGGAGATGCACAGGTGGAACAGGCCGTAGCCAAAACTGACCGAGCCCTTGAGCCTCTCCAGGGCCTCCGGGCTCACCCCAAGGGTCCTCTGGGTTGGGGGCGTGGCCTGGTTGCGGTTGGCCTGTTCAGTGGATGGAGAGGGAGACCCTTGCTGGTCGGAGGCCCTCCTCTTGCTGCAATCCTGCAGCTGGTTGATGTCGCTATAACACTTGTTGTACATCTTCCAGGCTTTGCGGAGGATCCAGCCTCCTCTGATGTATGCTGGGTGGGTTTGGGAGAGGGGATGTCCATGAGAGATAATACACATAAACCAGGACATTTGAGTCCTGAGAGACATGGTCTACATCCCAATGTGCATTATAGAAAACAACTTATTGGACATGCATTATAAATCAGTATGCAAAAGTGGATATTGAAACAACAGTGCAGACAATCAGTCAAATAAATATGGTTCATCAGTCAGCTATAAGCCTACATGTAGGTCAAGGTAGAATTGATGAGGTGTCTCACATGAGAGTTCCTGTTTGATGAAAGAGAGGACAGCGAGGTACACCTGGCAGTCTGCCACAATGATCTGTCTCTGGAGGCGGTCTACTATTGCCCCCCCTGACCTCTGGGAGTCCTGGAGGAAGGCCAAACACACAGTGAGCACAGTGACATCTATAGCTGTCAACATCCAAGTGTTAGAGCAAGGCCAAATATGCATGTCAGTAAACATTGTCAATGTTATATACAGTTGAAGTCAGAAGTTTACATACGTTAAGGTTGGAGTCATTAAAATATCAATACCTTGAAATACTCTGATAGGCTAATTGACATCATTTGAGTCAATTAGAGGTGTACCTGTGGATGTATTTCAAAGTCTACCTTCAAACTCAGTGCCTCTTTGCTTGACATCGTGGGAAAATCAAAAGAAATCAGCCAAGGTTCATCCTTGGGAGCAATTTCCAAATGCCTGAAGGTACCACGTTCATCTGTACAAACAATAGTACGCAACTATAAACACCATGGGACAACGCAGCCGTCATACAGCTCAGGAAGGAGATGGATTCTGTCTCCTAGAGATGAACGTACTTCGATGCGAAAAGTGCAAATCAATCCCAGAACAGCAGCAAAGGACCTTGTGAAGACGCTCGAGGAAACACGTACAAAAATATCTATATCCACAGTAAAACGAGTCCTATATCGACAGCAAGGAAGAAGTCACTGCTTCAAAACCTCCATAAAAAAGCCAGACTATGTCCTCTGGTCAGATGAAACAAAAATAGAACTGTTTGGCCATAATGACCATTGTTATGTTTGGAGGAAAAAGGGGGAGGATTGCAAGCCGAAGAAGCACGGGGGTGGCAGCATCATGTTGTGGGGGTGCTTTGCTGTAGGAGGGACTGGTGCACTTCACAAAATAGATGGCATCATGAGGAAGGAAAACTATGTGGATATATTGAAGCAACATCTCAAGACATCAGTCAGGAAGTTAAAGCTTGGTAGCAAATGGGTCTTCCAAATGGACAATGACCCCAAGCATACTTCCAAAGTTGTGGCAAAATGGCTTAAGGACAACAAAGTCAAGGAATTGGAATGGCCATCACAAAGCCCTGACCACAATCCCATAGAAAATGTGTGGGCAGAACTGAAAAAGCATGTGCGAGCAAGGAGGCCTACAAACCTGACTCAGTTACACCAGCTCTGTCAGGAGGAAATGGGCCAAAATTCACCCAACTTATTGTGGGAAGCTTGTGGAAGGCTACCCGAAACATTTGACCCACGTTCAACAATTTTGAAGGCAATGCTACCAAATACTAATTGAGTGCATGTAAACTTCTGACCCACTGGGAATGTGATGAAAGAAATTAAAGCTGAAATATATAATTTTCTCTACTATTATTCTGACATTTCACATTCTTAACATAAAGTGGTGATCCTAACTGACATAAAACAGGGAATTTTTACCAGGATTAAATGTCAGGAATTGTGAGATATATATATATTTTTTTCTCCTTCTATATATATATATATATATATATATATATATTTTTTTTTTTTTCTTTCACAATTCCTGACATTTAATCCTAGTAAAAATTCCCTGTCTTATGTCAGTTAGGATCACCACTTTATTTTAAGAATGGGAAATGTCAGAATAATAGTAGAGAATTATTTATTTCAGCCTTTATTTATTTTATTTCTTTATAACTATATAACGTATTCCTGGAAATTGTTTCTGGAAATAGTTAGAAAGCTAGTTAACTTTAGCCCGTTAGCTTGGGTGCTTGACTGCCGTTGTGCGGTCAGAACACTTGGATCAACCCTACTCCTCGGCCAGTGTCCAGTGTGCGCTCTGAACACTCAGAGAGCGAAACTCTCAGTTTACGAACAAACAATCTGACAACACTCTGAATTTACAAAACAACAATAGTGCACTCTGGCACTCTCATGTGAATTTAGAGGGGCTGTGTGAGGTGCTATGCAGTCAATAGGTATGAACTCCTTGGAGGTTCATTAGGTGTGTGTGTGTTGTGTTGCACTTCACCCACACTCCTCCTGATCTTTTTTTTGATGGTCTCTATGACCCCAGTGTTGTCGCTCTCACACAGTCTCTCAGTGGCTCGGAGGTCATCAAAGGCCATCTGCATCTTCTCCTCCTCAAACGTCATCATGGCATTCTACACACAGCCGCAATCACAGTACCAGTCAGTCAGGGCCTTTCTCTGAGAGTAATACACAAAGCATAGCGGTCATCTCATTCGTCACGATATCATCCTGTAGCAGTCATATTGTTTGAATAGAAACACCGATCCTATCAGCAGCTACATAAAACAATACAAAGCACAGCTAGACATCCAACTATATGAGTCATGGATTTCTCTGAGTAATATTTCATCCAAATATTTTCAGAGATGAGCACAAATAATTTTTTCCCCAGTCAGTTCTCTAGCCCACCGTGAGCCAGTTATATCAGGTTGGTGAATTATTGATGATTCAGTATGTGGGCTAGCAGCAGGGGATGCACAGCAGGACTACTGCTCAGGATATCCGTAGTGTGCTATTACCTGTGTGACCTTCAATTTATTCAGCCAATCTGTACATCAGATGCTTTATGACTAGGTCTAAGTTTGAGATAGAGATGTACTGTCAAAAGCCAACAACTGAACACATTGGCATTCAATAAAAAACGTACAACATTACAGACTCCGTAATACATAGATATCTTCCTGTTTCCTAACTCCAATGGTCTACATTGCAGAAATATAAAATGAGAGTAGCAGTGATACAGTAAATCAGTAAGAGATGTTGACCTCCTCTGTCCTCTCCATCACTACTCACCAGGAAGCTGACAAAACTGGCTCCGAAACTCATCAGTGGACTGTGGGTCCTGGAAGAGAGATGGAGAGACAGATGGTTGAGGAAAGGGCCTTGTCAAATGTCAATAGACTTAGATAGACGTTTGGCTTGCAAAGCACAGCTAAAACAGATCAATTTCTTAAGACAGCTAGGACAGGTTAAGTGTGGTGAGGGCTAGAGTTATTTCAACTAAATCAAACTCAGATGGTGTGGCTGGAGGATATCCGAGTTGTTTTATTGCGCTGAATCAGATTTTTCACTTAAAAATGTATGCCCAACAAAAAAAACATTGATTTCAAAAGATTACCAAACAATTCTATGAACAAGGATTACTTAACAATTTACAAAAACATATTTACTAGAACTGTGCAGATGCAAAGCTTACTAGAAAAACGTACTTGAACTGGGTAAAATCTCCCTCTGATTTTTTGTGTCCATGTTTTCCAAAAATGTAAAATATCTGCTCTACATTGTAAAACATTTTTTTGAAGACATCACAACTATTAAATTACACATACGGAATCAGGTAGTAACCAAAAAAGTGCTAAAACAATTCAAAATATATTTTTGATTCTTCAAAGTAGCCACCGTTTGCCTTGATTACAGTTTTGCACACTCTTGGCATTCAATCAACCAGCTTCACCTGGAATGCTTTTCCTTCACTCTTTTCCTTCACAATTCTAAATAAAATCACTGACAGTGTCACCAACAAAGCACCCCCACACCACCTCCTCCATGCTTCACGGTGGGAACCACATGTGGAGATCTGTTCATCTACTCTGCGTCTCACAAAGACACAGAGGTTGACTCATCAGACCAAAGTCCACCGCTCTAATGTCCATTGCTAGCGTTTCTTGGCCCAAGAAAGTTTCTTCTTCTTAATATCCTTTAGTAGTGGTTTCTTTTCAGCAATTTGACCATGAAGGCCTGATTCACACAGTCTCCTCTGAACAGTTGATGTTGAGATGTGTCTGTTACTTGAACTCTATGAAGCATTTATTTGGGCTGTAATTTCTGAGGCTGGTAGTGGTGTAAAGCTTGCCACTATTGGACTCTGGAGCAGTGGAAACACATTCTCTGGAGTGATGAATCATGCTTCACCATCTGGCAGTCCGACAGACGAATCTGGGTTTGGCGGATGCCAGGAGAACGCCACCTGCCCCAATGCATAGTGCCAACTGTAAAGTTTGGTGGAGGAGGAATAATGGTTTGGGCCCTTAGTTCCAGTGAAGGGACATGTTTCATCTTTTAGTATAGTGTATTTTCTAATTCCTGCCCCTCATGAGGGAGGATAATGAAAGTTCAGAAGTAACAAGTAAAGCTTTTGTTTATGAATTATTAAGTGATTACATTTGACTCATTTAGCAGACATTTATCTCTTATCCAGAAAGGACTTACAGTTAGTGCATTCATCTTAAGATAGCTAGTTGGGAAAACCAAATCACAGTCATAGTAAGTACATTGATTCAGTACACACTCCAGAGTGCAATAGCGGGGAGTTTTACATCACTCGAGCTGATGCTTGGCATTGCACATGGTGAACTTAGGCTTGTGAGCGGCTGCTCGGCCATGGAATCCCATTTCATGAAGCTCCAGACAAACAGTTATTGTGCTGACATTGCTCCCAGAGGCAGTTTGGAACTCGGGAGTGAATGTTGCATCGGAGGACAGACGATTTTTAAGCGCTGTGTGCTTCAGCACTCGGCGGTCCCGTTCTGTGAGCTTGTGTGACCTACCACTTCGCGGATCAGGCGTTGTTGTTCCTAGATGTTTCCACTTCACAATAACAGCACTTAAAATTGACTGGGGCAGCTACAGCAGGACAGCAACTTGACAAACTGACTTATTGGAAAGGTAGCATCCTATGACAGTGCCACGTTCAAAGTCACTGAGCTCTTTAGTAAGGCCATTCTGCTGCCAATGTTTGTCTATAGAGATTGCATGGCTGTGTGCTCAATTTTATACACCTGTCAGCAACGGGTGTGGGTGAAATAGCCAAATCACTAATTTGAAGGGGTGTCCACACATTAATACAAAAGAATCTTAAAGATGTGGGTTTTTGGTAAAGGAATTAAGGCACAAGGCAATGTCTCTTATACTTAGAGGTCAGAAAAATGTCTACAGAACTAAATATAAAAAAGTCTTGATATTAGTTGGAAGGGGTCTTTACGTCAACATTTTCTTTTGATGCATTTCTAACACCTTAGAAAACATCTACCAGGAAGTCTTAAAATACCCATTTTCTATATTTTTGACCAGAAATCAAACCCATTGCTAATTCCTAATTTTTAGGATGGAAAATGGTTGAAAAATGTACTTATGCCTCAATTTCTCAAAAACATAGACTCTTAGCTTTTCATTTGACACCCGACATACTCCTATGAACTTCACGTTGGTGCGCATGGATCCTTTTACATGCAAATGACCAGGAGACTTTAAAGGTGCGAGTCAAGCAAAAGCAAGTACTTAAAAAATGTGATTTGTACTCCAAGATAACATTTCATAGTAGTTGCATTTATTTCCCAAAGTCTGTAAGGTTATTAACTTCCAAGAATGTAGTTGGCTAGATTCTATCCATGTTATGTTTTAATTTTGAAGCCTGCAGTATAGAAATATGGGATGAGGGAGGTGAACAGAAGTTTGATCAGCCTGGATTTTGTCTACAGCGGTCTACTTTCAGTTCCCTCCATCTCTTATGGCGTACAGTTCACAGTGTGCCGCTCTCTCTGGAGCTCTGAGCTCAATGTAATTAGTGAGAGAGGTGACATTTAGGCAATCAGCAGGAGACAAGGCTGTGTGTGGATCTAACTAAGCCTGCTGTGTTTAATCTGTAATCACAATGACTCACTGATTGGCACTTCACCTGCTGCCTGTGTAGCCTAGTTACAGTACATTGCCTAATACTATTGCCTATCAAGTTTTAGAACAATGCTATATTTAATATACAGTTGCACTCTAATATATTGGCACCCTTCAACATTTTTAAAATGATTCACTACTTTTAAAATTGAAAACTTGTTTGGTGTTCACACATGTATTTGATTGATTTACAACAGCACAGCAATCAAAACTGAAATTCACCTCAAATTAAACATAAATACAAATAAATGTTCTGGACTAAATAATTCAGAAGAATTCAAATTAATTTGGTTGGTTGGAGGCAGGTGAATCTCGTTTATTGTGTAATTTCTCTCACCTTAAGTTGCAGGTGCTTACAAGGTAAAAATATCCATTGAACCAGTTTTGAAAGAGAAAACAGAGCATTGCACTCCATTGTAAAGTGCAAGGGTGCCAATATATTAGAGCACAACTGTAAGTCAGTTCCTTATAATTCCAACGCAAGACCTTTCATAGTGAGACTAGAAATCTGATTTAGGCCTAATCACGCTGAGATCTAGGTATGGACAGTGATGACATTTATTAGGTTGCCGATGATATTTGAGGAGTGAGGTGATACTAGTAAATCATGTGTACAGCTTGGGAACACCAACTTGTTTGCTTTCAGAGTGTAACCTTAGTTAAAGAACATTCAATGACTGACATGACAGGAATGTTTGTGGCCTGCTTGCATAGCAGCTAACCACTGCTAACTCAGATGCAGTTCTCCCAACTGGTGTGAGATCTTGGCTAAAAAGCAAGTATGAATACGTTATTTGATAAAGTACAGATGTACAGCAAAAAAAATTAAAAATTAAACTATCCTTTAATATACAGTGGACTTTGAAATGATACACTGGCTGAGGTTAAAGTGCAGACTATAAGCTTTAATTGTATGGGTATTTCATCCATATTGGGTAAACCGTTTAGAAATTACGGCACTTTTTGTACATAGTCCAACAATTTTAGGGGACCAAAAGTATTGGGACAAATTCACTTATGTGTATTAAAGTTTAGTATTTGGTACCATATTCCTAGCACGCAATAGATTACATCAAGCTTTTGACTTTACAAACTTGTTGGATGCATTTGCTGTTTGTTCTGGTCCAGTTTAAGATTATTTTGTGCTCAACAGAAATTAATGGTAAATAATGTATTGTGTCATTGTGGCGTCACTTTTATTGGAAATAAAAATAGGATGTTTCTATACACTTCTACATGAATGTGGATGCTACCATGATTACGGATAGTCCTGAATGAATCATGAATAATGATGAGTGAAAAATGTACACGCACAAATATTATACCCCCAAGACATGCTAACCTCTCACCATTACAATAACATGGGAGGTTAGCATAGGCCCAAGACATGCTAACCTCTGACCATTACAATAAGATGGGAGGTTAGCATGTCTTGGGGGTATTATATTTGTGCATCCACTCATCATTAGGGTTGCACATTTTGGGGAATATTAAGAGGTGGAAACTTTGTGGGAATTAAAGGGAATATATGCAAATTAATATTAATACCAATTTAAATGTAGATTTTTTTTGCATTGGATAAATTTACCATATCATACGGAGACAGAAACAAACCTTTTACCTTATAAGTAGACATAATTGAAAATTATTAAATCCTTCCAATAGAAATAAAAAAAACAATTTAGTTACGAATTGAACTTTAATTAAAAGAGTTGACTCTTCACATGGGATGATTTCACTGAAGAAAAAAAAAGGAATATTGAATGATCTCCCAAAAACATTTAACATACATCTGTAAAATGATAGTCTAGAAACTAAAGCTCTGGTTGTCTTCCTCTCAGGCTTCCATGTCTTATCCCTGGACCTCCTCAATGTCCACCTCTTGAACATCAGACTCTGAGGCCTCATCTTCACTGTCACTTTCCAACCTTGTTGAGGATGGCTTGTTGTCAGGCTCAAAATGCCTCAAATTTGCCCGGATGGCCACCTATATTTCAACCCTTGTATTGGTCAACAGGGGAAGGAGCCTCCCTTCCACCAGGTGGCTGATGAGATATGATGACACGACTGCCATACTGCATCTCCATCCCAAAGCCCTTGCTTGGAAGTGTACTTCGCCAGACTGCCAAGAACCTTGCTCTCATCCAGGCCACGGTGGCGAGACAAGGTAGTGATGACACCATAGGCCTTGTTGATCCCTGCACCAGACAGGATGCTCTTGCCAGCATACTTTGTGTCCAACATGTACGCTGTGGTGTGTATGGGCTTTAGGCAGAAGTCTTCATGATTTTTTTATGCATTTCAGAACTGCAGTTTCCTCTGCTTGGAGAAACAGTGAAGTGGGCAGGGGAGTACAGATTTCTCCTCTTACATCTGCAAACAGAGTCTGAACATCAGACAGGATGGCATTGTCTCCCTCAATCCGTGCAATGGCTACTGTTATAGGTTTCAGGACTTTCAGGCTGCTTACCACTCTCTCCCAAAATACATCATCCAGGAGGATCCTCTTGATGGGGCTGTCCATATCAGCAGACTGTTATGGCCATTTCTTGGAGAGACTTCTTCCCCTCCAGGAGACTGTCAAACACGATGACAACACCACCCCAACAGGTGTTGCTGGGCAGCTTCAATGTGGTGCTCTTATTCTTCTCACTTTGCTTGGTGAGGTAGATTGCTGCTCTAACTTGATGACCCTTCACATACCGAACCATTTCCTTGGCTCTCTTGTAGAATGTATCCATTGTTTTCAGTGCCATGATGTCCTTGAGGAGCAGATTCAATGCATGAGCAGCAGTCAATGGAGTGAGGGTAGGACTCCACTGTAGACCAAGCAGCCTTCATGTTCGCAGCATTGTCTGTCACTAGTGCAAATACCTTCTGTCGTCCAAGGTCATTGATGACTGCCTTCAGCTCACCTGCAATGTAGAGACCGGTGTGTCTGTTGTCCCTTGTCTGTGTTTTTATAGAATACTGGAGGAGGGGTGGAGATTAGAGGTCGACCGAATATGATTTTTCAATGCCGATCCCGATTATTGGAGAACAAAAAAAAGCCAATACCGATTAAAATGTTTATTTATTTATTTGAATTAATGACAATTACAACAATACTGAATGAACACTTATTTTAACTTAATACATCAATAAAATCAATTTAGCCTCAAATAAATAATGAAACATGTTCAATTTGGTTTAAATAATGCAAAAACAAAGTGTTGGAGAAGAAAGTAAAAGTGCAATATGTGCCATGTAAAAAAGCTAACGTTTAAGTTCCTTGCTCAGAACATGAGAACATATGAAAGCTGGTGGTTCCTTTTAACATAAGTATTCAATATTCCCAGGTAAGGAGTTTTAGGTTGTAGTTATTATAGAACTATTTCTCTCTATACCATTTATATTTCATATACCTTTGACTATTGGATGTTCTTATAGGCACTATAGTATTGCCAGTGTAACCGTATAGCTTCTGTCCCTCTCCTCGTCCCTACCTGGGCTCGAACTAGGGACACATCGACAACAGCCACCCTCGAAGCATTGTTACCCATCGCTCGACAAAAGCCGCGGCCCTTGCAGAGCAAGGGGAACAACTACTTCAAGGTCTAAGAGCGAGTGACGTCACCGATTGAAACGCTATTAGCGCGCACCCTGCTAACTAGCCAGCCATTTCACATCGGTTACACCAGCCTAATCTCAGGAGTTGATAGGCTTGAAGTCATAAACAACTCAATGCTTGAAGCACAGCGAAGAGCTGCTGGCAAATACAGGAAAGTGCAATTTGAATTAATGCTTACAAGCCTGCTGCTGCCTACCACCGCTCAGTCAGACTGCTCTATCAAATATCAAATCATAGACTTAATTATAACACACAGAAATATGAGCCTTAGGTCATTAATTAAGGTAAAATCCGGAAACTATCATTTCGAAAACAAAACGTTTATTCTTTCAGTGAAATACGGAACTGTTCAGTATTTTAGCTAACAGGTGGCATCCCTATGTCTAAATATTGCTGTTACATTGCACAACCTTCAATGTTATGTCATAATTATGTACAATTCTGGCAAATTAATTACGGTCTTTGTTAGGAAGAAATGGTCTTCACACAGTTCGCAACGAGCCAGGCGGCCCAAACTGCTGCATATACCCTGACTCTGCTTGCACGGAACGCAAGAGAAGTGACACAATTTCCCTAGTTAAAAGAAATTCATGTTAGCAGGCAATATTAACTAAAAATGCAGGTTTAAAAATATATACTTGTGTATTGATTTTAAAGAAAGGCATTGATGTTTATGGTTAGGTACATTGGTGCAACGATAGTGCTTTTTTTGCAAATGCGCTTGTTAAATCATCACCCGTTTGGTGAAGTAGGCTGTGATTCGATGAGAAATTAACAGGCACCGCATCAATTATATGCAACGCAGGACAAGCTAGTTAAACTAGTAATATCAACCATGTGTAGTTAACTAGTGATTGTTAAGATTGATTGTTTTTAATAAGGTAAGTTTAATGCTAGATAGCAACTACCTTGGCTTCTTGCGGCACTCGCGTAACAGGTAGTCAGCCTGCCATGCAGTCTCCTCGTGGAGGGCAATGTAATCGGCCACAATCGGTGTCCCAAAATGCCGATTGTTATGAAAACTTGAGATCGGCCCTAATTAAATCGGCCATTCCGATTAATCGGTGTACCTCTAGTGGAGATGTAGTTAATTATTCCGTGCTAACGAACATTCGACCACCCATCAGAGATGATTGCAATACAGTCTGCTTTCTCTATGATTTGCTTGACCTGCACTTAAACTCTGCATCCAGCAAATGAGTAGATAAAGCATGTCTGGTTGGAGGGGTTTATGCTGAGCAAAGAACATTCAGAAATCTCTTTCAATACACATTGCCTGTGAGCATCAGAGGTGAACCAGTTGCATACACAGCTCGAGCAAGACATTCATCAGCATCTCTGACTAAGTTCCTCCATTGAGTCAAAAAAACTTCTGATTCCAGGACCATAAGCTGTTGCTATCGATAAGGTGTCTGATTCATTTCACCTCAAATAGAAGTATAGGGACTTTAGTAAGAGGTCGCTTGTTGTGAACGCTGAGGGAACTTTATGCACTTGGCCAGATGATTCTACATCTTTGTTGCATTCTTCACATATGATTTGGCACAGTATTTGCAAATGTACACAGCTTTTCCTTCTACATTAGCCGTAGTGAAACATCTCCACACATCAGATAGTGCCCGTGGCATTCTCCTGTAAAGATTAGAAAAAAAATGATTAAATACACACACACACACACACACACACACACACACACACACACACACACACACAGCTTAACTATTTATATGTAAATGGAAGTGTTAGACTAAACAACTCCTTTGTAAGATAAATGTTTTCAATTAAACAGTTAGCAGTCTCAAGCAAGCCAAAACCCACATGGTAGCAAAGACTAACTAGCAGAAATTGTTAACAAGTTAGAAATTATTTAAACTAGGGATGCATGATATAAAAATTGGTGAACATGTCTAGTTTAATACCGTTGAAAAACCAATGTCAATGCTGACGTGCATACCTATTTCAGCAAGACAACTCCAAGGCGAAATCCATTAAAGCCAAGATAATGGAATTCATTGCCCTTGACCATCAACCGTTCTCTGTCGTGGGTGATGTTGGCTTTCGCCGACTGGTCGAGCACCGGTACACTAACAAGTGTGCTATTTTTCAGATGTTGCCCTACCGGAGTTACACAGTAATAGCGTCACTGTTATTAGCTTCACGACATACACACTATGGAATGCCGTTTGGGTCTTTGCGTGTCAAAAAGGATACAATAGCACCGTCAATGCTGTACAAAAAAGTCTGCAAACACCGGCCACGAACGATGTGTTTACAATACCGCGTTGGTAATAAAGCATAATTTGTTCGACCGCAACTTCTGGGGTAGCTAGCTTTAGCTTGGTAACTAGCTAGCACCAATACAACCATTCTGAAAACCATGACCAGTAGAAAATGCTGTCATTTTCATTATTCTTAACAATGATTTAGGAATCCTTGTGAGTAAGTATTAGCTAGGTTGCCACTTGTTGTTCTTGTCTATTGAAATTCAGTTCATGAAAATAAATAGCTAGCCAGCTACTTAACCCTGTTGCCCAAAGCTAACGTTATAAGCAGCCAGCTAGCTTCATCTGGCTAATGAGGCACAATCGCACCGGGTTATGTGTTGTGAAGCTAGACACAATAAGGTGTAGGCACAATAGTGGAATTAGCAGTTTGCTTTGAAAATAAAAGTATGTCATTGACAGTGATGCAAATGAATACAAATAGTAGAATTATGACATACTTTTATTTTGAAGGCTAACCGCAAAGTCCACTATTGTGGCCAGCTTCACATAGATAGTTCTTATTTGATTAATGGTGGTCGAACCCGTCTTATACATTAGGGTTATTTTAGATGAGGACACCTAGCTATATAGCTAGCTAACTATAGCTACGGAAATGTTTGCTACGTTTTTGAAGAACATTGGCTAGCTCATGGATGCAAACAGCTTTTTTTATGACCAGCACTGTAGGTGCGTGAGACAACTTTACCAGCATCATAGCATACATATCGATGAATCATTGTGACATATGAAATACGAGTTATAGTGTAATCATTGTGTAACAAAGTTATTTGACGTGCACCTTTGACACGCAAAGACCCAAACGGCGTTCCATAGAAATCCTGGTTGAGAATGAAACGACTAAACAAATGAACAACAAAACAGCACAGCAAGTAAGTGAAAGAAAATAGGTTTTGATTATGGTTTTACTGGTAATGGGGACATGTGTAAATGCCAACAAAAAACTAACTTTTTGGTCAGTGTGGTGTGTGTAACCTTTATTTAACTAGGCAAGTCAGTTAATCAGTTAAGAACAAATTCTTATTTACAATGACGACCTACCCCGGACGACGCTGGGCCAATTATGTGCAGCCCTATGGGACTCCCAATCACGGCCGGATGTGATACAGCATGGATTCGAACCAAGGACTGTCGTGACGCCTCTTGCACTGAGATGCAGTGCCTTAGACTGCTGCGTCCATGTGTGTGTGTGTGTGTGTGTGTGTGTGTGTGAACTATTTAAACTGTACTAGAATGCTTAAAAGGCCGCAAAATTGTTAAATATCAGTTATGGGTGTCGGTTTTTTAGCAAGGAAAATATTGGATATTGTCACCAAAAATGTCACATCGGTGCATCACTAATTTAAAAACACTTTTCTGTAGGCTACTATTTACTAGTTAACAAAAAATAATGTATGTCATGTAAAATACAGTCACCCCACCCAGTAATGTATTCAAAACTTATCAGAGAGCATGTCATCTTTGGCTCAGACAGTGTAGTAGTGTGGGCACAATAGCATCTCATTAGTGTGCAAGATCTTGAGAATCAGCTGTACATGTGATGGAAGAGTGCACTGCACATGTGATGGAAGAATGCACTGTGCACGCAGAGGGTTGCAATTCCTTTGAATTGGGGATAGTTTAATCAAAATATGCCACAAGGTCTAAAATTGCCTTGTGTATCCCACAAAAAAAAGGTCCACCATACTCATCATTCATTCAGGACTATCATGGTAGCATCCACATTCATGTAGAAGTACACTGCTCAAAAAAATAAACACTAAAATAACACATCCTAGATCTGAATGAATGAAATAATCTTATTAAATACTTTTCTCTTTACATAGTTGAATGTGCTGACAACAATCACACAAAAATAATCAATGGAAATCCAATTTATCAACCCATGGAGGTCTGGATTTGGAGTCACACTCAAAATTAAAGTGGAAAACCACACTACAGGCTGATCCAACTTTGATGTAATGTCCTTAAAACAAGTCAAAATGAGGCTCAGTAGTGTGTGTGGCCTCCACGTGCCTGTATGACCTCCCTACAACGCCTGGGCATGCTCCTGATGAGGTGGCGGATGGTCTCCTGAGGGATCTCCTCCCAGACCTGGACTAAAGCATCCGCCAACTCCTGGACAGTCTGTGGTGCAACGTGGCGTTGGTGGATGGAGCGAGACATGATGTCCCAGATGTGCTCAATTGGATTCAGGTCTGGGGAACGGGCGGGCCAGTCCATAGCATCAATGCCTTCCTCTTGCAGGAACTGCTGACACACTCCAGCCACATGAGGTCTAGCATTGTCTTGCATTAGGAGGAACCCAGGGCCAACCGCACCAGCATATGGTCTCACAAGGGGTCTGAGGATCTCATCTCGGTACCTAATGGCAGTCAGGCTACCTCTGGCGAGCACATGGAGGGCTGTGCTGCCCCCCCAAAGAAATGCCACCCCACACCATGACTGACCCACCGCCAAACCGGTCATGCTGGAGGATGTTGCAGGCAGCAGAACGTTCTCCACGGCGTCTCCAGACTCTGTCACGTCTGTCACGTGCTCAGTGTGAACCTGCTTTCATCTGTGAAGAGCACAGGGCGCCAGTGGCGAATTTGCCAATCTTGGTGTTCTCTGGCAAATGCCAAACGTCCTGCACGGTGTTGGGCTGTAAGCACAACCCCCACCTGTGGACGTCGGGCCCTCATACCACCCTCATGGAGTCTGTTTCTGACCGTTTGAGCAGACACATGCACATTTGTGGCCTGCTGGAGGTCATTTTGCAGGGCTCTGGCAGTGCTCCTCCTGCTCCTTCTTGCACAAAGGCGGAGGTAGCAGTCCTGCTGCTGGGTTGTTGTCCTCCTACGGCCTCCTTCACGTCTCCTGATGTACTGGCCTGTCTCCTGGTAGTGCCTCCATGCTCTGGACACTACGCTGACAGACACAGCAAACCTTCTTGCCACAGCTCGCATTGATGTGCCATCCTGGATGAGCTGCACTACCTGAGCCACTTGTGTGGGTTGTAGACTCCGTCTCATGCTACCACTAGAGTGAAAGCACCGCCAGCATTCAAAAGTGACCAAAACATCAGCCAGGAAGCATAGGAACTGAGAAGTGGTCTGTGGTGACCACCTGCAGAACCACTCCTTTATTGGGGGTGTCTTGCTAATTGCCTATAATTTCCACCTGTTGTCCATTCCATTTGCACAACAGCATGTGAAATTTATTGTCAATCAGTGTTGCTTCCTAAGTGGACAGTTTGATTTCACAGAAGTGTGATTGACTTGGAGTTACATTGTGTTGTTTAAGTGTTCCCTTTATTTTTTTGAGCAGTGTATATAGAAACATTCTATTATTTACAATAAGTTACTCCAAAACAATCTGAAACACATCCTGAGTCACAAGATTGATGTAATCATTGCATGCTAGGAATATGGGACCAAATACTAAAAACTTCTGACGACTTGAATACACATAAGTGTATTTGTCCCAATACTTTTGGCCCCCTAAAATGGGTGCTCTATGTACAAAAAGTGCAGTAATTTCCAAAACGGTTTACCCAATATGGATAAAAATACCCCAAAAATTAAAGCTTACAGTCTCTGCACTTGTGTATCAATGTATAATTTCAAATCCAAAATGCTGGAGTACAGTGCCAAAACAACAAAATTGTGTAACTGTCCCAATACTTTTGTATCTCACTGTATATATGTCTAGTCCAGTTTGGCTTGCTCATCACAGCAAGCCTCTCAAAATAGCAGAATAGTGAAGTGATACTGATATAAACTATTGCAAATGTGCTTGGAGTCAAGAGTTATGCATTGAGGGGAAAAGGGAAACATTTCATAATACAGAAGTACAATCAAACACTGAATGAAATGATCTAGCATGACACAAGCATGAGGTGTATAAGCTAGCTAGCTGTGGGGAGAAACAACATAAGGTATTTAACAACAGATTGACAGAGCAAGTGAGCAGAGAGAAAAAGGTGTCTACAAACTGATATACAGCTCTGTAAGAGAGAGAGAGAGAGAGAGAGCTTGCAGGGGTGACAAAGACTGAAACTAGAGGAAGAAGGTACTTTGCTGCTATCTGCTGTGTAATGGACGACTTTCGCACTTCACTGAGTCATGGCTACAGTATGTCATGAGATGTGCAGGTTCCCTCCAGATTTGGTCCACTTGAGGACACAACAATAAAAGTGTTTGTGTACTTGGACTCGTGTGCATGCACACACAAAACAACACGTGTATAGGCACACACAGAGAATACCACGTGTGTAGGCACAAATACTAGCCAAAGGGTACAACTTTGGGCCAAATGACTAAAATGTGATTTTTTTTGTCTCATGTTTAAGCACCAATGCACACTGACAACTGATAAGGGACAGCTTGAGTCCCCATTGTGATCTTGCACACTCGATGTCAAGGTGTACTTTGTTAGAACTGTTGTTGCTGTAGTCGGTTATTGAAACGTGAAACTTGATGAGAAACGCTGTAGCAAACTCATGAGTTAACTTACGTGGCAACACATTAGCACATTAACACACAATAATCCGTTTCACGTGGGCTTCCTCAATCGAAAAAAATAAACAGATCACGGAAAAAAAACTAGACAGCACACAAAATATGATAGTTCCTAAATTTCAATATTTCCTAAATTAATTAACCAATTACAGTGATAGTCTATCATCTCATTGTTTATGGCACGGGACCGTCTGACCTGTATTTTCGGAACAGATCGTCGCTCTCCTTGAATCCGTTGTTGAGCAGCATGTTTATTCCTTTAAATGCCAACTCTGCGTCGTCAATCTGCTCCGCTTTCTCCTCCACATGTTGCTGGGCTGGTTCTGGTTTCGCCATCGATCACAACCAGTTTATTTAGTGCCGACAACAGATTGCCAAATGGTCAGCGCGCACTGCCTATCGAACGGAAACACCGGGGTGAAATGGAAGTGACAGCGGCTAGACTTGTGGGGGAGGTGTGCACTGCACCCTGTCTCGTTGCAACTGCTGTACACTAGGCTGCTAGCACCACCCACTTCGAACTAACAACGGCTATCTCATTTTCTTACAAATAATACTTTAATTCTGGCAAATGTGTTTGCGGTACAACAATACCGCTGATTTACATCGTTTTCTTCACCCGTGTGTATGTCCGTCTTTCTCTGGGTCGGGGTGCGTGCCGAAATAGAAACGCGGCGCGATCATATTTTTCTTGTCGACAGGGACTAGCCAATGAGCGTTAAGTATGCACTAATTATCCAATATTTCCAATACGGTCTGGCTACAGCAGGTATATATAAAACACCAGGGAGCGGGAAATATGCCCTATATTCTATATATCAACGAATGTGCAAAATGGACAGAATAAAATCCAAAACACTTTAATATTGGATATGGGCATGCTGTCTGCTGTATTTTATTAAAAGGTTACACATCAAATTTAAACACCAAGTTCATAGGCAATGAAGACAGACAGATGGACAGACATGATTAACCCACTCACAAATGTTGAATGATATCAGTGGTCAAAAGGTAGGAATGCATACACGTACAATAAAGGGTGGCCAAGTGTAAAGTAAATGGTAGCTGGTGTAACTGTCAACAGTGAATACATTTGCACTGAATGTTTCATTATGGAAAATAGTAATCAAGTATTATACACAATTATATACATAGTTTAGTCTGAGGTATATCCACTTGTATGTGAGAAAATCGAGAGAAATATTTAGTTTTGTAGTTGTGTACATTTCTCAGTGGTCCCAATTCGGTTGAATATCATTTTCGAGACTAATCTACTGAGGGAAAATGTCTGGCTTTTTTACCTTTATTTAACTAGGCAAGTCAGTTAAGAACAAATTCTTATTTTCAATGAGAGACAGATTTTTACCTTGTCAGCTCATGGATTTGATCTTGCAACCTTTTGGATACTAGTCCAATGCACTAACCACTAGGCTACCTGCCACCCCAAGAATTTCACCAATAATTCACTATTCCGAATCCATATTGATTATTAAAAATAATTCTGAAAGACAACATTCACATAAAGAAAATATCCCAATGCAATTATAGTAGGCCCTACATACAAAAATGGATGAGTTCAGAGTTACATGTCACAAGAGATTCAGAATGGTAATTTAAATCGAGTCCATTGTTGTGACTGACATTTTTGACAACTGACATTTGTGACTGACACTTTGTCAACTGGTCAACATGGCATTTGTTTTTTAAAGTGCAGGGTTGCTTATATTTGCTGGCCATGATGCAATACTGACCAAACACACACCACATCCACTCAATACTACGGGGGAGGAGGACAGGAAGTACAAAGGAATAGCCTAATGGGGGGAAACAGACATGTCTAACCCAGATGGTACAACATTAGAATATTAGAATATATTCAATAACAAGATGGTGATAATGAACACATTTATCACAAAATAAATATACTATAGTGTAACACTACAGACTAGCTCATCTCTCTTTATCTTTAGTTTCCTCATACAGAGCAACATACATGAATCTCTGAGCCGTTCGTATACCTATCAACCCAAATGTGAGTGTGTGCACACACAACACACACACACACACACACACACACACACACGCTTTCTCTCACACACATACATATTCTCTGTCTGTAGATTAGATTGCACGTGGCGGCCAGTAGACAGTGAACGTCCCAGGATGTGGTCATGGACTAGACTCTACTCAGCAGGACACTCTCTGAGGTTGACTGGACCCAACACCCCAGAGAGCTTCTCAAAGGAAACCGGGTCCTCATTGATCTTCATGTTCTGGATGCAGCCCTCGAAGGACCCTGTGACAGGGAGGGTCAGGTGCATGGACGTCTCTGCACAAGGAAGAGTCAGATACAGTACTGTATTCAAGAGGCAAAATAGTGATGGAGTCTAAATTCAGTGTGACTATATCTTTGATTTTATCTCTGATCTATCTTTCACCGTCCTATAGGATGTAAAGGTTATTATTTGTGTAAAATACAAGAGGGGCTTCATTACAGTGGACTCCAGGTCTGAAAGAGATTGAATGTAGTTGTAAATCCAGTGTCCTCTCCTCCAGAGTACCTACCTGGAATGCCGCCTACATAGAGAGGGTCTTTGGTTAGAGTAGAGGACGAGGAGGACGGTCCTATTTTGTGGTCACCGTCGGTGTCCACATGCATCTCCACAACATTGTTCCTCTTGATCACTGAAGTGAGAAACACACACACACACCCATTCCCCATGGGCGTCACTTATTACATATTAAATATACTTATTACTATGAATTTGTAGCTCGCTAGTTGGATAGAGGCAAGTTATAAAATGTTATAACTTAAGTTGTACCTGCAACTCTGTGGAACATTCCGTCACACAAGGGCTGCTTGGGCCGGACGGACACGTTGAATTCACCTGCTCCACTGTTCACCCGTGCCACCACCTGGAGGAACACATGTGCATCACAACACTGCACAACAGACTTATGGCTGCTCAGGCACCAGTGTCTACAAGGAAACTCAGCCTAAAATCAGCCTGAACTAGAATCATGTTTTAAATGATTTGAAAGTCAAATGTAACCCTTGAGAGGTCTGAAAGGTCAGCTTGAAAGGTCAAATCTAGCACTTGAGGGGTCAAACTAGTCCAAGGAATCATGTGTCAAGGAAATTTCAAGGCTGTGACTGGCCCAGTCCAGACAGCCCAGTGCAGGGCAGGCTCACCTCGCCTCTGTGCATGTAGAGGCTGAGGTGGTGTCCAGTGTTGGGCCCACGGCGAGGCCTGCTGGAGTCCCCCGCATGGAGCAGAACACCACTCAGACTCCTGGGACGGATGTCAAACACCACCTCAAAGCTGGAGCCCAACACAAAGGAATCATCTGGAAAAGACATCATCATCAGCCTCATCATTGTTGTGATTCTCATCTTCATCATGCACCTAATCTCCCGTGGGCAGACTCAGCGTGTAAGACTGAAAAATCTGACGGGACTGAATGGGATGTGTGAGATAACGAGCTGCAGTAGTTCTGGTTGTGGGGTTTTCGTCACTGGTTATTTAGACATACAGTGGGGCAAAAAAGTATTTAGTCGGCCACCAATTGTGCAAGTTCTCCCACTTAAAAAGATGAGAGAGGCCTGTAATTTTCATCATAGGTACACTTCAAGTATGACAGACAAAATGAGAATTTTTTTTCTCCAGAAAATCACATTGTAGGATTTTTAATTAATTGATTTGTAAATTATGGTGGAAAATAAGTATTTGGTCAATAACAAAAGTTTATCTCAATACTTTGTTATATACCCTTTGTTGGCAATGACACAGGTCAAACGTTTTCTGTAAGTCTTCACAAGGTTTTCACACACTGTTGCTGGTATTTTGGCCCATTCCTCCATGCAGATTTCCTCTAGAGCAGTGATGTTTTGGGGCTGTCGCTGGGCAACACGGACTTTAAACTCCCTCCAAAGATTTTCTAAGGAGTTGAGATCTGGAGACTGGCTAGGCCACTCCAGGACCTTGAAATGCTTCTTACGAAGCCACTCCTTCGTTGCACGGGCGGTGTGTTTGGGATCATTGTCATGCTGAAAGACCCAGCCAACGTTTCATCTTCAATGCCCTTGCTGATGGAAGGAGGTTTTCACTCAAAATCTCACGATACATGGCCCCATTCATTCTTTCCTTTACACGGATCAGTCGTCCTGGTCCCTTTGCAGAAAAACAGCCCCAAAGCATGATGTTTCCACCCCCATGCTTGACAGTAGGTATGGTGTTCTTTGGATGCAACTCAGCATTCTTTGTCCTCCAAACACGACGAGTTGAGTTTTTACCAAAAAGTTCTATTTTGGTTTCATCTGACCATATGACATTCTCCCAATCCTCTTCTGGATCATCCAAATGCTCTCTAGCAAACTTCAGACGGGCCTGGACATGTACTGGCTTAAGCAGGGGGACACATCTGGCACTGCAGGATTTGAGTCCCTGGCGGCGTAGTGATGGTAGGCTTTGTTACTTTGGTCCCAGCGCTCTGCAGGTCATTCACACCGTGTGCTTCTGGGATTCTTGCTCACCGTTCTTGTGATCATTTTGACCCCACGGGGTGAGATCTTGCGTGGAGCCCCAGATTGAGGGAGATTATCAGTGGTCTTGTATGTCTTCCATTTCCTAATAATTGCTCCCACAGTTGATTTCTTCAAACCAAGCTGCTTACCTGTTGCAGATTCAGTCTTCCCAGCCTGGTGCAGGTCTACAATTTTGTTTCTGGTGTCCTTTGACAGCTCTTTGGTCTTGGCCATAGTGGAGTTTGGAGTGTGACTGTTTGAGGTTGTGGACAGGTGTCTTTTATACTGATAACAAGTTCAAACAGGTGCCATTAATACAGGTAACGAGTGGAGGACAGAGGAGCCTCTTAAAGAAGTTACAGGTCTGTGAGAGCCAGAAATCTTGCTTGTTTGTAGGTGACCAAATACTTATTTTCCACCATAATTTGCAAATAAATTCATTAAAAATCCTACAATGTGATTTTCTGGATTTTTTTTTTTCATTTTGTCTGTCATAGTTGACGTGTACCTATGATGAAAATGACAGGCCTCTCTCATCTTTTTAAGTGGGAGAACTTGCACAATTGGTGGCTGACTAAATACTTTTTTGCCCCACTGTATCAGAATTGGGCGAAGGCAGAGCTTGAACTGCTTCACCTCGAGTGCTTGGCGTGTGTGCCCACACGGATCTGGGGGGGGGGGGGCTTTGGCAGTTGATTTTACTTTTGCAAAGGTGGAGACTTCCTTTTTTGCCAGAACTCTCAATTTATAACACGTATGAACACAGAAGTTAATCACGCAGCTGACCAAATTATGCAAGATTTTTCTTCTGGGTTAATGGAGATTATCCTGCACCATATTACCGATCTCAATATTTTGTTTTCTACTCACTGATAATGACATATGCCCCTCTTCCTGAGAAGTAGGCCCCACTCTGTGCCTGTCCGTCAAAGCAGGGACCAGCACCATGATTGGTGGTTGGTTCTGACATGGGAGTGCCATTCATCTTGAAGTTACGCACACAGCCAATCACACTTTGCTTTGGGAGGCGCTTCCACTGAAAGTAAAGAGAAAATACAATACAATTTTGGGGTTGTGAGTGTATACTGTATGTGTGTTTGTGTCTGTGTGTGCCTGTGTGTGTCCATCAGTGGAGGCTGGTGGGAGGAGCTGTAGGAGGACAGGCTCATTGTAAAGGCTGGAGTGGAATCAATGGAATGGTAAGAAACATATGGAAACCACGTTTGACTCAGTTCCTTTATACCATTCCAGCCATTAAAATGAGCTTGTCCTCCTATAACTCCTCCCACCAGCCTCCACTGGTGTCCATGTGTATGTGTGTGTGTGTGTGTGTGTGTGTGTGTGTGTGTGTGTGTGTATGTATGTATGTGTGTGTGTGTGTGTGTGTGTGTGTGTGTGTGTGTGTGTGTGTGTGTGTGTGTGTGTGTGTGTGTGTGTGTGTGTGTGTGTGTGTTGGCTACCTTCAGTTCTTTGTTCAAGGAATCAGGAGCACTTCCCATGTAAAGAGGAGAGATCAATTCCATGGAGGTGGCCTCATCACTGGTCAGCTGTCCATCCTGAGCCCTGATACCATCCACTACCAACCGGAACTTCTTCTTCTCTAGGCTGAATATTACCTGCAGAGGTAAGGTCACCACAGAGGACAAATCAATGTACATCCCTGTCACTGACTGATTATAGTGCCACAGAGTGATTTGGTAAGTTTTCTCTCATGAAACATTGAAAAACTACTGAACAACTACTGCTAACAACTGTTTGTGAATGTATGATGTGAAACAACATTACTGAGTGCAGATTGTCTTAGATTGTAACCCACTGACCGAGTGCCACTTTCCATCGTTGTACTTCTCCCTGTTGAAGATCTCCCTGCTCTTGTCTACTGACAGTCTGATCCTGCCCTTGGACAGGTAGAGAGCCACGTGAGAGCTCCCCCCTCTGGTGGCTGCATAGAACAACAGGCCTTTGGCAGACTTGGTCCTCACGTCCAGGGAGAAATTTGGTCTGGTGGAGGAAAGAGACAGGAGTCAGGAAGGAAGGAAGGAAGGAAGGAAGGAAGGAGAGAGAATGTGTGAGCGTGTGTGAGTGTGAGTGTGTCTACTCACCTGGGCTGGAGTGCCTGGGGAGTGAGGCTATAGCTCAGGCTACTCACAGTGCCCCCAATGTGGTAAGCATGTTCGACCAGGGCAGGGTGTGCACACACAGAGAGACTGTCATCTGACACCTCAATAACACCATCCTATACAGAACACACACAGAGAGACTGTCATCGGACACCTCAATAACACCATCCTATACAGAACACACACAGAGAGACTGTCATCTGACACCTCAATAACACCATCCTATACAGAACACACACAGAGAGACTGTCATCTGACACCTCAATAACACCATCCTATACAGAACACACACAGAGAGACTGTCATCTGACACCTCAATAACACCATCCTATACAGAACACACACAGAGAGACTGTCATCTGACACCTCAATAACACCATCCTATACAGAACACACACAGAGAGACTGTCATCTGACACCTCAATAACACCATCCTATACAGAACACACACAGAGAGACTGTCATCTGACACCTCAATAACACCATCCTATACAGAACACACACAGAGAGACTGTCATCTGACACCTCAATAACACCATCCTATACAGAACACACACAGAGAGACTGTCATCTGACACCTCAATAACACCATCCTATACAGAACACACACAGAGAGACTGTCATCTGACACCTCAATAACACCATCCTATACAGAACACACACAGAGAGACTGTCATCTGACACCTCAATAACACCATCCTATACAGAACACACACAGAGAGACTGTCATCTGACACCTCAATAACACCATCCTATACAGAACACACACAGAGAGACTGTCATCTGACACCTCAATAACACCATCCTATACAGAACACACACAGAGAGACTGTCATCTGACACCTCAATAACACCATCCTATACAGAACACACACAGAGAGACTGTCATCTGACACCTCAATAACACCATCCTATACAGAACACACACAGAGAGACTGTCATCTGACACCTCAATAACACCATCCTATACAGAACACACACAGAGAGACTGTCATCTGACACCTCAATAACACCATCCTATACAGAACACACACAGAGAGACTGTCATCTGACACCTCAATAACACCATCCTATACAGAACACACACAGAGAGACTGTCATCTGACACCTCAATAACACCATCCTATACAGAACACACACAGAGAGACTGTCATCTGACACCTCAATAACACCATCCTATACAGAACACACACAGAGAGACTGTCATCTGACACCTCAATAACACCATCCTATACAGAACACACACAGGCACAGAGAAACGGGAACTCAATATTAGAGACAATGGCTTAAATATGTGTATGCGATTAACCTCCAACGAAGCACTGGGGTAGGATTCGCCTTAGTCAATGGAAATGTGGTTCTGAAATGCAAAGACCAATTTTGGAGGATAAACAGCTTTGGTGAATATGACACTGTGCTCAATGAAACCTTAAGGTCAACTTACTGAACAAGGTCAACCAACTGAACAAGGTCAACTTACTGAACAAGGTCAACCAACGGAACAAGGTCAACTAACTGAACAAGGTCAACCAACTGAACAAGGTCAACCAACTGAACAAGGTCAACCAACTGAACAAGGTCAACCAACTGAACAAGGTCAACTAACTGAACAAGGTCAACTAACTGAACAAGGTCAACCAACTGAACAAGGAGACTCAGTGTTCCACAGAAAACAGGTATGAGCCCATTCTCATTCCTCAATCCTCCTTGTTATCTACTGTAGGACTCTGGGAGTTAGAAACTGTTCAAGATGTCTCCCATTTGGGGGTGAAAGCTGCTTTGAGTAGTAATCTGTTGATAGGCTGGCATATATTCCATCACACTTTCCCCATGATCAGTATCTCTTTACTGAAACCTGAATCACGATCTGTATCTCTACAATATTGATTTCTTTCATCATTTGATATCTACATGTTCAAATGCATATTTAAAAGGTGCAATCTGCAATTGCTTCTTCCATTTTTGATTTATAAATTCATGATCTGTACCCACTGATTACTAAAGAATTTAACAAATAAATGCCTCATGTGCTTAGTTCAACTCTCGTACCCCACCAGAACCCAAAATATAAGCTTTGTAAATAAAGTAAATGTAAACAAACACTATATAGCCTCACATGGTTAAAACTATAATGTTGATATCATGGATGGTCAGTCCTTGCATCCATAGGTCTGTCTATGAATTTGAGTGGTTACATTTCTTCAGCCCCATCCTTCAGTTTGATACCAAAATAGGGGCGGGGAGTCCCCTTTGTTATTGTTTCAACTGCTGAATGCCCCCCATTTCTCATTTCTAAGATGTGTGGGATGTATCACAAGTCATGTTTCCTCCACAAAAATGGCATGACACTTCCCAATCTGTCATTTTGTTGTTTTGTTTCAGTTTAGGTGTGGTGTGGAGGGAAGGAATGAGGCCAGGAGCCAATATGTGTAGCTTTTGATATGGCATACTTTCTTTGGGCAAGATACCTCATCATAATTGCCTCTGAACATGTGTGTGCATGTATATGCTCTTAGTATGCACATATAATTATAAGATCTGCTTGTGTGTACTGTATTTGCATTAATAAAAATGCATATGAAGAAATAGCTTATAAACAACCAAATAGGACACTCACGCTTGGCAGCATTTTATATACTCCACCAAAACTGTATCGATATTATATTATTCATGGGGGTAATTGTAATCATAGCATACAGTTGTGCCAATCTGTTAGTCATTGCATGTTTCATTGGGAAGAGTTGGTATATTAATGCTTCTTCATCAACAGAGCTGAGGTGTTTAGAGTGAAATTGATTGACAGGTGCTCACAAAGAAAGAGATAAGTGAGCTTAGTGGTTGATTTATTGTTGGAGACTTAGAAGATCAAATCATTTGGATAGACAGAGGCCAAGGTGCTCAGGTAAAAATGCTTGAGAAAGCATACATCAGTCAGTGGTGGCTGGTGGCACTTTAAAATGGGGAGGACAGGCTCATAGTAATGGCTGGAACAGAATTAATCGAATGGTCTCAAACACATCAAACACCTGGTTTCCATGTGTTTGACACCACTTCATCCACTCAATTCCAGCCATTATTGAGCCGTCCTCCCCACACCAGCCTCCTCTGGCATACAGTAAGAGATGCATGACAATGACGCACACAAACTCTAACACTGCTTATGCATGACAATGATGCACTGCTTTACCCAATACTCAGTTTAATGTTCCAGAATACATTCCAGGTATTCACAGGCCATAACTAATACCGTTCATTCCTAGTGCAATGTTCCAATAATAAACCCTCAGTCATTCCATAGTATAATAATATTATGATACTATATCCTGTTATGATAGTATCTCCGAATAGACCATAGATCATTCATTAGTTCATTGGTCCTAGTCATTGTTAATAGGGAGAGCAGAAAAGGAGTGAGGGCAGGGCAATGACCTAACATCAGGCTGGTTGTTACCAGATGGACTGATGATGATAGTGAATGAGTGGGTTAATTGATGCTTGTTAATCACTGGTCAGATAAATGGCTTATTGTCATGAAACATGCTTAAGATAGAACAGTGTACAAATCAAAAGCGAAACAATGCTCATTAAATAATTGTTTTTAATAGTTAGTTTGTATTTAATAATAGTAGCCATGATGACGTGTATGTCCATGCAGTACTTTTTGTATCAGTCAAGTACAATAGCAATGGGCTTGTGCAAACATTGTGTGAGATGCTCATATTTCTCATGTCAATATCAATTCATCCTCATTAGTCGGCAGGTCGTTCTTCTCTTCATCTCTGGAAACAGAGCAGCACAAAACACTGTGAACACCACATCAACACAACATGCATGTGAAGCATGGGATAGATGCTGAAGTGAGAACTGACACCAACGACTGGCTTGTTGCTACAGTAGGTAATCATAGTACAGTGTTATTGGAAACTGGGATTGTCTCGTTCCAACATTAGGACAAGGAAAAATAAATATAATTGTGATTGGTGTGACAAACACAAGACATACAAAAAAACATACCGCTTTCCTGTCGGTCTCACAAGTTATTTGGTAATAAAGGTAGTCATCAGTTAGGTAGGTCATTATTGTAAGTTCATCGTTGTTAACTGGGCTAGCTGAGTTCACTGTTCTTTCTCACCTTCCTGGAGGTGTTGTGGTCGAGCATCAGTTGTGGAGGTCTGTCAGCACTACACATATCCAGCAGCACATCTCCTGTAGAGCTGAACTGACTCAGGTCTTCTGCTATGTACAGAGAGTCAGGCCTGCAACACAACATAACACAACACACACAGCAACTTTCAGGAGGTGATACAACCAGGATAGTATCTAATATCAGGACATCAGTGCACTATGCAACGTGAACTATGAATGGTTAATGTCAACATTAAAACTACCATGAAACCTTCCTGTAAAAATAAACTTCTACTAGTTACGCTATGTTATGTTATTATTCATTGCTTGCCTTTCATATTCGATGTGTATTTTTTGTATTCTGCAGAGTTCATTTGCATAAGGGTCTCAATATGACTCCCTGCTTCAATAAAGGTTGAATAAATAAAACTACTACAACAACAGCCATTATGACAACTACATGTATATAACAACTATTACTACTGCTGTGTTGTTACTAACGTTAGACATTGTAATAATACACAGTGATGTGAGTTTACCTTCTCAGGTAGAGGTTGGAGATGCAGCCTTTGAAGGTGTCTTTCCCCAGGAACACAGAGCCTGGGTTTGACCTGAAGGAGCCTGAGGTTATCTGCCCTCCCACATCATCCTCATCTATCCGGAGCTCGATACTGTAGGGCAACACGGGACATGCATTCACATCTATGGTACTTACAGTATATGTGTCAGTGGTTACCAATCGGTATAGCGAGTGTGTACTGTACTGTCACAACAATCATACAGTAAGTCTCAATCTTCACCAATCCATCATGGAACTGGATAAAGTTAATATTTCACTTTTTTTTCAGAACATGTGGGTTTCATAGACTTCTATCAATCTATCTTGACTGTTTGATGTTCTACCTTTGAGGAGACACTCTCCTGGTGGCAGTCAGGTAATGCCATTTGCCATCCTGGTACTGCTTGCTTGATTTCAATGATTTCCAAACTTCGTCTTTGAATGTCAGAACCACGTAGCCGTCGACCAAGGCAAGTTCGATGGCACCAATGCTCTGTCGGAGACCAGGTGGGGATAACGATTATTTCAAACAGTCAGTCCACTTACATTTGCTGTATCCTAAAGCTAAACTGTTAAAGCAACTGTTGAAGGAAGGAAGAGGGAGAGAAAGAGAGAGAGTCAGAGACAGAGAAAAAGGGGTGTTGTAGTCTACTAACCGACTCGGTGTTCTGCAGTAGAAGCCCCTCTTTCTCAGAGCTCTTGAATCCCAGTGAGACTGTGATATCATTGGCCAGGCTGAAGCCTTTAAGAGCAGCTGACAGAGAACTGCCCACGTTGAACTCTGCTTTACGAGATGCCTGGAACACAGAGACATTATCATGCTGTTACTAACAGTGGACTGGAGTCAGTTACAGCATCTTGGTAGCATGAAAATACACGGTACTGGCACACAGAAATGGCTTCCTGACAGTATCAGTTATAGTTTCCAGTAAGTAAATATCATAGTGGTATGACTAAAAATGTAATGCCATGGTATTGATTTTATGTGAGAATTCAATAATTGAAAAAAGGCAGCCTATTTTCAACGACATATCAATAAACTTAAAAGTAACATCTATTTATTTAAAAAGTTTGAACATTTTTTAAGTTTAAATTCAAATCACTTCCTGAATTGGCTACCTTCAATTCAAATTGACCCGAAACGCTGACTTACTGTGTTGACCACATTTGAAAACCTTTGTGAAAGGTGAAGACTTACCAGGAAGTCCTTGGGACAACCCCGGCTGATGCCCACTTTTTCCTGGAAGGTGGGGTACTTGCTGTTGAGCTTGACGTTCTTCATGCAGCCCTTCAGTGGCTGGGCGGTGATGTTGTGTCTGTGAGCGAGAACACACAAAACACAATTTTATTTAGACTCCTCTGGTATGGTGTAGGGTTAGGGAAACAGTGTACTACCAATAAAGATTTAAAACTTACATCCATGTAACATGGGCAGAGTTTGATCATCAAAATGGCAATACCAAACATGGGCCAAACATAATAATATTGTTCCTAGTAAGTGGATGAAAAGCACTCACCTTTCTCTCAGGGCTTGTGGTAGGCCACCGATGTAGTAGTCTGAGTAGTCTCCAGGGGTGTACTGGACTTTAGCCTTGACCACCTCATTTCCTGCTACACGGATCTTCATCTCTTGGCTTCCTTTAGACTCTATGATGATCAACACTTCCGCCGAATCTGCATCCTGAAGAGAAGGAAAAATCAGGGGGAACCATTTAAGCAAAACAAACCAAATTCTACAAATAACCAAATATCAAAAAGATCGAACAGACCAATTATTCCACCCATCTAGTGCCAACTGCCTTACCACTGGGAAGACTTTGGTGGTGCTTCGTGCTGGTTCTCTGAGCAGGTTACTGTGGATGACAACGTAGCCTCTCTCAAACGTCACACTGTAGTAGTTGTACTACGAAAAGAAGGAAACAAGCAACGTTAAACACAGCCAGTGGACAGACTGACAACAGTACAGAATTTCAACAGCTATTCAGGTGTCATCAACTTTACCACACCAAATGTTTCCCGGGTAGAAAGAACGAGTAGCCTACCTCATTTCCAATGTAGAGGAGAAGCCCATTCTCTGAGCGAGTGGAGATGATCTGGGTCAGGAGGAGGGTGGACACCATGACACCTTGGGTGGACACCTTGGCATAGCCAGTCCCCTCGAAGTAGTCAAACACCACTGGCTGCATATACCTGGGCACAGGGGGATTCAATCAGAAAAGGGTTAAGGTTAGAAGATGTAAAGACTCATAACTACCTGGGTGTGAGGAAAACGATACGTTTTCAGATGCTACACTAGATGTGCGCGAGCAGAGCACGAGCCACTTCATTAAGTGTTCTCAGGCTCGGAAATAGAACTGAAGCCTAATTTTACGCTGAGCAGTGCGAGCCTCTCACGGAGCCGTGCTGCTAAAGCCCAGGTTTCATTGAAATGAATAGGAGCGTGTCACACTGTGAAAAGGTTACATGTCCAGTGTAAATAGTCTAGCCACTTAAGACGTTTAGCAGCCAAGTGACTGACAGGTTAGATTAATGTATAACAAGGACTCTAAGGCATTTTGAATATGGGACCTTTAGTCTTTGTTGTCCTCTGATCCAGAAGCATTATCTCCTGTCAATAACTCATTTTGGCTTTCAGTAGCTCTAAACCAACCTCTTGCATGGAGTCTCCAGGTTGATCTTGACAGCCTTCTTAAAGTTGTACAGACTGATGAATCTGTCGTTGAAGGTGGACAGCTCGATGCATCCTTTATAGTTTGGGTAGTTGAGGGAGGCTGGAGGCTATAGAAACAAAGCATATTCGGGAATAATAAGACTGAGAATGTTTCAATAATCAGGAATAGAGTAATGTCATCTAGGAACTGAAATGTTCATTTCCAGTCAATGTTTTGGGGTGCTTACAGTGAAGTTGGAGGGATAGCCCCCGACATAGAAGACCACGTCACTATGGTCCAGGTTCAGAAGGTTCCTGGTCAGCTCTCCTTGCTTACTGCTGGTCTGAGGAGGGTCCGGGTCATTAGATGTGAACAGTTTGGTGAGGATCACCTGTGCGTCTTGGTAAATTCTAAGAGATTGTAAAAAAGGTCAACGTTAGATCAGGGTTACTCACTCAAATAACATTTCCAATTCCTAAGACTTGAGATGGACGAAGGTATGGTTTTACCTGTGCAGGTCCACCTTGTCAAAGAATGCAGGCTCAGAGGGAGACCTAGTGATGTAGTCTGTCTTGATCTCATACTCTTCTCCGTTCAGCTTGTACACACAGAACAGCACATTCTTTCTCAGGGCCATGCCAATGTAGTCTTCAGATGACTGTGGAAAAGAGAGGTGAGGACCGTCAGTGGAAGCATTTCCAACCACAAGCAAACTGTCAAATGTATACGGTGCCATTATTTCAATAGAGAAGTATACAAATGGTCCTATATAACAGGACCCAGTGTGGCTCAGTTGGTAGAGCATGGTACTTGCAACACCAGGGTTCCCACGCGGGAGCAGTATGAAAAAGAATGATAAGTGACTGCTAAATGACTCAAATGTATTAGGAGGATGGCGACTGAAGTGCCAGAGAGAGTTTTATGACCATAAAGCAAATTGCCAAATTTTCACAAGGAGAACAAAGGACTACAAGGGCCAGGTTGTGTCTTGTCTAGGGCTGCAAAGCTGCTGGTAATTTACCAAAGTTACCGGAACCTTCAGTAATTTTGGTCATTAACAGAAAATCTATGGCAATCTATCGTAACTTTGGTAATATATACTTGAACAACTTAGAAAAAGGTATGTGTCCACACTGTCTATGAGTTTCTATTAGATAGACCATATGGTCCAAGAGAAAATAGAACGAATGAAAAAACTCTTCCAACTATTTATTTTTTCACAACTGCCACCAGTTTGAGGACCAAACATTGACTTCAAATACATATTGACATAGTCAAATAAATCAAAGTAAAAAAAAAATATATATATAATAATAATAATAATAATATATATATATATATATATATATATATATGTGTATATAGAGAGAGAGAGAGAGAGAGAGAGAGAGAGAGAGAGAGAGAGAGAGTGAGTATTCCATGCTGAAACACTCATATTAAACACCAATGGTATTCACTAAGTTGATGGTTTATATTTAGGATAATATTTTACAGCATTGTAAATCAATTTTAAAATGATTTTAAATTATTATTTTGTATATTTTCATATGATAATCCCACACAGAGGGCCAGAGATAATTACAGACACCTGTGATAATCTGAAATACCCAAAAGGGCCACTAGATGTCTTGTGATAGATTACATAAAATCCTTGAAAGATACCAACATTCTGGTAGTGTACTTGTAAACTTTGAACGTTTTAGATAATATACCCTCCCTTTGCAACCCAAGTGCTGTCCAGTCCACTCACGTCTTTGTTGCCGAGGTAGAGTACGAACATGTCTCCCTTGTCTGTGGTGGTGCTGTCCTGTCTGAGTCTGCGTGCTCCATCCCCTCTGCTGTTGTCGAGGTTCACTGGTCTCTGCAAGGACAGGGACAGGGCAGTGTATGCCTTCAGGTCCTCCATGTCCCTGGGGGGACGCAGCTCCACATGGCCCTCACCATTGAACTTCATGGGGACCACAATCTGGAGCGACAGGGGGAGGAGATGAGGAGAGAGGTTCTACATGGTTAAAGGGATCAGCAGTGTAAAGTTAAATCATTGTTTTCCTTTATGGGAATAACAACTGTCCAACAAATGATGGTACATATTCATCAAAGGGCTCAGTCAAGACCTCGACCTGCAATCCTTTCACTTGTATACTGTATGGCCAGTGGAAGGGGAATAGGTAATACACAGTGGGTATATCTGGTGGGGTGTGGACCCAGGGTGTGTGTGTGTGTGTGTGTGGGTGTGTGTTCTGTTCTTACCCTGTTGGCTGCGTCTCTAGACTGCTCGATCAGCTCCTTGATCCTCTTGATGTTCTCTGAGATGTTGGTGACGGGGGACAGCTGAGAGCTGAGCTCTTCCACCTCTGAGATCTTATCCTGCAGAGACGGGATTGTGTTCAACAGATTCTTCACTGTGGATGGGGAGAGAGGGAAGGGGGAGAGGGAGATACAGAGAGAGAGAGAGAGTATAGTTAGACCTTTTAACCATTTTACACCTGTAAAAAACACACAAAACAGGCAAAGAGTGGACAAACATCGCTGTACATACAGTACTGTACATGCATGGTAATATCAGCAAATAAGACAAGTAGTATTAATTCAACCTTTATTTTCCAGGTGAGTCCCATTGATACAGGATATAAATCTCTTTTTACAAGGAAGCCCTGTCTACGGGTGCATATTCCCTCCATCCTATGCAGACGTTAGTGGAGTGATCCCTCACCTGACTTGTTCACATCATCCATGACGCTGCTGAGGTTGGAGTCAGAGGGCATGACGTTGATCTTATCCACTTCCTCTCTGATGGCATTCAGTCTGTCCATGGTGGTGCTAGCCGTATCATTGGCTGACGCGGCCTTGCTCTTCGCCTCGTCCAACATGTCTCCTATGTCATCTGACAGGAGGAGAGAAGAGAGGGAATGAGGGAAGGAGGAGAAGGGTGTATTCCTCCACTGATCAGTAATTCTCTAGAATTTGAGCTGATCTATCAGACTTCCTCCTACTATCTGAGCCGGTTTACCTCTCTTGATGTTGTTCAGCTCTGCCTGAGCGTCCATGAGGTCCTTCTCCAATGCTTTCTTCTTCTTCTCTGCGTCCTTCAGGCGTTTCTTCTGGGCTGTGAGGTGATCAGAGGCCTCTGTGGAGTCAAACCAGAGTTTAGTTCAAAGTCATTTAAGCCACATATATTTGGTTGGCTCCCTGCCAACTCTAAAAACTCCATTACGACTTATAGCAACATACCTTTGAGATCTTGTTCGGCATCCTCTGCTTCCCTCAGTAGGTCGTTCCCGCTGTCTTTCAGATTCTTAGCTCTCTTTGTCAGGTCCTCTTTCTTCACATCCTATATTGCAAATTAATAACAGAAGTTTAAGAAGGTAAACCAAAGCCACATCAGCTAAAAGTTGAAGTGCTGAGGATTCATTATCTCTGTGATAAGGGTCTAGTGGCTGGACTGTGAACTGACCTTTAGGGCCTTGTCAGCTGCATCCTTGGCCTCCTTGGCTGCCTTCTCTGCAGCGTTGACTGCATCTGTGATGTTCTTGTAGGCCTTAATGGCGTCCATGGCATCACGCACATCAGAGCGGCCACTCGAGTCCCTCACAGCACTGTGACATAGGAAGATAGAGAGAGGAAAGGAGGGGGGGTAGAGAGAGAAGGAAGGGAGAAGAGAGGAAATGAGGAGAGAGAGGGGGTAGAGAGAGAAGGAAGGGAGAAGAGCAGAAAGGAGGAGAGAGGGGGGTGGAGAGAGAAGGAAGGGAGAAGAGCAGAAAGGAGGAGAGAGAGGGTAGAGAGAGAAGGAAGGGAGAAGAGCAGAAAGGAGGAGAGAGAGGGTAGAGAGAGAAGGAAGGGAGAAGAGCAGAAAGGAGGAGAGAGGGGGGTGGAGAGAGAAGGAAGGGAGAAGAGCAGAAAGGAGGAGAGAGAGGGTAGAGAGAGAAGGAAGGGAGAAGAGCAGAAAGGAGGAGAGAGGGGGGTGGAGAGAGAAGGAAGGGAGAAGAGCAGAAAGGAGGAGAGAGAGGGTAGAGAGAGAAGGAAGGGAGAAGAGCAGAAAGGAGGAGAGAGGGGGGTGGAGAGAGAAGGAAGGGAGAAGAGAGGAAAGGAGGCAGAGCGAGAGAGTACACAGGTCAACACACGCATCTGGATTTTCAACAAAGCAGAACAACAAACATGCAGCCTCTGGGGGATCTATCGGATCGCAGATCTATCTGGCATGACCCACTGAGGATGGAAACCACCCAACATAAACATCCCTGTTACAGAACCACAACGCCTGGCTTCTATAGTAGGTCGATTATACTGAGCCTCTATTGCTCTCATTAATTGTGCTGAGCTATTATCTGGCATCTTTTGTTCTATCCTGTAAAATTTATATTTTTAACAATATCTGGCGACTTCCATTACCTAAAACACAAAACGCTTTGAACTTGAGCTATAACCCAGGACCCATATCCCTACAACTCACTCCTGTAGTTCCTTGGCCAGCTTGGCCAGGTTCTCAGCATGTTTCTCTGCTCGCTCCACAATGTCCTCTTTGGCCGCGGCCTGGGACACAGCGTTGACTTTCTTGGTGAGGTCAGTCCTGGCCCCGTCCAGTTGGGCAGCTAGCTGTTCATACTCCTGGAGAGAGGAGCAAGACAACAGGGTCACAGTGTTTTTACAGTCTTTTATGTCCAACAATCAACATTTCATAAAAGGGGAACCCTGATGTATTGTGATGGCTGGTCTGTGTGCTTACTGTCTTGCTGTCCTCCAACATTCTAAGGAGGTCCTTTGTATCCTTCAACTGATCTTCTGCCATGGCTATCTGGTCCTGGACCTTCTTACGCTCTTTCCTCAGATCTTCCATACGTTTCTGAAGAACAAACACGATTCAATTGGTTAAGAGAACATTAAGCCAACGGAAATGTAATTGTGGAAACAATACTGACACCAACCATGAATGAACCATAGCAACGGAGACATGGTTACTGCACACACTAACAGCCTATACATGACTTCATAGTACCATCATGTTAGAAGTCTGGTACTGGGACTTTTATTATTACCAGTATGTCTTCCAGTGCCTCGGTGTTGAGTCCATTCTGAGAGTTGGCTTTCTTCACCATGTCCCCAGCCTGTTTCAGCGCCTCCTCCAGGTCCTTCAGTTTAGCTGCATAGTCCTTCAGCAGACCCTTCACCCTCTTGGCTGCTGCCTCATTCTGGTCATACTGCTTCGTCACATTGGCCTTGATGTAGTCCAGCACTGGGAGAGAAGAACAGATTCGAATAGAAATAGAAACTCACATTCTCGACTGAAGATTAAAAAAAACAATCTCGCTATTTTATTTGGATGCTGATGGTATCAAACAGTGTAGTCATCGTTATTGTGATATTAGGCCTCTTATCTGTATCCTAGATCAACCTAATGTGGTAGTGTTCTCCAACATCAGACGTTCCATATTCTAATGTTCTGAAAGAAAAGCTTTTAGGGATTTTAAGAGTTTGTGTTATTGAATGGACCAGGAAGAAGTCTTACGTTTCTGGGCTTCATCCCTCTCTTTCTCAGCTGCGTCTTTTTGTGGGTTGAAGTTCCTCTTCTCCATCTCCTTCACCATGCGTTCCGCCTCAGATAACATCTTAGCCAGGTTCTCACTGGGCACCACACCACCACTGGAACCAGACTCTTTCAGCTGCTGTAGCAGGGCTACACCCAATACACACATTCAGGTTTAGATACAAGGGAGGGGGGAGAAAGCAACAGAGCGAGAGATAGAGAGAAAGAAAGAAAGAAAGAAAGAAAGAAAGAAAGAAAGAAAGAAAGAAAGAAAGAAAGAAAGAAAGAAAGAAAGAAAGAAAGAAAGAAAGAAAGAAAGAAAGAAAGAAAGAAAGAAAGAAAGGAGAGGGTGAGAGAGAAAACAGAGGAATAAAAGTCACAATAAAAAGAAAGAGGATAAAATGGATAGAGAGAGACAGAGGTGGCCAATGAGATTTAAAAAGTAAAAAGGTGAGTAAACAGGAATGTTTTTTTTACCCAGGATCTTCTTGAGCAGATTCTTAGCTTCAGTATCCAGGTCTTTAGCTCTCAGATGAGTCTTACCCACATCCTCCAGGACTCTCTGGGCATCCACAGCCCTGTCACCTGCCTGAATGGACAACACACACACACAAACACATATTAGCTCTCCACAGCCAGCATACACACACCAAAACATATGCACAATTTCACGCACTCATGACGAACCCTAATAAAAAGACATCAAGAAGTTCCAGTCCAGTACCTTGCCTTTGAGAGCGTTGATATCCTCGTTGACACTGAGAGTGTCCTGCTCTAGTTGGCTAACCTTGGGCTTCTGACTGTTCACACTGGAACTGAACTTGTTCACCAGAGACTGTGGAGAGAGCACACAGCCTATTGTTCAATGCTTTATTATGACATGAGAGGGGGAGGGAGGGAGGAGGTGGAGCGAGAGAGAGAGAGAGAGAGTCATGTTTACTGTTATTTTCTGATTGCCAAAGCAAGTGAAATAAACAATGTAAACATATGTTTCCCATGACAATAAAGTCCTTTGAATGAGAGAGAGAGAGAGAGACAGCGAGAGAGAGACAGAGAGAGAGAGACACAGAGAGAGACAGCGAGAGAGAGACAGCGAGAGAGAGAGACAGCGAGAGAGAGAGACACAGAGAGAGAGACAGCGAGAGAGAGACAGTCCTCAGGCTGTTTGAGAGGTTGCTCACATTAGCGTATGCTCACATGGAGTGTAGGAGCTGCTGATATCCCACACGTGTGAGTTTAGCTACAACAAGTCCTGACCAGACCACGACCACTTTCTGACATGTGTTGACCCACAGCTCTGGGACAAACTGACTGAGATCAGGAGGATTCTGAAACATTCCAGTAGCTACACACCATCTAACACTCTGTGTGTGTGTTAATGTGTGTGTGTGTGTGTGTGTGTGTGTGTGTGTGTGTGTGTGTGTGTGTGTGTGTGTGTGTGTGTAATAATATTTACATTCTATTTATATACATGTATCTACTGCTGTACAACATTTTCAATCATTTTTGTATTTTTGAATATTGTGTGCTTGTTGACCTTTACTGCATTGATTGATAGGAACATAAGTGTTTCACCACACCTGCCATAACATCTGCTAAACTGTGTACGCAACCAATAAAATGTCATTTGATAATATTTTGGATTGTATGTTTCTGGTTTTAAAGAAGTCCTCATAAGGATAGTAAAACAAGGACAATTGGGACAAGTGGGGTTACCTTGCCGGTCCCCCACACGGACAAATGTTATGCGTAGGGGTTAGGTTTAGGGTTAGGTTTACAATTAGGGTTAGAAGGAGGGTTAAGGTGAGGTTACCGGTTAGGGGAAATAGGATTTGGAATGGGAATCAATTGTTTGGTCCCCACAAGGATAGTAAAACAAACGTGTGGGTGTGTTGAAGTGTGCGTTCGCACACACACAAGTGCATGTGTGCCTGCGTGCATTGAGAAGTAAGTGTACACTGTGTGTGTATGTAAATGACTATGTTTTGAAGTCCTCTCCCTCCCTCTCTGTGGCCTGTGTAGCCAGAGTGCATGGTGCTACACTTCATTACAGTAACAGTACATATAGGCCATTAACGCATTAGTACCTTGGTCTCTGTGATGGCATTTTCCAGCTTCCTGAGTCTGTCCTGAGAGGAGGCGGAGATACTGGCGCTATCCAGCTGAGTCTTAATTCTCGCCAGCTCCTCATCCAGACGCTGCAGGTCGTTTATTAAGGTCTTGGCGCAGTTATCACACTCTGAGAACCACATAGACAAGCGTAATCAATAGTTGATCATGACGAGGTAGGTGCCCCCATGTCCTGTCCTGTACTCTCATTGGACCCATCAGACATTCACAACAGACACTAACCTTGGCACTGCTCGTCAGTGTTAGTGTCCCCTGGCTCCAAAGTGTTCTTGCACACTGTAGAAAGAGCAGAATTATGCATTCATGATATAAAAGTAACTACAATGCCATTTCAAAAATAAACAATAATAATCAACTGAGAATAAAGCTATACCAATACACTCAATGTCTCAGTAACATCAACACTCACCCCCAGTCCTGGAGTCACAGCTGTTTCCATAGCCGTTACAGTCACAAGGCCTGCAGCTTCCTCCAGCTGTCAATGGATCACCGTAGTAACCAGGGGCACATCGTTCACACCTGTCTCCTGTGTAGCCTTGTTTACAAACACACTGGAACCCTCCAGCAGCCTCTCTGCAACCCACTGCAAAGCTATAGTGGAATGATGAAGAGTACATTTAAACAGTTGAATACTGGGCCAACGACAGTAAGTCATGATACCGTACACAGGTTTGATTCCACCAAAGAAGCATCTAATATGGTTGACCTTGCCACTGATTGGTTCTTTGGTGACACTGACCTGTTAGCTGGCACACTGAAGGGGCACGGGCACACCCGGCATGACCTCTGGGCAGCGTCTCCATAGTAACCCTCTTTGCAGCGCTCACACCTGTCTCCAGCCGTGTTGTATTGGCAGTTCTGTCCACAGGAATAGTAGAACACATGGTTAGAGCACTTGAGCATGTCAACAAGAGAATCTAAATAGTAGAGTCTTAAAGTAACAGAGCTGTAATCCATCATAGTGTACACGTTCCTATCTGTTTAGACAGTGAGGGGCACAGGGTAGTTCTGTGCTCTCGTAGTAAATAACCAAGTAACAAAGAGAATCTATAGCCTCACTAATTTAATGAAAATACCCTAATAAAGACCATAGTGAGTGTAAACATACTTTGTCCTTTTGTGGACATAACCACACTGCCATACCCCACCACAGGGTAGATCTAAACGTACATGACATAAATCCTATTTTTACCACAATGGAGGGTGATTGTTTTTATGAGAGAGGAGGATGATGATAGGGGGATGCCAAACATTTCTGTTCTAATCCATCCCAAAAAGTGATTTTGATGGACATTCACTGCAGAGAGAGAGTGTGCTCAGCCATGTGCGTCTGTCTGTCCGTTGCGCTCTGGGTTCCACAGGCCTGGAGAGAGGCACAGGCCTGCTCTTGAGTGGCTTGTGAAAGATGAGTGGAGATAGAGAGACGGAGGGAGAGAGAGAGAGTGAGCGAGAGAGGGTGAATGAAAGAGATGGCGCGAGAGTTAGAGAAGGAGGGGGAGCGAAAGAGAGGGAGGGATGGAGAGATAGAGGGAGATAAGAGAGAGAAAAAGGGAGAAAGAGAGAGAGGAGAATATAGAGTGCTGCGTGGGCTTTTAGAGATCTAGAGTTTCACCCTCCACTCCACCCTGCCATCCGTGACAGAGGGAGACAGATGAAGGCTCCCCTAGGGGCTCATGTAGACCCATATCACATTTATATGTGATCACATCTACTAAGGCAGACACACATCAGCCAATACTTTAATGTGGTCAGCCTGCTATGGTACAGAACAGAACAGTATGTGAGCACCCAGGTAGGGTGGGATGCCCATGGGGAGCCCACAGAAATGCCCAGTGGCATGGGTAAGATGTCTAGACTATGACTGATGACTGGACTGTGGACTTACATGGAGTCAGATGGGATGACTTAGGTATTGCACAAGACAAGTGGTGTACCTTCATATACGGTTATGGTCACTTCACTCTTTAGTGCTGAGTCAGAACCTGTGTGTGTGTGTATGTTCTTACCAGGCACCCCCCAGTCCTCTCGTCACACTCGTTGGCCAGGCCATTACAGGAGCAGGGCACACAGACACCCAGGTAGGGCCCACTGCCGTCTCTATAGTAACCGGTGGCACATTTCTGGAACAGAGAAACACAAACATCAGACATGAATACAGACACATCAAATACATACAGTAGATACAGCAATACTTCATGGAAAATCAGAGCTTTAAAAGTGATGTCTAGCTCAATGGGACTCAATGGATGAATAACAAAAAATATGACAAAGCCACACAAGTTCTATCACAAACAGAACACAATCCTAAATACACGTTTCAAAACAATACACTTAATTCCCACACAGAAGAACACTTTGCCATTCAAAGTGGCAGTGTTTGAGTAGAGAAAGGCTGTCTGAGTTTACCTTAGCTAATCTTCCTAGCAACAGAGAATGACTGATCTCACAAATGTCCCAAACTGTCCCCAGGTGGGGTGTGTCGCCAGCACCACGCTGAATACAAGACACCACACCACACACCACCGCCAAACATACCCTTTGCTCTGTAAGATAACAGTCTGGAAGTCAACTGATTTCCTACAGGTCTAACTCATGCACAGAGCAGCCACACATACATTACAGACAGTAAATCCATTTGTAAGCCAGCAGACTTCACCACTGCCGGACTTCCATAGGTTTACCTGGATCTGAGAGCTGGAACCTTGGTCGTCAAAATACGGATACTGAACAGTCTGTCCTCTGTCATTCACAGAAGGGTACTGGATTCTTTGGGTCCCCTGATCATTCACAGAAGGGTACTGGATTCTTTGGGTCCCCTGATCATTCACAGAAGGGTACTGGACTCTTTGGGTCCCCTGATCATTCACAGAAGGGTACTGGACTCTTTGTCCTCCCTGGTCATGTATTAAAGTATAATCTATTCTCTGTGCCTCTCGGTCATGCTGTCTGGGATAGCGGTTCCTCTCTCCCCTGGAATATGGTCTGTGTCCTGCGCTGCACAGTCCCAGTAAGGTTCCCCATAGCAGGACCTGTAGTAGCATGTCTCTCCCTCTCTGGTGTCTGTGTACACTCGTGTCTGACATCACTCCCGTTTAGTCTGAAATAACTCCCTGCTCTCCCTGCCTCTGCCTCTTAAACACACACACAGACTCACACGTAGAGGACACGCCCCTTCACTCACGTACAGCACCTGAGTCAGTGCCACAGTCAGAGCAATGTAGCAACATGTGCGCACACACACACACACACACACACACACACACACACACACACACACACACACACACACACACACACACACACACACCCCCCCCCCCCGCTACGTGCACGTCACACACATTTATTCTCATAACTATTTTCAAAAATACAACTTCGCTTAAACTAACAAACAGTCTAAAGGAAAATCCTAATGTTGCTAGGGTGTGGCTCCACCTGGGAGACTGAATGACTGTGTTTTTGATGGTGTGTGTTAATGTGTGTCCATAGGGTATCTTTGTGAGCATGCCAGTGTGATTGTGTGGTTCTGTGAATAATACTCATAGACCTCCAGACAGTACAGAAGATCACTCACACCTAGAATACACACACACACATTGTGTCTGTCTGGTTGAGGGTGGTGAGTAACACCGTCCCAGGTTGCCAGATACCATACTGGCTATGTGTCAGCATGCCTCTCCTTTTATTACTGCCGCTGGGTACATATTATCCATTTCCTCTGAACACACCTGATTACAGGATGTTGATGTCTCACACACACACACACACACACACACACGCACACGCGCACACGCGCACACGCACACGCACACACGCACACACACACACTAACACTGCTTAGAGCACAACCACAAAATGGGGAAAAACAACTCAAGTCAAATGAAAATCTACTGTAAAGTCATCAGGACACTGTTGCCAGGTAACAAGACCACATCTTCACTGTCAGCCGCCCATCCCTAGGGGTTACACACCGAAAATGGTTTCATTTGCATTCAATTTAATACGTGGATTTTCAGGGGGAAAATGCTTCCATCCAACTTTTCCTAATTGGAGTTTGAGACCCAGCCATGCACTAAACACCCGAAGGGGAAGAATTCTGTTTAAACTTGATGACCATCGTACTGTACATGTTTTTTATTGTATTTTAACTGCTGTTACCATGCCACAGTGGAGCAGTTTACAGCAGTAGTTGAATGTCTAATATTATGTCATGGTGATTGTGCATCTTCTCCCTCTGCCTGGGGCTTGGCTGATGAACTCAGACACACACAAACACACACATGGTTTTTTCCAGGACATTCCACACAGGGTTGTTTAAACCATCGGCTCTTCGATGGGCTGAAGGGTTTTTCCTCTGCCTGGCAGTGACCTCACTCACCCCGGGCGTGGCACCATTGTTTGGGCGTGTCACAACTACAACCCCATAGCGAGGAGGGGAGTTCTCACTCTTCTCTTTTCTAAAATGACTAGACCTGTCAGTCGTCACTTCTCCCTCTCAGCCCCTCCTGTATTCTTTCTCTCTCTATTACCGTCTCCTAATCCTTTTCGCTCTCCCACTGTCTTTCCCACCTCTTTTTCCCAATCCCAAACTGACCCTTAGCTCAAGCCCCCAGCCCTGCTTGTTGTGCATCTGAGAGCTAAAAGTCCAACTAGCCTTGGCCATACTACCATTTCCAAAATAAGACTCCAAGGCACCTCAGGAGTACTCTCTTCAAATCTTTAACCATATTGCTTATGCCTATATGACCCCTGTATATCAATATGAAACACCTAGGGGACTTGGAGTGAACGAGATCATAACATTTTTTTTTACATTTTTTGTCATTTAGCAGACGCTCTTATCCAGAGCGACTTACAGTAGTGAATGCATACATTTCAATTCATACATTTTTTTTTTTCTTTTTTTTTTTGTACTGGCCCCCCGTGGGAATCGAACCCACAACCCTGGCGTTGCAAACACCATGCTCTACCAACTGAGCCACAAGGGGCCGTCTCAAACCTGGCAGGAGTCTCCTCTGTAGACAGGGGAACAGGCACACTGCTCCACGGTGCTGGCAGGGCCCCCGGCCCCCGTCTCTGTAGCCTCCTCCAGGCCCACCTCCCCCAGACTGAGTCTCTGGCTCTGGGTGAAGTAAAGAGCCCGCACCCTCAGAGCCACCAGCCCAGCCAGGACCACCATCAGATCCTCCCTGGACACAGGCCGGTTGGTGCCGGCGTGACGCCAGTTCCCCTGCACATAACACACAGATAGGTATTAGTTAGGGAGTGGAAACTTTGAAGTGCTTTAAAGGTGTTGTTGACAACAGATAGAATGGAATAAGGACTCAGCTTGACCACTTTTTAGGTAGGAAAAACTGTTTTCTATACCTCCACTAGCTGGACTCTGCCCTGGTGGAGTCTGTCTGGTTCGGGGGTCTTTGGGGCCATGTGGACCAGGGCCATCTCCTTGCCCTGAGGACATCACAGAGAAACAACACTGTGTTACTCACAACAGGAAGTGAGTTATATACGACTTATACACCAATAAGAGAGATGTCATAATTAGCAGTGAGTGATGATATGTCATACTGTACGTACACGGAGAAGGACATCAGGTCTGCGGTCCAGCAACGACATCCCCTCACTAGGAATCCCAAATGACTTGGCCTGGTAGGTCAGGTAGCCCCCATAGGAAGACACCTGAGACAGGAGCAGAGCATACCGTCAGAGTCACTGGGACTGAACTATAGAAATAGAATGAATAGAACATTCATGAATGACTTAGCAATCATTCTAATTCTATGGTCTGAATCAGTGCAGAACTAGGGGGTATATTACAAAGCAGGAACAAGGAGTTTTTTATTTAATTTTCTTTATTTAACCTTTATTTAACTAGGCTAGTCAGTTAAGAACAAATTCTTATTTACAATGACGGTCTACCCCAGCCAAACCCTAACCCAGACGATGCTGGGCCAATTGTGCGCCGCCCTATGGGATTCCCAATCACGGCCGGTTGTGATACAGCCTGGAATCAAACCAGGGTCTGTAGTGATGCCTCTAGCACTGAGATGCAGTGCCTTATACCGCTGCGCTACTTGGGAGGCTGGCCTTCTAGGCAAAGTTGCAAAGAAAAAGCCATTTCTCAGACTGGCCAATAAAAAGAAAAGATTAAGATGGGCAAAAGAACACAGACACTGGACAGAGGAACTCTGCCTAGAAGGTCAGCATCCCGGAGTCACCTCTTCACTGTTGACGTTGAGACTGGTGTTTTATGGGTACTATTTAATGAGCTGCCAGTTGAGGACTTGTGAGGCGTATGTTTCTCAAACTAGACACTAATGTACTTGTCCTCTTGCTCAGTTGTGCACCGGGGCCTCAAACTCCTCTTTCTATTCTGGTTAGAGCCAGTTTGCGCTGTTCTGTGAAGGGAGTAGTACACAGCGTTGTACGAGATCTTGAGTTATTTGACAATTTCTCGCATGGAATAGCCTTCATTTCTCAGAACAAGAATAAACTGACGAGTTTCAGAAGAAAGGTCTTTGTTTCTGGCCATTTTGAGCCTGTAATCAAACCCACAAATGCTGATGCTCCAGATACTCAACTAGTCTAAAGAAGGACAGTTTTATTCCTTCTTTAATCAGAACAACAGCTTTCAGATGTGCTAACATAAAACATAAATCCATTTTTTTTTTAAATCTGCCGTTTCCAGCAGCAATAGTCATTTCCAACATTAATAATGTCTACAGTGTATTTCTGATCAATTTGATGTTATTTTAATGGACAAAAAAAAAGGGTTTTTCTATTTATTTTTAGGACATTTCTAAGTGACCCCAAACTTTTGAATGGTAGTGTATATATTGTATATTTAAGATAAGCTTGAAATGGGCATGGTCTAATTGACTCAGCAACCAAAAACACACATCCAAGTTGAATTATTTCTGGTTGTTTATTGAAGTTCGCTGGATAACTCATAGATCCTACTTTGTAGTGCCAGGTCAAAGCACCATTGGTTAGGCTCTATGGCAGCTGCTAAGACTGACTCCTCATATACTTTTCCTGTTAACACTGAATTCACCACTAAATAACAATTGATCAAATGTTAAAGCTAGAGTCCTTAATTAAAACAATAAAGCAATCGCCACGCCTCTGTTTTGGTAAAAAAGATGAGGGATGGGCCTGGAGAAATGTAGCCACTCTCAACTTCATAGGCAGAGCTACGGATGCAAGGACTGACCATCCATGATATTACAATGATAGTTTTAACGCTAGATAGTGTTTGTTTACATTTACATTGTTCACAAACATTGGAGCAAAACAAGCTTATATTTTGGGTTCTGTCGGTGTATGACAGTTGAACTAACCTCATGAGCCCAAAAATGGATGTAGTAACTAAGGATTCTAGCATAAAATGCTCAAGTGTAATATAAAAATACCTTCCAAATATTACTGAAACATATCCTCTTTATTAAACTGAACTATTCTATAAACAGTACATGTGCTCCTCCTGAGTCCCACTCGCTCCACTCACCCTGTCTCCCAGGTAGGATGGAGGCGCCACCCAGTGGAGGAGCTGAGTAGTGCCAGGCAGCTCCTGTATGTCTGCTACCACTGTGTTACTGGATGGGTTGAGGACTGATGCTACCTCCTCCTGGTCAGCTCTCTCCAGACGCCAGCCACGCATGTCCACAAACTAGTGGAAGCGGATGGAAAGAGAATTGTACTATATATAATAGGCCTGTGATTAGGTGAAATACCATTATAGGAAAAGAATAGCATGCTGTGGTATGCAATGGAGCGCAATGGGTTTATGTTCCGCAGGTGTGGCAAAGCTGTGGGTATATCCAGTCTATGGAATTTGGGTTGTTGCAACGCTGGTCATGTGGCGAGATAAGGGTTTGTTGGATCATGTGTCTGAACAAGTGCAGTAATAATAACACGCCATTTTAGATTTCTTTAGACCAGAAACCCAATAATGTATCAATGAAAACGCCTTTAAATCATCACACACACATATACAAACACACAACCATACAAATGCATGCACACACACACACACACCTTCCCCCTGCGTTTGCGGGTGCTCTGACACTGGCTGTTGGCTCCAAAGCAGAAACAGCTGATACAGCCCCTGGGGTGGGAGGGGTCAAAGTGGAAGGACCCATCTCTACAGGCATCACAGCGGGCTCCCTGGACGTTTCTCTACAACAACAGAAAAAAACATGTTAAACTGCGAAAGCCAGTGGTCAAAATATTGTTATGGCGTACGTAAACACTTAAGGGAATTATATTGCAGTGTACAGAGTCTTCCTATTTATAAATGTACACATACAGTACTGTAGATAATCCTTCTTCCTTTTACAAGTAGTATATTAATGGTGTATAGTCAGTCACCTTGCAGAGGCACTGTCCTGTGTCAGGGTGGCATACGTCTGTTGTGACCCCTCCCTGGTTACAGCTACATGGGAGACACTCAGGGAACCTGTAGAATCCTGCAGCGCACCGGTCACACTGGCGCCCCCCGATCCTGGGCTTACATCTAAACACACACACACACACACACACACACACACACACACACACACACACACACACACACACACACACACACACACACACACACACACACACACACACACACCGCATGTCAGAACAGAGTCAAATTTAAAGAGCTATGGTCACACTTACATTTTTAGTGGAGGGAATAGGCATATACGAATAAACACACAATAATCTAACAATAATTTACAACCACCACATATGATACACAGTGGCATTAGCGACACATACAGTATGGTGTATGTCAGATCAGACAGAAGGCCACTCACATGCACTGTCCGGTGTCGCGGTCACAGTCTCTCCCTGCGTTGGGCCTGACTCCGCTGGGGGAGCAGTCACAGCCCTCACAGCCCACTAGAGGGTGGTAGCTGAACGTCTGGCTCTCACACACATCACAGGCTGGCTTCACTGTCTGGGGCGGACAGATACACTGACCTGTCACCTCGTGGCACAGCCGCTGGCCACACTCACACGCTGAAGGGGACAGAGGATAAAGACAGGTTAGGGTAGGACACTGTGTGTGTGTATGTGTGTGTGTGTGTGTGTGTGTGTGTGTGTGTGTGAGACATTTTAGTAAGTGAAATCCACTCACGTTTGCAGTAGGGGAAGCCGTAGTATCCTGTGGCGCATCGTGTACACTGTCGACCGATGACATGGGGCCGACAGGGACACTGGCCCCCTACAGGGTTACAGGTGGGCCCCGTGGCTCCTGACTTATCACAGTAACAAGGCAGGGCCCCATCACTGTAGGCTGCTACCAGGGAGCGGGTCGAGACTTGGCAGAACTGGGAGGAGGTTCTGGGGCTGTGGGAAGTTGGAACAGGACGAGAACATTCAGGTCAGGGGACAATCAAAAAAAGTAATTCTGAAATTCTCTAGTTATAGTTTTTACATCCATACATTTAAAGGTAAACACAGCAAAATTGCCAAGAGCAGCACCGTGTGGCTCAGTTGGTAGAGCATGGTGTTTGCAATGCCAGGGTTGTGGGTTTGATTCCCACGGGGGGCCAGTATGGAGAAAAAATTAATGAAATGTATGCATTCACTACTGTAAGTCGCTCGGGATAAGAGCGTCTGCTAAATGACTAAAATGTCAAATGTAAAGATATTGAGATGAGTGAGACGCAAGACTTCGCTCTCACACAGCCACACACAGTATCTGCGCATGTGCACGGGTTCGCCTCACGCTGTTCAGAGCAAAGTAGCCAGGGCACCAAAACAGTGGAGTTGTTGTGAAAATGTACCCACTATGAGGTTTAGTTTCTGCATATATGTCAAATCGCTGAGTCTACCTTTACAAACTATTTAATACATTTTTTTTACTTTTATCCTTTTTCTCTGCAACTTCGTGGTATCCAATTGGTAGTGACAGTCTTGTCTCATCGCTGAAACTCCGTACGGACCTGGGAGAGGCGAAGGTAGGGAGCCATGCGTCCTCCGAAACACGACCCAACCAATCAGCACGGCTTCTTGACACAATGCCCGCTTAACCCGGAAGCCAGCCACACCAATGTGTCAGAGGAAACACCGTACACCTGGCGACCGTGTCAGCTTGCACTGTGCCTGGCCTGCTACAGGAGTCGCTAGAGTGCGATGGACAAGGACATCCCTGCTGGCCAAACCCTCCCCAACCCGGGCGACGCTGGGACAATTGTGCGTCGCCCCATGGGTCTCCTGGTCGCGGCCGGCTGCGACAGAGCCTGGACTCGAACCAGAATCTCTAGTGCCACAGCTAGAAACTGCGATGCAGTGCCTTAGACCACTGCGCCACTCGGGAGGCCGAGTCTACCTTTAACATGTATTGTAAAAGCTTGGAAATTATTGGAAAATTCGCCACTGATCAACCACTAGAGGGCTTTACTAAGAATAACATCCAAGGACTGTATTGTGGATGGGATTCTCTAGGACGGATATTCTGGTAATATATTAATGTAGGAAGCAAATACCTCAAATATACTTAAGTTTCAAATAAACATCAAATTATCCTACAATATCAATTATACTCATTCATCTAATCTTCAAATCACTCAGCAAAGCAGTTGAACCCATTCCACAAGGCAGGTTGTTTTGCTAGGGCTAAGTCTTGAGAACACGGTCAGTGAACTGAATACTTACTCTATATAAAAGCATTGACCTTCACACTGCCTGGTGAAATCAGATGATTTATCCAGTGGCATCTCTTTCAGTAGATCAGGGGTGTAACTATCATCAGGAACCACCAAGATATAATCCTGAAGAAGCGGAACAAAACATAACAAATCTTGTTAAAACCAAACAATGCTGTAGGCTTATCTCTCTGAAATACTTCCACTTTGATACTTATCATAGCTTAAGAAACGGTTTTATCTGACAGACGTTAAATTGACAAAATGTATAAAAACAAACAAAAGACTGGGCATTTCAGTGATACGTTGAGCTGTTTTGTTATTGTTGGTCTGCAGTGGGAGACTAGGTGGGGTATGCCGCATTATAAACTGGGTGGTTTGGGCCCTGAATGCTGATTGGCTGACAGCTGTGGTACTGTATATTAGACTGTATACCACAGGTATGACAAAATATTTATTTTTACTGCTATAATTACGTTGGTAACCAGTTTATAATAGCAATAAGGCACCTCGGGGGTTTATGATGTATGACCAATATAGCACGGCTAAGGGCTGTATCCAGACACTCCTTATTGCTTAATTAAACACCCTACAACAGGGGTCGGCAACAGGAGGCCCGTAGCCCAAATAGGCCCACAAGTGATACGTAATAATAATAAATATTTTGTTTTGGGTGAAAGAAAATACTCAAATCAACAGGAATCCAGATAAAAGGAAATCTGTCCCCAAGTATTCCCACAAATAAAACAAATAGACGTAGGGTATGTAATCTTGTCTCAATGTAATTTTTTTTCAAATACAATTTCTTTTTCGGCTTAAAATTGGTAAATTTGCAGTGTACAAATGATTAGAATTATGTTCCGGACCCCGGTCATCTACTCCGACCCAAAAAATTGTCCCGCGTCTGAATCTAGTTGCCTACCCCTTGCTCTACAGCAAATACAAACTGAGCTGTGTTTCACTTTGTTACTAGGTTGGAAAGCTCTAACAGTGTGGAGTGGGGTGTTGCCAGGTAGAATACAGTACCGCATTGTTGTTGTTTGGGACATTATATAACACGGAGGAGAGAGTCTCACAGTGCCAACCTTGTAAACCTCTAATACAGCCTAAATTCTTGGCTCCTAAATTACACTACAGGCATCACCACACAGACCTAGTCTGGGTTTTCTTCAAGACAGGAATACCTGTTCACCACCTTACAGTATTGGCAAAGATGATCAACTGACAAACTGTCTCTGTTCTCTTCTATTATCCACATTAACATGCTGCTTGAAATGAAGCAACAATTTAGGCATGTATTCTAAGTGGTATGCTAGTATAGAAATTGAACATAGCCAGAGTAAGTAATTGACCCAGTGACCATGACTGACCAACAAATTGTATATGACTGACCAGAGTGAGAGTCTTCCCGGGTGGAACCTTGAGAGAGATGGCTACGTCTTGCTGGGGAATGTCCAGAGCAATGCGCCTCTCAGCGATGACCACCTTCCTGCAGCAAGAGACACCAGGGCAGAAGGAGGCGTTTACAAAGCCTGGGGGGAGAGAGGGATGTGGGGGAGGAGCAGGGTCAAGGTAAAGGAGCGAGAGGGAGGAGTAGAAAGAAGGAAGGACATCAGTTGCGCCACGCGGTAATCCCTCCCCATCAACCCGCTAGAAGTGTGTCCGAGGCCTTTGATCATCTTGTCATGTGGGGCGCGAGTCAGATGCCTAATCTGCTCTTAAAAGAGAATCACCCCCAGCAACAGAGACCACTAGAACCCCCCCCAAAACCTTTCCTAGATAAAAATACCATAGAATAGGGAACTAGCTACTATGTTCATGACAATTGACATCACATTGATATCACTCATATCTCCCTCACTAGCTTTAAGCACCAGCTGTCAGAGCAGCTCACAGATCACTGCACCTGTACATAGCCCATCTGTAAACAGCCCATCTATCTACCTCATCCCCCATACTGTATTCATTTATTTATCTTGCTCCTTTGCACCCCAGTATCTCTACTTGCACATTCATCTTCTGCACATCTACCATTCCAGTGTTTAATTGCTATATTGTAATTACTTCGCCACCATGGCCTATTTATTGCCTTAACTCCCTTATCTTACCTCATTTGCACTCACTGTATATAGACTTTTTTGTTTTCTTTTGTTCTACTGTATTATTGACTACATGTTTGTTTATTCCATGTGTAACTCTGTGTTGTCTGATGTGTCGAATTGCTATGCTTTATCTTGGCCAGGTCGCAGTTGTAAATGAGAACTTGTTCTCAACTGGCCTACCTGGTTAAATAAAGGTGAAATAAAATAAAAACATTCATTCTTTGTAGATTTCATTACATCTTGGATGGTGATGTCGGGAGTTAGTAAGATCCTGGATCATATACACTCTCTATCCAACCATATCTATCTGGGTCAACCTCTTTATACACCTACATTGCGCACCAAACTCACCAGTCCAGGTGCGTCCAGCCTCCACCCGTACCTCTACAGGGAAGGTTGTGTGTTCAGGTTGACAGTAGTGAACCACAAACACATACCTGCCAAGAGCTTCCACCCTGGCACTGAAACTGATCTCAGTCTGGAGAAACACAACACAGGATGAACACATGTTGAGAAACATCCTCTGGTCAATACCACAGAGACAGTATACGATAAGAGATGAGAGACAGTATGTTTGCATAATTTGAAACATGCTCATTATCTAACATACAGCTATAATATATTTAGAACTATAGATGTCAGAGTTACTGCCATTAATGTTAGTGAAGCTGAGGGCTTCATGTCTCAAGCCCCACATGCTTTCCAGTGCCAGGTCCCACTCCAAGCAGCAGCACCTTTATGTGGGCCATCTCCATGCATGTACCTGGGGAGATTTTAGTAGTACCCCTTCACTCTGAACTCCAGGGAGAGGGAACCCCCCTGGCCCTGACTGTCGTCTCTGTCTCCACTCCTCAATCTCCCTCTGCTGGGGGACGACCCGGTGGGAGGAGAGGCGCCCGTCACGAGCTGCATCCAGAACCAGAGCTGAGGAGGGCCTGTCATACTGGCTGGGAACACAGTACTGACTGGAGGGAGGGATGGAAGGAGGGATGAGAGGAGGGGGAACAGAACAGATGAGGGGAAGGTTGGTTAAAGCTATTGTGAGGGTGCGTCTAAAATGGCACCCTATTCCCTATATATAGTGCACTACAGTCTTAGAAAAAGGGTTCTTCGGCTGTCCCCATAGGATAATCTTTTTGGTTCCAGGAAGAACCCTTTTTGGTTCTGTGGAAAGGGTTCGACATGGAACCCAAAAGGATTCTACCTGGAACTAAAAAGGGTTCTTCAAAGGGTTCTCATATGGGGACAGATGAAGAACATTTATTGGTTCTAGATAGCACCTTTTTTTAAAAGAGTGTACTTTAGACCAGGGCCCATTTCAGATGCACCCTCTGAGGGCTCCTGAAGTGTTTGCCAAGCACTACTGGGAAACACAGACGAGTTATTACCAGGGTCAGTGACCAGTTAAAGGCTGTGACCTGTGAAATCTTCAGTAAGCAGCTTTCAAATGATGACATCAGAATAACTATCACATTCTCTCTCATCAATGTATAGAAATCCCAACTAAATTACTCACACAACAAACCCACTGATCCCACTGCAATCCCCTATGCCCTAAAGACTTCATATTTACCCCCAAAGCCCTTTCCTGCAGTCAAATGAGCTAGTGGCCTCATGGGTGGAATGTTTTCTGTTGTTTCTATGTCAAATAGTTTTGTTACATTTCAGTCTTCTGTGATGTATACTGAACAAAAATATAAACGCAACATGCAACAATTTCAACAATTTTACTGAGTTATAGTTCATATAAGGAAATCAGTCAATTGAAATAAATTCATTAGGCCCTAATCTATGGATTTCACATGACTGAGCAGGAGAGCAGCCATAGGTGGACCTGGGAGGGCACAGACCCACCCACTGGGGAGCCAGGCCCAGCCAATCATAATGAGTTTTTCCCCACAAAAGGGCTTTATTACAGGCAGAAATACTCCTCAGTTTAATCAGCTTTCCAGGTGGCTGGTCTCAGACGATCCCACAGGTGAAGAAGCCGGATGTGGAGGTCTCTGGTTGTGAGGCCGGTTGGACGTACTGACAAATTCTCTAAAACGACGTTGGAGGCGGCTTATGGTAGAGAAATGAACATTAAATTATCTGGCAACCACTCTGGTTGACATTCCTGCAGTCAGCATGCCAATTGCACACTCCCTCAACACTTTAAGACCCTGGTGAGGATGACGAGCACACAGATGAGCATCCCTGAGACAGTTTCTGACAGTTTGTGCAGGAATAATTCTGTTGTGCAAACCCACAACTTCATCAGCTGTCCAGAAGGCTGGTTTCAGATGATACCGCTGGTTTAGAAGTCGGATGAGGAAGTCCTGGGCTGGCGTGGTTACATGTGGTCTGCGGTTGTGCAGCCGGTTGGACGTACTGCCAAATTCTCTAAAATGACGTTGGAAGCGGCTTATGGTAAGGAAATTAACATTAAATTATCTGGCAACAGCTCTGGTGGACATCCCTGCAATATGCATGCCAATTGCACACTTCCTCAAAAATGTGGCATTGTGTTGTGTAACAAAACTGCACATGTTAGAGTGGCCTTTTATTGTCCCCAACACTAGGTGCAGCTGTGTAATAATCATGCTGTTTAATCAGCTTCTTGATATGCTAAACCTGTCAGGTGGATGGATTATCTTGGCAAAGGAGAAATTTGCTTTTTGTGTGTATGGAACATTTCTGGGATTTTTTATTTCAGCTCATGAAACATGGGACCAACACTTTACATGTTGCGTTTATATTTTTTGTTCAGTATATATAAAGTGTAATATTGGAATGCAAACTCAAAACTGAATACATTTCAACTCTATATCTGACATGGTGCCTTCTTTTTTTAAGCCAATAAAAGTGTGTGTGAGGTGTATACTTTTGTTTCATAGTAGATTTGTTTAAGACTAATGTACCAAGAAACACTCTGTATGACCCTGATTTAGTACACTGCAGTAAAATGTTACCTCGCCCTTTCTCTTGCTGAAGTCTACTACTGGAGCCTGACTCCTTTCACAATCTGACAAAACACCCCTTTTAGTCAAACGCTCACTCTTTCTTTTCTCACTTTTAAGTCCTTATCATTGCTCTTATCACCAACACATGGCAAGCTTTTTGTTTTCTCAGGCCTGATCTTTTAATACTTTCCCTCCTTATTTGTTTTAGTGGAAACAGCAGAGCACCATGAAAGTAAAGGCCTTCTGTAATGTGCATAAACCACCACCATCAAACAAATTTGTTATTTCAAGTGTCTTGACAATAGATCCCCCTTCACTATTTTCAAGAAAATATCAACTTGCTAATTGCCTTCAACAATAGTGGAGCCAGGCAGGCAGTCAATTTACACTCAGTGGGTAAAGTGGAGTAAAACAGCCGGTAAAAACCAGCTGTACAATAACAGGACTGTTGCTGTTGACAGCTAGTCATCAGGAGCAAATATGGTAGTAAATCCTGGCTGTCAGACCTGGGTTCAAATATGATTTGTTTTATTTCATATACTACTATTCCGTTGGTTCCATTGCACCAGGCAAGCTTAATCAAGCGCAGTTGTGCTGGGTGGAGAACAGAGGTGTGTGGGGAGAGGGCCTAGGAGAGGGGATAGGAGAGGGGTTAGGAGAGGGGAGAGTGGATAGGAGAGGGGTTAGGAGAGGGGAGAGTGGATAGGAGAGGGGTTAGGAAAGGGGTTAGGAAAGGTGTTGGGAGAGGGAGAGGGTTTGGGAGAGGGGTTAGGGGATAGGAGAGGTGATAAGAGAGGGAGAGGGGTTAGGAGAGGGGTTGGGAGAGGGAGAAGGTTTGGGAGAGGGGTTAGGGGATAGGGGATAGGAGAGGGGATAAGAGAGGGAGAGGGGTTAGGAAAGGGGTTAGGAGAGGGGTTGGGAGAGGGAGAGGGTTTGGGAGAGGGGATAGGAGAGGTGATAAGAGAGGGAGAGGGGTTGGGAAAGGGGTTAGGAGAGGGGTTGGGAGAGGGGTTAGGGGATAGGAGAGGGGGTATAAGAGGGAGAGGGGTTAGGGGATAGGAGAGGGGATAAGAGAGGGAGAGGGGTTAGGAAAGGGGTTAGGAGAGGGGTTGGGAGAGGGAGAGGGTTTGGGAGAGGGGATAGGAGAGGTGATAAGAGAGGGAGAGGGGTTGGGAAAGGGGTTAGGAGAGGGGTTGGGAGAGGGGTTAGGGGATAGGAGAGGGGTTAAGAGAGGGAGAGGGGTTAGGAAAGGGGATAGGAGAGGGGGAGGGGTTAGGAGAGGGAGAGGGGTTAGGAGAGGGAGAGGGGTTAGGAGAGGGAGAGGGTACAGTCCATACATACTGTAGGAGAGGGGTTAGGAGAGGGGTTAGGAGAGGGAGAGGGTACAGTCCATACATACTGTAGGAGAGGGGTTAGGAGAGGGAGAGGGTACAGTCCATACATACTGTAGGAGAGGGGTTAGGAGAGGGAGAGGGTACAGTCCATACATACTGTAGGAGAGGGGTTAGGAGAAGGAGAGGGGAAAGTGAGAGGTTGGCCCATAGATCAGACAGCTTCAGGTAAGAGACTCTGTGCCCTGCCTGAGGAATGCATGGAATCACACCTGGAAAACAGGTGTGGAAGATAAGTATCTACAATACAACAGCTAGTATCCACCCCCAGAGAAAGGGGTACTGGTTGCACAACAGCCGACTGCCTGTCAAATATAAAACACTACCTTTACTGCCACGTTTGGTAATTGCTGCTGATGACTAGTTGTCAAAGGCACCAGCTGTCTATTTTAGAGAGTGTTTGAAGAAGTCACTAAGTCCTCTGGCAATCGAACAACATAGTATTATTAAGTAAAATGGCCTACCTGTCCTCAGTGAAGCGTCCATGGATAGATACACAAAGCACCTTGGGGTCCACATACTCCATGGAGAACTCCTCCGCAGGCACTGCATACACTTTATACTGAGAGGAATATACAGTTAATACAGTGACAGGAAATACAAGTATACTTCATTTTAATATAAACTTTATAAACTCGCTTATAGGGACGGTACCCTTCCTCTTACTAAATAATATGCACACTTCAATATAAGAAATGGACGACAAAGCAGAAGAGGTTGCACAAGTTATTGTCATGCAATGAGAGGCGTAGTTCTTTCTCACCAGCAACAGTGAAGCTGTGGAGGTCTGGAGAAGGAGCTCGGCCTTATGGGTAAGCTGGAACACTGCCATGCGATTTATTCCATCTACTGCCACACTCCGACATAGGAAGCTGTATTAGGTAAACACCCTCAATGATCAATGGCATTATAGAGCTGGAGAGCTGCATTAAAACAATATATTATGTTCAAGAAGGACAGGAATGAATAATGCACGCATGCATACACACTCACATACAGTAAACCCACAAACCTGAATTGGCAGCTGTAGATGTTGACTCTGGCCTGGATCTGGCTCTCTGATTGGCCAGTGATGATGAGGTTGACGTTCTGGACCATGTCCACCTCGCTGGCATACTCCAGGACCAGGATGTAGGGACCGGGGCGAGGCACGCGCAGGTTCAGCTGTAACTGGGCCTACAGGACACACACAGACATAGGGGAGGTCAGATACATTCTCCCAGTGTCACACTATAAACATACCGTCAAACTATAAAATCGTTTTTAACCATAAACTATCCCAATCATAGCAACAAAAAGTATGTTTGTGAGCGTGTTTGTGTGTGTGCGTATGTGCAAGCGTGCGTGTGTGTGTGTGTGGACTCAGCAAAGCCCAAGACCTAGACCCACCTGTCTCCCGGTGAGAGAGGCCATGTCAGGGTGGTCTGGGGTGGGCCGGCGGACACGAGCCTGTCTGCTCCTGCGTCTCCTCCGGCTGGAAAACTGGCCCTGAGAGCCCAGCACAGAGCTCAACCTGTCCATCGCCACATGCTTATACAGCAGACAGCTGGACCGAGGGAGGGAGACACAAGAGTGGTCAACAGTCTGGGGATGGCATGCATTGTTTTTTAAAACACAGGAAAACACAGAGGAGACAAAGACAACAGCACTCAGTCTACAGCATGTACAGTACAAAATGTTTTTTTTGGTAAGATTTTATAAAAAATGTTTTAACAATACAAAACATACAAACAACAACATAACTCAAACATCAACTACATCCCCCCTGCTCACAGCGACATGCTCACACACCCATCTCCAGCACTTTTCTGACTCAAATAGGATTCCCTCAAGGTTGCTCTGATGCTGAAAATATTTCAAATCAACATTTTGTGATAAACTTGCATAAAGTTGCATGTATTTGAAAATATCTACATTGGTCAATCCAAAATTGCTATTTAATGCTGTCATGGAAATAAATGTATTTCCTACTTCCAAGTAATTTACGCTTTCTATGTTTACCATGTGGACCAATTTATCAGTGAATTCTGAAAAGCTATCCAAGAATTGTTCCACAAGGTTGTGTTTTTAGGGAGTGATATTGGTTCTTGTAGAATCTGTTTCATTTTCTTCCATGTTGTTATAGTGTTCTTAACTATGAAGTTGTTAATGTTCTTAGCTTTATCCTTTGAAAAAAGACACGTGAAAAGATTCTGGGAATGAGAATGCACATCTTCATAATGTACCCATTGTTCCTCTTTAGTGCACTTATATGTCGCAAGTAAAAGCCTTGGGTGGCGAGTTAATACAATGCCAAATCTTGGTTAAAACCAGCCTCAGATTTAGGGACAAGTAAAACTTTCCTTCTTATTCTGAGTTTTATTTGCCCATATAAAGTCTGTTATTATCTGAGTATACTTTTTTAAAGAATGTCTTCGGTCGGTTAAATGGTATTACCGAGAAAAAATATAAACTTTGGGAGCCATGCCATTCTGAAGAGGTTTATTCTACCTATAAGATTTATGGGAAGATTGTTCCATTTAAATAGTTCTGCTTTCATATTGTTGAGTAATGGGATAAAGTTATCTTTATATGTTTGTTGTCACTTTTTAAACATCCTAAGTAAGTGATATTTTTTGTAGTCCACTTAAAGGATTGCTGTAGATCATCAGTTATTATTTTTATTTAGCCTATTGCCATTATTTCATTTTTTTCCCACGTAAATTTTCTATCCTGAGATTTTAAAGTATTCTGAAAATATTTTTAGCAGGGGGTCATTAACTTTTCAATATTGGTCAGGTATATCAGAAGATTGTCTGCAAATAAGTTTTGTTTATATTCATGTTTACCAATACTGATACCTGTTATCTGTGGGTCCTGTCTAGCGGTTCAATTGCCAGTACAAACAGGAGGGGGGAGAGAGGACATCTCGGTCTTGTGCCCCTTTCTTACGCAATTTCATCCGATAATGTATTATTTGTGTATAGTTTTGCTTTAGGACATTTATATAATATTTTTATTAAAATGTACTATTTCAGATGGAAAGTTGAACATTTCCAAAGTTTTGAATAGAAAAGGCCATTCAAGACAGTCAAAAGCCTTTTCGGCATCAGCCATTATTGATAAATCTATATCTTGTTTTTTGGGGTATTCTATTAAACTGAAACACGTTCTTGTATTTATTTGTAAGTGTATGTTTTTAATAAACCCTGTTTGATTAATATGTATCAAGTCCGGTAAAAGGTTTGCCATTCTATTGCTTATGAGCATTGTTAAAATGTTATTGTCACAATTTATTCAACTTATGGGTCTGTAATCAGCAGGAGACTCCAGATTAATCTGGTTTTAACATAACTGAAATAACTGTTTGATACATTAAAATAGGAGGCACTGAATTGAGTGACGTGTGTTGTCATTTGTGTAAATAGGGGCGCTATTTTGTCCAAAAATATAAAATAGAATTGTATGGGAAATCCGTCCATTCCTGGTGCTTTTCTCTGTGTGAATGTTTTAACAGTGTCTAATATTTAGTTTTGTGTGATCCTGTTGTTGTTTAATTCTGATTTCTATAGATTTTCTAAGAAGCTTTTAAAATTGTAATTAATCAGGTTGTTGTTTCTAATTAACACATCTGTATCTTTATCTTCTAAGATTATAACTGGTTTGGTGAGTATTCGTTTTGTGAGGGCTGCGAGGTTTATTTGCCATGAAGTAGTAGGCTTTATTTTAGTTTAACCTGTAGTTGTTGGCTCTCTTCAAAAGTAAAACACCATATTCCTGCTTGTTCAGACATTTTATTTTTGTCTTTACTTTGTAAAGATTGTTTTAATGGGCTAGTTCTAAGATACCTATTAATTTAATAAAAATTTCTAACTCAGATTTAACTTTTGCAGAGCATGAGACTATCATTCCCCCAATATACACCTTAAAAGCATTCCAAATTATAACGGGGACTGGCTTTTCTCCATGTCTACATTTGTAATGGTAAAGGTTTCAAAAATATATATTTACGTATTTAATACATTTCGGGTCTTGAAGATGTACTCTGTTCATTCTCCATACTCTTGTCGCTAAGTGTATTTGCGATTGGTGTAATTAAGCATGATAACGGAGAATGATCCGATATCACTATTTTATGGATTTTTTAACCCAGTAAATTGTTGAGTGCATTTTTGGAAATAAAAATTATTGAATAGCTTTTCTTACTTTCAGAGAAAAGAAATATTTTGTAGTTGGGAATGGCAGTCTTCAGGTGTCCAGTTAATTATTTATAGAGATAAATGTATTTGCCTTTTTTATTACACCGTCTGTCAATCTTATAGAATATATGATTTAGGTTGCCTGCTAAAATAATAGTTCCTGTCTGGATTTGATCTAATATACCTTGAATTCCATCTAAAAACACCAGATTTGCCCCTGGTGTGATATGTGTATTTGTCACCATGTAAGTGTGCTGGGATATAAGGGAAAATGTTGCATTCTTATTTATCACTATGCCTACACATCTGCTGTTACTACAGTAGGTGGCAGCATAGGCCTCTCCAACCCAGCTCCTCTTTAAATATATATTTTTATTTTTTACTTTTTTTATTTCACCTTTATTTAACCAGGTAGGCTAGTTGAGAACAAGTTCTCATTTGCAACTGCGACCTGGCCAAGATAAAGCAAAGCAGTTCGACACATACAACAACACAGAGTTACACATAAACAAACATACAATCAATAATACAGTAGAAAAAGTCTATATACAGCATGTGCAAATGAGGTAGGATAAGGGAGGTAAGGCAATAAATAGGCCATGGTGGCGAGGTAATTACAATATAGCAATTAAACATTGGAATGGTTGAATGTGCAGAAGATGAATGTGTAAGTAGAGATACTGGGATGCAAAGGAGCAAGATAAATAAATAAATACAGAATGGGGATGAGGTAGTTGGATGGACTATTTACAGATGGGCTATGTACAGGTGCAGTGATCTGTGAGCTGCTCTGACAGCTAATGCTTAAAGCTAGTGAGGGAGATAAGAGTCTCCAGCTTTAGTGATTTTTGCAGTTCGTTCCAGTCATTGGCAGCATAAATATTACATTTCTCATTTTTTGTAATGTAACTCTTGCAGGAAAACCACATCTGCTGAGAATCTCTTTAAGTGTTCAAGAACCATATGATTTTTTTCCCCCCATCATGAAGCCTGTGCACATTCCAAGTAAAGTAAGTTGGATTTTATTGGTCTTTATAGAATCAAAGATCAAAGATTAAATATTTTAGCAGACATGTCATATGAGGGCGATGGGCATTCCATGAAATGGGAGAGTCATAATATGAATACATAGTAGTTATTATATACATTACATACACATATACATACATACATGCATATAGAGTGTGTGAGCATGTGGTCTGAGCAGACAGAACACACAAAAAACATAAAGCAAAGTACTTCTTTATACTTTCTTCTTTGCCCTAAAAAGACGCTATGCCTTTTTAGGGCTTTTAAGCTCTAACTCCTCTCCTAATGTACCAAAACACTGGATTATGTCATTGTACATACATTGGAGGAAAAATGCCACTTAAGTACTGTGGTCAGTTTGTATTACCTTGTAAATTAAATTAACGTATAGTGGCTGATAGGGGTCTACTTGGGGAAAGTGGGTCCACTGAGAGACGGAAGTGGAATGAGTGTGTGTGGGGGAGTATATGGTTAATATACCACGGCTAAGTGTTGCTGTTACGCACGACGCAACGCGGAGTGCCTGGAGACAGCCCTTAGCCGTGGTATATTGGCCATATATCACAAACCCCTGAGGTGCCTTATTGCTACTAGAAACTGTATACCTACGTAATTAGAGCAGTAAAAAAGAAATGTTTTGTCACACCCGTGATATACGGTCTGATATACCACGGCTGTCAGTCAATCAGCATTCAGGACTCAAACCACCCAGTTTATAAATCCTCTTTTGTATTGTCTTTTCTGTGTCCATGTAGCTCATTGGCATCGGCTACTTCTATCATTACTTTGATAAGCTGGTCTAAATATCATTGTATGTAGCCTAGTGTGTATCGCTTTTTCACACTTCGTCCTCTCCTCAGAGCAGTGGGCTCTCCTTCAACTGGAAAGGGCTTCATCTGTGCTTGTGAATTCCATCTTTCAAGTTCCTTTCCATACCCACAGCACTTCTGGGAAGCAGAGTTGAGACTTGATTCCTTTTTCCTCCATTGAATGTCTGATCGGAATGTATTGCTTGCGGTTTTTTTCTCAGCTTAGCAGACAGATCCTGGACGGATCGAATGGACTGGCAGTGGATTTTGATCTCCCTCTGTGCCTTCAGAATGTTGATTTTGGTCTGATAGTTCCACAACTTGAAGATGAACATACAAGGGTATTTAACGTTCTGATGTTTCATGCCGATCCGATGGCATCGTTCCAGATCTTCTGGTGATATATCCACGCCAAGCTCCTCTGATATCCGTTTGACCACGTAGCTAAAAGGTCTCCTTTTTCCTTCTTCTGGAAAGGACAATATTCTCATGTTGTTTCATCTCATTCTATTTTCTGCTGGTCCAGTTCATATTCTAAAGTATGCAAACCCTGTTTCCAGAAGGCAAATTTTGTTGCCTTGTTCGTTCATGCGCACGCCTTATGCATTTCTGACACGATAGACTTCACATTCTTTTAGAGCAAATCTACTTTCTTAACAACAGATTGTAACAGTTGGTTTGTTTTGGTGGCATTGAGAGCAATTTAGCTTTGTTTTCCTGGATATCCTTTAGCTGTTCATTACTCTCTATTGTTGCTCCTTGTCTTTTCCTCTGGGGGAAGCCATGGCTTGTTGAGTTTGTGTCGCTGCGTTGCGTTACCAACTGATTGGTTCGCGGTTGTAAATAACTGACCACTCACTCTCTCCCAGTTGCTTGGGGATATATTGATCTATTGATTTTAGAGGCTTCATTTAAACTCTGTTGCCTGGCTTCTACATATAACCACAGTTTTGTCGGTACAAAACGGAGCTACTCACTCCCCATGCATCCATACATTCAACAGGCACACTGTCTGGAGCCAGCATTCACATGACAGAATAGTATGGCATGGTAAAGAGGATTGGGGAAACAGAGGGATTACTTTGCGTCTCTGTTGGCGGTGGATGTGTACGTGCAGGGCTGGGTGATCTTTTCCTGGAGGACGGGAGCCTCGTAGTAATCACTTGGCAGCAGCACCAAGTAGTCCTGGGAGGGGGGTGAAGAGCAGAGAGAGGAAAGATGTATGATCTATCCCTCTACCTTTTTGCATCCTTATTTTCTCTTCTGTATATGTTATTACAGATTCTAGTCTCACCAGTAGAAGGCCCTCTGCCCGGATGCGTATGATCCATTTCCCAGGGGTCAGAGAGAAGAGCTCAGCGAAGCCATCGCCAGGGACTGTGAGGTAGGCAGGGGAGGAGCTAGGAGGAAATACCACTTCCTTACTCTGACCTGACCCTGCAGGATACAATCAGTCAGTCAGGATACAGCTAAATGCAGCTAAACACAACAACACAAGACGTCACAGCTAACAGCACACATGTTGACATGTTTTTATGTAGTTCAAGGTACACTGTATATCAACAAGGGTGTGGCTAGGCACTCCATGCCATTTCAGGGTAGTAATGCATTGCCAAACAAAAGAGCAAGGATCAAAAAGACTTCGATGAAAGCTCAAACCCTTTAACAGCCTATACAGTAGGTTTATCTATGTACAGTATCTGTGTTTTTGAGGGTGTATGGGAGATAAAACTGTTTCTGTTCGATTGTTAGGAGATTAATATGACTTGTGTGAAGCAGGAGTTAGAGAGGCAGCCTTACCTTGGCCACCTCGAATATAGTCAGCCGTTACACTACCAGTCACACTGTCCTGGCTGCTGGGGTTAGCGTACCGCAGGACAAGTCGGAACAAGGATCGCCTTGCCTTGTCCACATGCACTGTTACTCTCACTTCACTCTGCAGGGACAGGAGTTAGACAGACTTATGGAGAGGGTGCAGGATGGTGGTGGTGATGGCCGGGGGAGGGGCGGGTGTTACTCTCTACTGTTAGTAGAATAGAAGGCCATGCTGGTAGACAGCTGGAGATATAGAAAGAGTTACAGGAGAAGAAGTGAAAGCAGTAAGCTAATATGATCAACAGAGGGGAGCAGAGCAGAGCTAGCCTGGTCCCATGACCACAGGAGTAGTAAGATGGCACAAACAGATCTAGGACCAGTTTATAGCAGAGCTAGCCGGGCAGCAAAGGGGAAACACCCATCACTTACAGTCACAGCAAGAGTGAAAACCAGACTCGTCCACCACCAAGATCCTGGCTCGGACTCGCCCCCTGTGCCGCCACCCCTGTGTGGGCCTGAGGGCGGTAGTGGTGATGTAGCGAAACACTATGTGGAAGGGGCCGGGGAAACCCACAGCTAGCGATAGGATCACCTCTGGCTGAGGAGAAACAGGGGTGGCGTCTGAATTCATGGCACCCTATTCCCTATATAGTGCACTCCTTTTGACCAGAGCCTGGTCAAAAGTAATGCACTATATAGAGAATATGGTGCCATTTCAGACACACCAAGGGTTAAGACTGACTGGGAGAATGGCCTGCTTCTTTACAGAAAGCTACAACCAACATTCACACCAACACACTCAAAAGAAAAACACAGCCACCACAACATTCACCACAAAACCCAACTACCATCCACTACCACCAGACCCAACACATTCAACAGGTTCTAACCTGCAAGGAACCACCAAGAATATCCATCATAAGAAATGCTTGTAGGAGCACTTCCACAAAGAATGTACAGCAGAAATGAGGTTTAAAGCAAAAAGCAAAAAGCCACTACTAAATCATTGAGATGACAGGCAGGTCAGGCAAGCACAGACTGGAGGTTCTCTTATCAACATCAACATGTGTCTTACCTGTGCTGGGGACATGATGGCGTATCCTCTCCAGCTGAATTCTGGGAACTCCTTGGGGTCGAAGCCAAAGCGTACAGGCCTGGCGTTAGGGGTGATGCCATCCTCCACCTCATACCTCAGGTGGTGCAGGCTGGGGAAGTAGTAGTGAGGTGCTGGCCTGGTATTGTCAGACAGGAGGGGCGAGAAGGGGTGGAGGGAAAGAGTAAAAATAAAACACTTAAGCTATGTTTCATATGTTTGGAACATAATCATGGCAGTCTTGATTTATAATGCATTTATCCTATTATATGAAGATGACATTTTCAGTTTGTTTCTTGCCATTCATCAGTATTTAACAACATTTGCTCCAAATCCAGGTTTATTTTCAGGATCAAGAAGGGCCTTAGGTGGTGGGCTTGGCATGGTCGGCTCATCGGTGTGGCTGAATTTCAGAGAACATTTTTGAGGCCCCCATCTTGGCAATGTAGCAAAACTTTACATTTTTTAAACAAATTTCCTGCAATTGTACAAATGCTCCATGGAGCTGAGATACATTTTTGCCGTTTTAAAGCACATTTCATGTGTTTCTACATATTCTGCCATGGAGCTGTGTACGTGGGGGTGCTTTGCTGCAGGAGGGAATGGTGCACTTCACAAAACAGATGGCATCATGAGAAAGGGAAATGATGTGGATATATTGAAGCAACATCTCAAGACATCAGTCAGGACGTTAAAGCTTGGTCGCAAATGGGTCTTCGAAATGGACAATGACCCCAAGCATACTTCCAAAGTTGTGGCAAAATGGCTTAAGGACACCAAAGTCAAGGTATTGGAGTGGCCATCACAAAGCCTTGACCTCAATCCTATAGAAAATTTGTGGGCAGAACTGAAAAAGCGTGTGCGAGCAAGGAGGCCTACAAACCTGACTCAGTTACACCAGCTCTGTCAGGAGAATGGGACAAAATTCACCCAACTTATTGTGGGAAGCTTGTGGAAGGTTACCCGAAACGTTTGACCCAAGTTAAACAATTTAAAGGCAATGCTACCAAATACTAATTGAGTGTATGTAAACTTCTGACCCACTGGGAATGTGATGAAAGAAATAAAAGCTGCAATATATCACTCTCTACTACTATTATTCTGACATTTCACATTCTTAAAATAAAGTGGTGATCCTAACTGACATAAGACAGGGCATTTTTACTAGGATTAAATGTCAGGAATTGTGAAAAACTGAGTGTAAATGTATTTGGCTAAGGCGTATGTAAACTTCCGGCTGCTGAACCATGAAAAACAGCCCCAGACAATTATTCCTCCTCCACCAAAATGTACAGTTGGCACTATGAATTGGGGCAGGTAGCGTTCTCCTGGCATCCGCCAAACCCAGATTCGTCCGCCGGACTGCCAGATGGTGAAGTGTGACTCATCACTCCAGAGAACTCGTTTCCACTGCTCCAGAGTCCAATGACGGCGGGATTTACAACACTCTAGCCGACGCTTGGCATTGTGCAGGATAATCTGCCTCTGGAAACCCATTTCCTAAAGCTCCCGATGAACAGCTCTTGTGCTGACGTTGTTTCCAAAGGCAGTTTGGAACTCGGTAGTGAGTGTTGCAACCAAGGACAGACGATTTTTACATGATACGCGCTTCACGGCTGAGCTGTTGTTGCTCCTAGACGTATACACTTCACAATAACAGCACTTACAGTCGACCAGGGCAGCTCTAGCAGGGCAGAAATTTGACGAACTGACTTGTTGGAAAGGTGGCATCCTGTGAATGTGCCATGTTGAAAGTCACTGAGCTCTTCAGTAAGACCATTCTACTGCCAATGTTTGTCCATGGAGATTTTATACACCTGTAAGCAACGGGTGTGGCTGAAATAGCCGAATCCACTAATTTGAAGGTGTGTCCACATACTTTTGTATATATAGTATATGTAGAATATTGGCCTGTTGGAAACTACAACTCCCTACTACATCACATTGTAATGAACACAATGGGAGACAGAGAGCTGGTTTCAAGCGCAGGACACAGCAGGTGTTTATTGTAAAGGACCACAGGAGGAGGCAGGTAGCTGGGTCCAGGGGCAGGCAGAAGGTCATACACTGGGGGTCCATAAAGGCAACAGTACAGGCAGGGAAAAGGCTAGGAACGTCGTCTGGGAGATCAGGCAATAGGTTGATATCAGGAAATCCGATAAGCTAAGGTTCAGGCAGGGAATAGGCATCGTTAGTTTTTGTCTGCCTCACTATCATACACGGGAGGATTAAATTACAGAAAAAAACAGCGCTCCGACTAGAAGTGTGTCACAAAACAAACAATACCTCACAATGATGGGGTGCAAAGAACTGAACTAAATAGTGTGTGATAATGACATACAGGTGTGTGGACAGGTGATTGGGATCTGGAGAGAGAGCTGCGTTCAGGGGATCTACGTGTTTGAGAGTGTGAGTTGGAGAGTGAGCTGCGTTCAGGGGATCTACGTGTTTGAGAGTGTGAGTTGGAAACAGATGTTACACACACAATTTGGGCTTGATCTGATTTATCTTTAGAGAAATTGTGCATTGCCCTCATAGAAAAAACTAAATGGAATTCAAATAATTTAACCAATGTTTTCAATTAGTTGTTTAAAAACCCCAAAACAGAAATTTTGGTTAGTCACTCAGAACTAGACACTGAAAAAATGCTAAGCGGCCCGCCCAAGGATTTCAATGGCAGAAAGAAACGTGAATTTATGTGATAACTTGAGAAGCAATAAATCCTGTCATTGTGTGTTTAGTTTCAGTCAGTCCTTACTCATTGCAGGTGCGGCCCACTATGTTCTTCCGACACTGGCACTGTCCAGACATCTCGTCACACCCTCTGCTGATGGCCCCACCCACATCACACTGGCAGCCTATCAGAGAGAGGCAGCAGGTCAATGAGGTCATTCTGATTAAAACAACCATAACAGATCATAAAGTCAACTCCTGACTCTAGGTAGTTCACTACCTTACATGTTAATTATTGATCTATTACTCACACAACGTTTTCGGTCAAGTGAGACAGTCTTTGTGAGACAAAGACACACCTTTGTGACACATTCTATGGTTGATTAAGCTACTTCCCCACACGTTAGACAAACTGATAAGATAAAAAGAAGATTGTGTATTTATAGGAAGCCAGTCTGCTTCATGTTAGGTGACTCACCTTGACAGCCAAAATAGTTCCTCTTCTGCAGCAGGTAGTAGCCCTCCTTACATGTGTCACAGGTATGGCTGCACACGTTGGGCTTGCAGAAACACTGCCCACTTTTCTACAAAAGTAGACAATGCTGAAGTTAATGGGGAACTGCTAGTGAGATGTGAACGTTGCCAAGTAAATTGTGATTTAGTAGTGTAATAATTAAGGGATAATCAACGAGGGACTATGCCTTCTATGGGAAATAATGAACTATGCGCTACTTGCATTATTTTCCAGAGAACGCACAGAGCCCTGAATTGATTATCCCTTTTATACCATGGCTGTAATTTAACACATTTGCTGGTAGAAATGTGTTCAACATCCACTGAAGTAGCTAGCAAGTTTACTAGATAGCTACAGTTACTTCACTGGTAACCAAAAAACAGACTTGTTTGCCATTATGAAAATCAAATTCAACAATGCCAATAATGTTTTCAATTCGACTTTGCTTTCAAAAGCAGCTCAAACAATAGCCACTGAATTATACCGTGCAAATAAACCGTGCGTTATAGAAAGGCCTTCAACAATGCCATGGTTTAAAGGAAAATATCCAAACAAATGGACCCCCTAGTTAAACATTAAGCGATTTATGGTAAAAGTATGTATAAATCAGTTAGTACTGGTGTGCTGGACATAAAGTATCCGTATCATATGGCAGTACAGTATGAGCAGACAGAGGTAGACAGACTCACCTGTTGACACTCTCCTACCCCACCCAGGGTCCCTTTGACATCACAGTGACACTCTGGGAGAGAGATAGGAAGTATAAAGTGAGAAAGTCTGCTCTATAGGTACAGCTTGAAACAAATGAATCACACGTTATTCAGTGATGCAATGACAATACAATAGAGCAAAAGCAGAGAGATGATAGAATAACAAACACTGTAAAAGGGAAGATTAAAAAAGTGAGAAACAGAGAGAGAAACAGGGGGGGGGGGGCAGAGAGAGAGCGAGAGAGAAATGAAGAGGTTGGGCACTGTAGGGTATAGGGAACAAGACTCTTTACTGGATTCCACCACTTTCATGGGTGAAAAACAGCAGCAACAAAAAACATAAATCTTCTGAACTGCACATATCCACAAAGGACCAGGGGAGCCACTGCTCTCTTTCTCTCTCCTAACCCTGTCAACCGTCAGAGAACAATCCTCAGTATTCATCCGGCATCAGTAAAACATGAGGCATTCCTAAATATTAAAAGATCTTATTTCTTTCTTCCCTCCATCCATATAGTGTATCTCCTGGCAGCAGGCAGGCAAGCAGTGGTGATAACATTCTTGCAGAACTGTAACTTTAGACAGGTATCTGGACAAAGGCTGGGGCTGTTTCTACACTGCACTCACTGGCTGGTTGAGGAGAGGCAGTTCTGTACATGATAAAATTATGAGGATGGGGGGGCAGATGTTTTAAGCAGAGAGTCCTCTCCTTTCCACAATAACCCACATATAGAACCAGTCAAAAGTTTGGACACACCTACTCATTCAAGGGTTTTTCTTTATTTTTATAATTTTCTACATTGTAGAATCATAGTGAACATCAAAACTATGAAATAACACATATGGAATCATGTAGTAACCAAAGAAAGTGCTAAATCAAAATTTATGTTGTATTTGAGATTCTTCAAACTAGCCACCCTTTGCCTTGATGACAGCTTTGCACACTCTTGGCATTCTCTCAACCAGCTTCACCTGGAATGCTTTTCCAACAGTCTTGAAGGAGTTCCCACATATGCTGAGCACTTGTTGGCTGCTTTTCCTTCACTCTGCGGTCCAACTCATCCCAAACCATCTCAATTGGGTTGAGGTCGGGTGACTGTGAAGGCCAGGTCATCGGCTGCAGCACTCCATCACCCTCCTTGGTCAAATAGCCCTTACACAGCCTGGAGGTGTGCTGGGCCATTGTCCTGTTGAAAAACAAATGATAGTCCCACTAAGCGCAAACCAGATGGGATGGTGTATCACTGCAGAATGCTGTGGTAGCCATGCTGGTTGAGTGCCTTAAATTCTTAATAAACTCAGCAAAAAAAAGTCCCTCTTTCAGGACCCTGTCTTTCAAAGATAATTCGTAAAAACCCAAATAACTTCACAGATCTTCATTGTAAAGGGTTTAAACACTGTTTCCCATGCTTGTTCAATGAACCATAAACAATAAATGAACATGCACCTGTTGAACGGTCGTTAAGACACTAACAGCTTACAGACGGTAGGAAATTAAGGTCACAGTTATGAAAACCTAGGACACTGAAGAGGCCTTTCTACTGACTCTGAAAAACACCAAAAGAAAGATACCCAGGGTCCCTGCTGATCTGCGTGAACGTGCCTTAGGCATGCGGCAAGGAGGCATGAGGACTGCAGATGTGGCCAGGGCAATAAATTGCAATGTCCGTACTGTGAGACGCCTAAGACAGCACTACAGGGAGACAGGACAGACAGCTGATCGTCCTGGCAGTGGCAGACCACGTGTAACAACACCAGCACAGGATCGGTACATCCGAACATCACACCTGCGGGACAGTACAGGATGGCAACAACAACTGCCTGAGTTACACCAGGAACGCACAATCCCTCCATCAGTGCTCAGACTGTCCGCAATAGGCTGAGAGAGGCTGGACTGAGGGCTTGTAGGCCTGTTGTAAGGCAGGTCCTCACCAGACATCACCGGCAACAACGTCGCCTATGGGCACAAACCCATCGTCGCTGGACCAGACAGGACTGGCAAAAAGTGCTCTTCACAGACGAGTCGTGGTTTTGTCTCACCAGGGGTGATGGTCGGATTCACATTTATCGTCGAATGAATGAGTGTTACACCGAGGCCTGTACTCTGGAGCGGGATCGATTTGGAGGTGGAGGGTCCGTCATGGTCTGGGGCGGTGTCACAGCATCATCGGACTGAGCTTATTGTCATTGCAGGCAATCTCAACGCTGTGCGTTACAGGGAAGACATCCTCCTCCCTCATATGGTACTCTTCCTGCACGCTCATCCTGACATGACCCTCCAGCATGACAATGACACCAGCCATACTGCTTGTTCTGTGCATGATTTCCTGCAAGACAGGAATGTCAGTGTTCTGCCATGCCCAGCGAAGAGCCCGGATCTCAATCCCATTGAGCACGTCTGGGACCTGTTGGATCAGAGGGTGAGGGCCATTCCCCCCAGAAATGTCTGGGAACTTGCAGGTGCCTTGGTGGGAGAGTGGGGTAACATCTCACAGCAAGAACTGGCAAATTTGGTGCAGTCCATGCGGAGGAGATGCACTGCTGTACTTAATGCAGCTGGTGGCCACACCAGATACTGACTGTTACTTTTGATTTTGACTCCCCCTTTGTTCAGGGACACATTATTCAATTTCTGTTAGTCAGATGTCTGTGGAACTTGTTCAGTTTATGTCTCAGTTGTTGAACCTTGTAATGTTCATACAAATATTTACACGTTAAGTTTGCTGAAAATAAACGCAGTTGACAGTGAGAGGACGTTTCTTTCTTTCTGAGTTTAAATCACTGACAGTGTCACCAGCAATGCACCCCCACACCATCACATCCGTTCACCTACTCCACATCCCACAAATACACGGCGGTTGGAACCAAAAAATGTGGACTTATCAGACTAAAGGACATATTTCCACCGGTCTAATGCCCATTGCTCGTGTTTCTTGTCCCAAGCAAGTCTCTTCTTTTTATTGGTGTCCTTTAGTGAAGGCCTGATTCACGCAGTCTCCTCTGAACAGTTGATGTTGAGATGTGTCTGTTACTTGAACTCTGATGCATTTATTTGGGCTACAAATTCTGAGGCTGGTAGCTCTAATGAACTTATCCTCTGCTGCAGAGGTTACTCTGGGTGTTCCTTTCCTGTGGCAGTACTCATGAGAGCCAGTTTCATCATAGCGCTTGATGGTTTTTGCGACTGTACTTGAAGAAAGTTCTTGACATTTTCTGGATTGACAGACCTTCATGACTTAGTATTGATGGGCTGTCGTTTCTCTTTGCTTATTTGAGCTGTTCTTGCTATGATATGGACTTGGTCTTTTATCAAATAGGGCTATCTTCTGTATACCACCCCTACCTTGTCACAACACAACTGATTGTCTCAAATGCATTAAGGACAGAAATTACAAAAATTAACTTCTAACAAGGCACACCTGTTGATTTAAACGCATTGCAGGTGACTACCTCATGAAGCTGGTTGAGAGAATGTCAAGAGTGTGCAAAGCTGTCATCAAGGCAAAGGGTGGCTACTTTGAAGAATCTCAAATATATTTTGATTTGTTTAATACTTTTTTGGTTACTAGATGATTCCATGTGTTATTTCATAGTTTTGATGTCTTCACTATTATTCTACAATGTAGAAATAATCAAAATAAAGAAAAACCCTTGAATGAGGAGGTGTCCAAACCTTTGACTGGTATTGTATGCCCTACAATTCCACTGTAAGGTTATTCTTGGACTTGCACAAAGATATTCATTTAAAATCTTGAGCTTTTACCTCCTGAAACACAGGTTCAATGACTGCTGTTAAACACCATAGAGATAAAGTAAAATAAAATGTAAAACCAAAAAAAATTAAAAATAATCACATTTACGTAAGTATTCAGACCCTTTACTCAGTACTTTGTTGAAGCCCCTTTGGCAGCGATTACATCCTCGAGTCTTCTTGGGTATGACGCTACAAGTTTGGCACACCTGTATTTGGGGAGTGTCTCCCATTCTTCTCTGTAGATCCTCACAAGGTCTGTCAGGTTGGATGGGGAGCATCACAGCACAACTATTTTCAGGTCTCTCCAGAGATGTTCGATCGGGTTCAAGTCCAGGCTCTGGCTGGACATTCAGATATTCACTTGTCCTGAAGCAACTCATGCGTTGTTGGCTGTGTGCTCAGGATCCTGTTGGAAGGTGAACCTTCGCCCCAGTCTGAGGTCCTGAGTGCTCTGGAGCTGTTTTTCATCAAGGATCTCTCTACTTTTCTCTGTTCATCTTTCCCTCAATCCTGACTACTCCCCACAGCATGATGGTGCCACCACCATGCTTCACCGTTGGGATGGTGCCAGGTTTTAATCAAGACGTGACGCTTCAGGCCAAAGTGTTCAATATTGGTTTCATCAGACCAGAGAATCTTGTTTCTCATGGACTGAGAGTCCTTTAGGTGCCTTTTGGCAAACTCCAAGCGGGCTGTCATGTGCATTTTACTGAGGAGTGGCTTCCATCTGGCCACTCTACCTAATTGGTGGAGTGCTGCAGAGATGGTTGTCCTTCTGGAAGGTTCTCCCATCTCCACAGAGGAACTCTGGAGCTCTGTCAGAATGACCATCAGGTTCTTGGTCACCTCCCCGATTGCTCAGTTTGGCCGGGCGGCCAGCTCTTGGAAGAATCTTGGTGGTTCCAAACTTCTCCATTTAAGAATGATGGAGGCCACTATGTTCTTGGGGACCTTCAATGCTGCAGACATTTTTTGGTACGCTTCCCCGATTTGTGTCTCGATACAATCCTGTCTCGGAGCTCTACGGACAATTCCTTCGACCTCATGGCTTGGTTTTTGCTCTGACATGCACAGGGGTGTGCTTTTCCAAATCATGTCCAATCAATAGAATTGACCACATGTGGTCTCCAATCAAGTCATAGAAACATCTCAAGGATGATCAATGGAAACAGGATGCACCTGAGCTCAATTTTGAGTCTCATAGCAAAGGGTCTGAATACTTATGTAAATAAGGTTTTTTAGTTTTAATACATTTGCAAACATTTCTAAAAACCTGTTTTCGCTTTGCCATTATGGGGTACTGTGTGTAGATTGATGAGGAACATTTTTTATTTCATCCATTTTAGAATAAGGCTGAACACTTTCCGAATGCACTGTATGCCTGCCCATATAATAATCCCACCGCCACCATGGGGCACTATGTTCACAACATTGACATCAGAAAACTGCTCGCCATCTGCCCGGTACAGTTGAAACCAGATTCATCCATGAAGAGCACTCTTCTCCAGCGTGCCAGTGGCCATCGAAGGTGAACATTCCCCTACTGAAGTTGGTGACGACGCCAAACTGCAGTCAGGTTAAGACCCTGGTGAGGATGACGAGCACACAGATGAGCATCCCTGAGACAGTTTCTGACAGTTTGTGCAGAAATTCTTCTGTTGTGCAAACCCACAGCTTCATCAGATGTCCAGAAGGCTGGTTTCAATTGATACTGCTGGTTTAGAAGTCGGATGAGGAAGTCCTGGGCTGGCGTGGTTACATGTGGTCTGCGGTTGTGCAGCCGGTTGGACGTACTGCCAAATTCTCTGAAATGACGTTGGAAGCGGCTTATGGTAAGGAAATTAACATTAAATTATCTGGCAACAGCTCTGGTGGACATCCCTGCAATATACATGCCAATTGCACACTTCCTCAAAACTGTGGCATTGTGTTGTGTAACAAAACTGCACATTTTAAAGTGGCCTTTTATTGTCCCCAGCACAAGGTGCACCTATGTAATGATCATGCTGTTTAATCAGCTTCCTGATATGCCACACCTGTCAGGTGGATGGATTATCTTGGCAAAGGATGTAAACAAATTTGTGCACAAAATTTGAGAGAAATAAGCTTTTTGTGCGTATGGAACATATCTGGGATCTTTAACTTCACCTCATGAAACATGTTGCGTTTATATTTTTGTTCAGTGTACATCAGGATGTCATGAAGGCTTCATTTTAAAATGATTATCTGTTATGAGTGGAGCAGGACAGTATAGCTGCAGAGATACATTAGTCGAGTAAGATCATATGCAGGTCACCCACCTATACAGCCGCTGGGGTTCTCTGTTGCTAGGTTCCAGTAGAGCGGTTTACATGTATCACACAGGGTTCCATCCACATTGGGCAGGCAGCCACATGAACCCTATATCAGGATGACACACACGTGCAAACACAGATGCACACACACGCACACACATACAGACAGACACATACCAAAGATCATTTAGATATTTGATTTGGAATTTTAAGACCCCTTGAAGTGTAATTTTTTTTATTTTTATGTTTTATGAAAAACATGCCTTCCTGCTATCTCTAAGGAGACGGATTGGGGTAGTCCAGGGGGTGTATTACTTGTACATCAAGCTGCCTCACACTACAGAAAGAGGAGATAGGTTCCTGCCCAATGGGCCGTTCTGGCTTAGACAAGGCTACTTACTTACAGCATATTGCTTAAAAAGTAGTAGATATGCTTTTTTTTATGCAGAACAAAACCCTACAACTAAGGTAAAATGTTTCAATAACCATTCACAATGGTAGTGATGTTTTCTTTCCAACAAAACATTTCACACAAAGCAACCCCACCACACCTCTGGAAATCCTGTATTCCAGAAGCATTGATGCATCTTTTTCCTCTGTAATATTTAAGGAAGTCGCTTTTTCTCTTGTAGGTACTCCCATTACCCTCAGCTAATAAAATTATAAAGATTATAAAGAACGAAGAGGCTTAGAGTGGGCCATGTTGGGGAGGCAAAAAAAACTAAAAGTAAAGTAAATATTTCTCAGTCAGCCATGTTGTGGGAGGCATAGGTTGCATACCGTTTGTGGATCTGCTGTGGTGACCTCTGACCCTGCTGGGTTACACTGGCTGATAGAGGCTGGAATAGAGGATATAAAAATGTCTGTAAAAACTTCACGCAAATTGTCATTTTATGAGGAGGACAGACAGCTGTGCTCCACGGAATACTTTTACAGAACAGTACTTTGTTGGCAAGGTCACACCAGGGGTGACTGAAGTAACTTAAATCACTAGGCAGGATATGAAAACTATCTCTACAATTATCAATTTTACATGTTGTATAAACCACATTGAGAAATGTTTGCCTATTATTTGGTCAAACACCCCCCGTGAAACATAACCGTTGAACCATCTCCCGTGGGGATAGCATATCTTAAGACCAGCTCTACCTCCACATCACAAAGATGGTTTAGGTTACAGGTAGTCAATGGAATTGTTTAGAGAACAGAGCCTGTGGTCTTTTTGACATTTTATTTAACTAGGCAAGTCAGTAAATAACAAATTCTTATTTACAATGACGGCCTACCCTGGCCAAACCCTAACCCGGATGACACTGAGCCAATTGTGCACTGCCCTATGGGATTCCCAATCACAGCCGGTTGTGATGCAGCCTGGAATCAAACCAGGGTCTGTAGTGACGCCTCTAGCACTGAAATGCAGTGCCTTAGACCGCTGCGCCACTCGGGAGCAAGTCTTGTGGTAACACATCCAGTTTCTACCAAATACAGGGGTGTCCGGAATTATTGGATCCCTTGATAAAGATGAGCAAAAACACTGTTTAAAATAAATATAAATACTGAGCTTTATTGTATGCAAAACTTTTTTGGTATTATATTCTTCTATACTAATACAATTTCTCAAAATAATTGATTTTGTTTAACAAGTAATACAAATCTCAAAAAGATGGGGTAAAATATATTGGGTCCCGTTTTCAATACTCTAGCACCTTCCTCTTGAGAGGATAACGACATAGACATTCCTTCATAAATCATCTTTCCAGATTCTTGATATCCTTCGTCTGCACTTATGGGCTGCCCTCTTCAATTCAAACCACAGGTTTTCAATGATTTTGTGGTAAATTAACTATTTCGTTGTGGATTTGGTGTGTGCTTAGGGTTAATGTCTTGCTGGAAGATCCACTTGTGGCCAAGTTTCAGTCCTGGCAGAGGCAACCAGGATTTGGGCTAAAACGTCCTGGTACTTAGTAAAATTCATGATGCCGTTGACCTTAACGGCCCCACAAAATCAACATTTTGCAATGGCCATCTCAGTCTCTATACTTCAAACCCATTGAAAAACAGTCCATAAGTGCAGACAAAGGATATGGAAAGATAAGGTTCTGGAAAGATTCTGTATGGAGGAATGGTCTAAGATCCCTCCCAATGTGTTCTCCAAGGCTCAGTGTCATTATCCTCGCAAGGGGAGGGTTCTGGAGTATTGAAAACAGGGGATCCACAGGGATGCTGGCCCATGTTTATCCAATGCTTGCCACAGTTGTGTCAAGTTGGTTGGATGTCCTTTGGGTGGTGGACCATTCTTAATACACACAGAAAACTGTTGAGCGTGAAAAACCTGGCACCTGCCTGGCACCTACTACCATACTCCGTTCAAAGTCACTTAAATCTTTTGTCTTGCCCATTCACCCTCTGAATAGAGCACATATACAATCCCTGTCTCAATTGTCTCAAGGCTTAAAAATCCTTCTTTAACCTGTCTCCCCTTCATCTACACTGATTGAAGTGAATTTAACAAGTGACATCAATAAGGGATCATAGCTTTCACCTGGATTCATCTGGTCAGCCTACATCATGGAAAGACCTTGATTCAATCAGGGGCTCCTAATGTTTTGTACACCGAGTCTATGTCCCCCTCTACTTCTATACTGTCTAAATAAACCCCCAAAATATGAAGGGAGTTTTTTAAATTTTATTTAAAGAAAGAATCTAGTGAGGTAGAAGTTATAGGTTACCTGAACACTTTGGAAAGCGGAGGCCTGACCCAGCACAACGATCACACTGCTGGCCCACCACCCCAGGGCGACACAGACACTGGCCTGATACTGGGTTACACATGGGGTCATAGGAACCCTCCCCAGAACACTGGCAGACTGGGGAGAGAGAAAGGCACAGAGAGAGGGACTGTGAGATGTTTCATGGGAGAATGAGATGGCATAGCGTCAAATCAAATGCCTCTAACAGCACAGATCATAGTACATCTGCAATATGTATCCTTTAAAGTCAGGAACGCGCTCATGTTTAAACGGATCAAGTCTATATGGGTCGGCTTTGCTTTCAGTGATTTGTTTTGTTCTGACAACCATGGGTAAATCATAAAAACAGAATGACTCGATAAGACAGATTTTATTTATGTGGAGTAAATCAAATATGGGCTTTAAGGGTCATTGTGGGAGAATCAAGGTCTGTAGCTACAGCGCTGAATAGGCTACATTAAGCCCTGTGAGACTACACATCAGTTTTTCCATCAGCAGCAGCTTGGTCATGTAAAGGTTGATGTGGGCAAGTCAGTGTCTGCAGTGCAGTAACCATCCTGTGGGTGTGGCCAAAACAAGAGGGTGAAAACACGCACAGGCACAGTCCGGGTATCCATAGTAACCGGGGGCACACTGGTCACATTGCGGTCCCACGTAGTTGGCACGGCAACGGCACTGTCTGTTGGGCCCGCAGACTCTGTCAGTCGCACCTGCACCGTCACAACGACACACTGTCACTGTGAAAAGAAGCGGTGCGAAAGAGAGTACTGTTTCTGTCTACTACAGGTTGATGATGTCAATAATGAAACAAAACAATTGATTAATTTTGTGGGGTCATGTTTTGGCATAAAATCTAATTCAAAGAGGTTTTGAGAATGAAAATTGTTGATCTATTTGAGCTGTGGTTTGGTGAGAGGGAACCGTTCCTCACTGTGGCAGTTAGGGAAGGTGTGGTGTCCTGGTCGACAGCGGTCACATCGCTGGCCTTCCACCCCTTCACGGCACACGCAGCGCCCTGACGCATCACACAGCTCCAGAACTGATCCACGTCGGTCACACAAACACTCTGAAAATAAAACAAATAAAAATACATTATTCATTGCAGACACACTATCTGAATGTAAATAAACACAGAAGAGATATTTCATCACACAACACCAGAAAAGCTAGATTGAGACTCAATATATAATGGGAAGCCCCACAGGCATTCCCACGACATGTGACATTGGCAATGGGCCTTTCTTTAGCACAGTTTAAGATTAAATTCCTTCTTGTAAGGACACTGGATGAAAGTAAATGATTTTTGTCGCCCACATTCCCAGACAAACAATAAATATCGGAGACTGAGACAGAGTAAAAGACATCCTTTATATCCTTGTTTCAAATAAAAACAAGCTATTTTTCTAATCTGGCATTTTCCCCCAAGTTGATCCCAGCGAGAGAGAAAACAAAGTCAACCGGCAGTTTGGGAGGGGACCGTTCACAGATATTAATAGAACGTCTGTTTGTTTCTCCCTGAACCATCCCAGCTGACCCAGTGGCATCATGGGAAGAAGACATGCTGGCAACCATCAGGCAAGAAAGAGCACTTAACCTTCAGAACCCCATTAAAGAAAACATGTTGATATTCCAAAGTCAGGATCTTGAAATCAGATGAGTACACAGTGCAGTTAGTGTTATCACAGACACGCACACACCTTTGACACAAAGTAAACCCCTTTGGATTGAGTGGTCCCCTAAAAGGTCTGGTAATCCTCTGTTTTATGACCTGTCCTGTCCATATATAACTCAACAGCATGGCCCACAGAAAGAGTCTGAGGCAGTGCTCTCTACAAGCAGGACATCTCAAATAGAGAGAGAGTGGGAGAGAGAGACAGAGAAAGAGAGTAGGGAGAGAGAGGGGAGAGTGAGAGACAGAGGCGAGAGAAAGGATGAGAGGGGAGAGTGAGAGAGAGGATAAGAGGGGAGAGTGAGGATAAGAGGGAAGAGTGAGAGAGAGGATAAGAGGAGAGAGTGAGGATAAGAGGGGGGAGAGAGAGAGGATAAGAGGGGGGGGGAGAGAGAGAGAGAGGAGAGAAGGAGAGTGAGAAGGAAAGAGAGAGAGAAAGACAGAGACAAAGATAGATTCTCAGCCTCATTCCCTTAGAGGTGTCAGGAGCCCTACTGCCTTACAGGAGTCAGAGCAGAGGCGCTGTAAAAGCTGTTAGTATAGCGTAGGGTAGTCTAATCACACTCACGTTGACAGCTGGGTGGTCCGAAATAACCAGCAGGGCAGGCAGTGGGCCCTGTGGAGAGAGATGAAAAGAAGGAGGGGGAAGGAGAGGGAGACAGAGAGTGAGAGAGAGGGGGGTGCAGGAAGGGAGGGAGAACGAGAGAAAAAGGGAGGTGTTACACTATAAAGAAGGCAACAAACTAAATCAGATAAACAAGATCATTATCAGAGTGATCAGACTAACATATAACGAGAAAACATGGGTAGTTTATGTGGTCATGTTTTGTCTTGTTATAAAAGGGTATGTTAGATTACATTACACTGTGGTTACATTACAGTATAATGTGTACAACACTTACCCACTATATGGCCGGCAGGAGATTTAGTGGTGGGCTGGTAGATTGGATATCCTGATTTAAAAGAAAAGCGTAAAATCTATTTCAACACCATGAATATCTACAGTGGTTTGTGTGCTGTGCTCTACCCCAGTAATCTAGTAATCTACTTGGTATGAGGAACAAGCTAACAGCTAGTAGGAAAGAAATTGTATTGAACACCCCATGAAAATGCAAAATACTGCAACATCATTTTAATCAGACTGATTCATAAGCTTTAAGACAAAGACCAAAAAGAAAACCCAATAGAGATAGTATAGATGGATAGCAGCCCACCCCAAACAGATCCTGATGTACTTATTACCAGGGAGTCTGTCTACTATACATGTTTAGACTGCTCTTGGAGCACTCACAACCTCCAAAAGATAAAATCCTGCTTTTAATAATCACATCCAGTAATAAATCTCTGTACTGTATTAATAGAATGCCAACCCAAATTCTTCATTCTACATTAAATCTTCTGTTTATATGACAAGGGAAAGCTAACCACCTGGGGTCGATTACTCACTCATTAGAATTTCTGTATAAAAGTTGCCATGAAAGGTTTAGTTAATGATTTGTGTCTACCATAGCTAAATCCACGGGGCAATCAAGATATGTATAAACCCCCTTTTGTTTTTACTGTGGAAGGCATGATTAGACTATGGGGATGAGGAGGGTCGTTGTGGAATGTAGCCAGGACAACATCATGTTTCACTTTCTATGGAATTGGACTGTTCCAGAGTACATCAGTTAAACAGATTCCAGATTTACAATATCAGTAAACAGTGAGGAGTGAGGAACAGAAGGCATCTTCAAGATGATACTGTCCTTGTCAATACAGAAACTGTGGAAAGACATGAGAGTGCGCATGAAAGTAACATATCTTGGTCAACTGTGTTTCTAATAAGGACTTAGTCATTTATGAAAATAGACAAGCTACTTTGGGAGAATAGATAGACAGTACAGTATAACTGCCAAACTCTCTCACAAACACATTGTGTGACACATGGTGATTGCTGTGACAAGTCCTAAAGTAAGGGCTTGTCAATCATGGCTTTTGGTCTGACACCGTGTGAAGCACGAGGAATGTTCTGAATACAGAGTTGAAACATGACCTTGTGCATCATCACGCACTGACACAATATCTAAAGGTCAATAATCAGAATACGAGAAGAACGAACAACTCAACCTAAAGACATGCAGGGTGAGGCATGTGTCTGTTTTGACATGCTAAGGTGAAGGTACGGCAGAATGAGGAGAGTGTGGTAAAGGATTGATATTTCATTTCTTCTGAGAGTATGTTGTAGCAGTACTGCAGCCATTGGATGAGTAGGCTTCACTGTAATTTGTATTAATGTATTTATTGTGTGTTTATACATCTATGATCCTAAAATGTAAATTCATTATGACATGCAAATCCAGTTAATTGATATTTTCCAATCAACTCAACCTTTACCTGTTTGTGTGAATGTACAGTCTTTCAACTCTGTAATTAGAACATTCCTCGTGCTTCTCATGGTGTCAGACCAAAATCCATGATTGACAAGCCCTTACTTAAAGGACGTCGCCACATAGAATGTAGAATGTCCCTTTAATTGTCAGTTGACTACTTGTGAGCCTTTCTAATTAGCTAATTGCACACACCTGTGGCTTCCTGCTTCAAGTGCTCAGTTTCTTTAAAAATGGAGGATGATGTTCAGTGTGAGGAGGACTGCTGGTATGGCATGAACGTTTGAATAAAAATAGCCTATCACCATCTCTGTCTCGTCAATGTGAGAGGGCATCGGCCAGCTCCCTCACACAGCTCCACAGAAAACATATCCTGCATGCTTGTTTTTCTTTTCTTTAGATCTGGGCATGTTGATCCAAAACATTCAATAATTTGACAAATCTTCTTACATTGTTATGTAGGAATGAGGTCAATTAGCCTTCTTCAGATCCCAACTCTTCACTACATTCTGCATGGACTTTTACTGTATAGAAAGCTTCCTCTGAGGTCAAAAGCAGGACTTCCTCAATTAAGAGCTTCTGAAGGAGTTTCCTCCCTCACCCTGGGTCCAAATGTAAACCAAGCTAGGGCAGGGCTATATTATACGCCTTCTTATTTGTTATTCATTCATACGTTTGTTAATTCTCCCACTGGTCATTCAGTCATTTATTTGTTGTTCGTTGGTTAAGTCGTCAGTCTGTCCCTCCATCCATCCATTCATTCAGTCATTAATTTCCTCTGCGTACAACATATTTCCCATCCCAAATAATCGGTACATCTTAGAAATGAGGATAGTTTACGTACTGATGCACTGCGGGTAGCCATAGTAACCATCTGCACAGCGGTCACAGTTGTTTCCCGTGAATTCTGCCCGGCATCGGCAGCGTCCTGTCCCCATCTCACAAGCAGCAGTTGTCCTGGCATCACACCTGCAGGCTGTAGTTGCACGCACACGCACACACACACACACACACACACACACACAAACTTCAGCCATGGGAAAAGACTGCTCTTGCTGCTTGTGACATACAGTGCATTCGGAAAGTATTCATAACCCTTCGCTTTTTCCACATTTTGTTACATTACAGCCTTATTCTAAAATGTATTTTAAAAAAATGAACATCTCATCAATCTACACACATACCCCATAATGACAAAGCAAAAACAAGTTTAGACATTTTTTTAAATGTATTACAATTTTTTAAATGGAATATCACATTTACATAAGTATTCAGAAACTTTACTCAGTACTTTGTTGAAGCACCTTTGACAGTGATTACAGCCTCGAGTCTTCTTGGGTGTCACGTCCTGACCAGCAGAGGGAGTAGTTGTTTAGTATTGTGGTCAGGACGTGGTAGAAGTACTGGGTATGTGTTTGTCTAGTATTTCTGTTTCTATGTTGGTCTGTGTGGCTCCCGATCAGGGACAGCTGGTTATCGTTGTTCCTGATTGGGAGTCATATATTAGGAGTGTGTTTGTCACCTGGTTTTTGTGGGTTGTTTTATTTCACACTGCTGTAAGTATCTATATAGCCTGTGAAACTGTCATTAGTCGTTCTTGTTTATTATTATTATTATTATTATTATTATTATTATTATTATTATTATTATTATTATTATTATTATTAAAGATGAGCATTCACATCCCGGCTGTGTTTTGGTCAATACAACACGGCTACACCTGTGACATTGGGTAAGACTCTAAAAGCTTGGCCTGTATTTGGGGAGTTTCTCCCATTCTTCTCTGCAGATCCTGTGAAGCTCTGTCAGCTTGGAAGGGGAGCATCACTACACAGCTATTTTCAGGTCTCTCCGGAGATGTTAGATCGGGTTCAAGTCTGGGCTCTGGCTGGGCCACTCAAGAACATTCAGAGACTTGTCCCGAAGCCACTACTAGGTTGTCTTGGTTGTGTGCTTAGAGCCGTTGTCCTGTTGGAAGGTGAACCTTCGCTTCAGTCTGAGGTCCGGACCGCTCTGGAGCAGGTTTTAATGAAGGATCTCTCAGTGCTTTGCTCCGTTCATCTTTCCCCTCGATCCTAACAAGTCTTCCAGTCCCTTCTGCTGAAAAACATCACCACAGCATGATGCTACCACCAACATGGTCCACCGTAGGGATGGTGCCAGGTTTCCTCCAGATGTGACTCTTGGCATTCAGGCTGGAGATGGCTGTCCTTCTGGAAGGTTTTCCCATCTCCACAGAGGAACTCTGGCGCTCTGCCAGAGTGACCATGGGGTTCTTGGTCACCTCCCTTTTTGCTCTGACATGCACTGTCAACCATGGGCCCTTATATAGACAGGTGTGTGTGCCTTCCCAATCAATCAATTTAATTTACCACAGGTGGACTCTAATCAATTTGTAGAAACATCTCAAGGATAATCAGGATGCACCTGAGCTCAATTTCTAGTCTCATAGCAAAGGGTCTAAATACTTAAGTAAGGTACCTGTTTTTTATACATTTGCAAAAATGTCCAAAACCTGTTTTGGATTTTTCATTATGGGGTACTGTGTATAGATTGATGAGGAATAAGAGTAAGGCTGTAACATAACAAAATGTGGAAAAAGAGGAGTCTGAATACTTTCCGAATGCACTGTATACGACAACAATCAAAGAAAATTATTATGGAACTAACAAGCTTTCAGTCTGTGTTTTCTCAAGAAAACACTTTTTGCTGTTGAGCTCACTTAAGGGCTTAGAAGCATTTCCTATACATGCAATGCATTAATTTCTCATCCAGACTGACATCAGAATGGAAATTAAATGAACATACTTTGTGGGCATAAACAGTACAGTGATGTCAGGATTGTGTTTTATCAATCTCCTGCAAAATTGTCCCTCAGTCAGCTTATGTGATACACACAAATACGTATGGTCACAGTTTTGTTATTTTCACTTTCTTTTATTTCAGAGAAAATAAAATAAAAATTACCTAAATATTCTTTTTAAGAATATACAGTTGAAGTTTACATACACCTTAGCCAAATACATTTAAACTCCGTTTTTCACAATTCCTGACATTTCATCCCAGTAAAAATTCCCTGTTTTGTGCCAATTTGGATTACCACTGTATTTTATGAATGTGAAATGTCAGAATGATAGTAGAGAGAATTATTTATTTAAGCTTTTACTTCTTTCATTACATTCCCAGTGGGTCAGAAATTTCCACACACTCAATTAGTATTTGGTAGAAATGTAAATTGTTTAACTTGGGTCAAACATTTCGGGTAACCTTCCACAAGCTTCCCACTAAGTTGGGTGAATTTTGGCCCATTCCTCCTGACAGAGCTGGTCTAACTGAGTCAGGTTTGTAGGCCTCCTTGCTCGCACACGCATTTTCAGTTTTGCCCACGCATTTTCTATTGGATTGAGGTCAGTGCTTTGTGATGGCCACTCCAATACCTTGACTTTGTTGTCCTTAAGCCATTTTGCCACAACTTTGGAAGTATGCTTGGGGTCATTGTCCATTTGGAAGACACATTTGCGACCAAGCTTTAACTTCCTGACTGTTGTCTTGAGATGTTGCTTCAGTATATCCACATAATTTTCCTGCCTCATGATGCCATCTATTTTGTGAAGTGCACCAGTCCTGAGGTGTTGGCTGATTTTTCTTTTGATTTTCCCATGATGTCAAGCAAAGAGGCACTGAGTTTGAAGGTGGGCCTTGAAATACATCCACAGGTACATCTCCAATAGGCTAATTGACATCATTTGAGTCAATCAGAAGCTTCTAAAGCCATGACATTTTCTGGAATTTTCCAAGCTGTTTAAAGGCACAGTCAACTTGGTGTATGTACACTTCTGACCCACTGGAATTGTGACACAGTGAATTATAAGTGAAATAATCTGTCTGTAAACAATTGTTGGAAAAATTACTTGTGTCATGCACAAAGTAGATGTCCTAACCGACTTGCCAAAACTAGTTTGTTAACAAGAAAATTGTGGAGTGGTTGAAAAACGAGTTTTAATGACTCCAACCTAAGTGTATAAACTTCCGACTTCAACTGTATATCAAATGGACCGTCATGATGGTTTGGAAGAGGCCTCCTATCTTAGTCAACCAGTCTTCAAATTATTGATTGTCAAATAAGTGTTTCGCTTGTTCACATAAACATAGACAAGAGCAATTTGTTTTGTAGTTGGTCATAATTCAGCAAGAAAATGAAATTGCCTTCCATACATTCTGTTCTATATTATTATAATAATAATAATAATAGCCTTTTTTCTCCATGAAGCCCACACAGGTTCTTACTTGAATGAATAAAAAATATGTAGGTATCCTGACATACCAAATGACCTTTACTTTACACATTAATTATACTCTAACAAGGTCCGTAGGGCTTTTTCCAAGAGATGGTATCTGCTGTGCTGGTACAGCCAAAAACTTCTGTCATTTGTCACACAGTAGGGGTGGTTTTCTAGGATAATCTATAGCCCTATTCCTACTTTATAATGAACTAATTCTCACCTTTTTAGATGAACAAAGATAGTTTAGTCTATAAAAAAATTATATTTAGTTTTATTGTTGAATGTTTTTCAGCTGTTCAGATGGATTACCTGGTAAACCATATCTCCTGATTCCTAGAATAATCTCAAAATGCTGTATTGCTTTAGTAAAGCCTGCTGTAACTCTAGGGATGCATCTATCGTCATGAGTTAACCCTGTTGATCTCTGTTGTGCTTTCAGGGGATCACAAGCCACATGTCAACCTGTTACTGTCATTAATGTACTATTATTAGTTGGGCAACTACAGCTGTATGTCACGTCCTGATCAGTATTTGGGTATTATTTGTATTGTAGTTTGGTCAGGACGTGGCAGAGGGTATTTGTTTTGGTTGGTTCGGGGTGGTGGTTTGATTAGAAGGGTGTTTTTATTATTTCCGTGTTTTTATTATTTCCGGGTTTTGGGTTATGTTCTGTTTTTCTGTATTTATGTTATCTCTAGTTTAGTATTTCTATGTTAGGTAATTGGGTGTTGGACTCTCAATTGGAGGCAGGTGTTTGTAGTTTCTTGAGGTATGGGTTTTGTTTGTATTTTGTGGGTAGTTGTCTTTAGCACTGCTGTTGTAAGTATAGCCTGTTAAACTGTCTTCTGTCGTTCTTTTGTTTATTGTTTTTCCCGTGTTCACATTTACTTAATAAATTATAATGATGAGCACGCAACCCGCTGCGCCTTGGTCGTCTCTACACAACGACACCCATGACACTGTACATGGATTACTACAGTACCACAATTTGCCTGTTGTATGACATGTTCCCTTCATAATTATGATGGATCTGCATTTCAAATGGTCACATAGGCTAGTGTTTACAATCTCAAATTGAAGCATCATTGTTTTCCTTGAAATTACTGTATTTGGTTGAATATAAGAACATTATACTAAAACGTAAGATTCATATGAATGTCTTCTCATCTGAGGTTATAGATGCAGAGCAGGGCTAACGCGGTGACTATGGGAACACAGTTTTACTCTTGGTCTTGTTACTTCACTCCAGAATAACCCAGGCCTCTCCCCCTCCCTCCATCCCCCCCCTTTCATCCTGATGCAACATTTAAACAGAGATGGAGCAGGAAAGACTTGAGGACAGAAACTTCAAGTTTAAAATAGGAGGGCTGTATTTTTTTTCTCTGGGTTCTAGACTTATAAAATGCGATGTGATTCATCTACCGACCTAGGAAGATTATGACTTCTGACAGTATGCAGTATATACGCTGCATTGACAACCATTATGTATTACACAGATCACGAACCACAAGCCCTTATGAAATGCACGCATGATGTACCAAATATGCATGAATATCTGCATTGGAATCCACTGTGTTGTAGCCACTATGACGTAGGCCTAGGTTATGATCAGAAAAAATGTAATTCTTGGGGTTCAGCATGTGAATGGACAAGAAGCTCGTGGACGAGGCTCCTACCCATTAGTTAATTTTGCCAAATTTGTAATTTTCATTCCACTCTCTTACATATTTGAGTTCGTAAGTTACCTTTTTGATTAAAATGTCACACGACCTGAGGAGCAGAAGACTTGTAACTAACGTTTCAATCCGATGGCAAATGTGAATGGTAATGGCGCCGACTCCAGTCCAACTGTTACGGAGCCTCATGCGGTCACACTCCCCAGAGATCTTCAGAACCTCCGTATGGTTCTGGTCTCGGAAATTACAGCTACCATTGCCACTCAGTTCAAAACTGCCATCGATGCTGCTCTGGCCCCCTTCTCCGCCGTCCTAGATGGTGTTCATCTTTCCTGACCTCAGCTCAAATGTCGCCAAGAAAATAACTAAATTACTCAATGTGAACGCAAACTTTGAGAAGAAAGTGAAATTCTCACTCCGCTTCCCTGCTCGTCTGCACATTGAACATGCCGGGGGGAAGTTACAATTCAACTCCCACGAGGACACCAAGCGTTGGTTTGACAGTCACTTCTGAGCCATATCTTGGATCTATGACCTACTCTTTTGCCAGGTAGCATGCATAGCCTAGCCTCTAAGTCAAAGGTATGTTTGACTTTTACAGCAGGGCATTTTCTTTCTCCCTGTGGCCATTCCTTTTCTACTCGGCAGAAACACTAACGTTATTGAACTCTGATAAAAATGACTAATACTGTCTTGTGTGGTTGTCATTTAAGCTATTTAAGCTTGACATCATGAGAACATTTTTAAAAAATCAGCTAAGACCTCAGAAAAAGACATTGTAGACGTCCACAAGTCTGGTTCATCCTTGGGAGCAATTTCCAAACACCTGAAGGTACCACGTTCATCTGTACAAACAATAGTACACAAGTATAAACGCCATGGGACCACACAGCCGTCATACCGCTCTGGAAGGAGACGCGTTCTGTCTCCTAGAGATGAACGTACTTTGGCGACGAAAAGTGCAAATCAATCCCAGAACAACAGCAAAGGACCTTGTGAAGATGCTGGAGGAAACGGGTACAAAATGATCTATATCCACAGTAAAACGAGTCCAATATTGACATAACCTGAAAGGTCGCTCAGCAAGGAAGAAGCCACTGCTCCAAAACCGCCATAAAAAAGCCAGACTACGGTTTGCAACTGCACATAGGGACAAAGATCGTACTTTTTGGAGAAATGTCCTCTGGTCTGATGAAGCAAGAATTGAACTATTTGGCCATAATGACCATCGTTATGTTGTAAGGTAAAAGGGGGAGGCTTGCAAGCCGAAGAACACCATCCCAACCGTGAAGCATGGCGGTGGCAGCATCGTGTTGTGGGGGTGCTTTGCTGCAGGAGGGACTGGTGCACTTCACAAAATAGATGGCATCATGAGGCAGGAAAATTATGTGAATATATTGAAGCAACATCTCAAGACATCATACAGGAAGTTAAAGCTTGGTTGCAAATGGACAATGACCCCAAGCATACTTCCAAAGTTGTGGCAAAATGGCTTAAGGACAACAAAGTCAAGGTATTGGAGTGGCCATCACAAAGCCCTGACCTCAATCCAATAGAAAATGTGTGGGCGGAACTGAAAATGCGTGTGCGAGCAAGGAGGCCTACAAACCTGACTCAGTTACACCAGCTCTGTCAGGAGGAATGGGCCAACATTCACCCAACTTATTGTGGGAAGCTTGTGGAAGGCTACCCAAAATGTTTGACCCAAGTTAAACAATTTAAAGGCAATGCTACCAAATACTAATTGAGTGTACGTAAACTTCTGACCCACAGGGAATGTGATAAAATCATTCTCTCTTCTATTATTCTGATATTTCACATTCTTAAAATAAAGTGGTGACCCTAACTGGCCTAAGACAGGGAATTTTTACTAGGATTAAATGTCAGGAATTGTGAAAAACTGAGTTTAAATGTATTTGGCTAAGGTGTATGTAAACTTCCGACTTCAACTCTATATATGTCACTCCTTTTGGTTTCTTCCCCAGTCGTCATTGTTTCTGTTCCTGTTTCATGTAGGTGTGTTTCTTGTTTTGTTCATTCATTGATTAAATGTATTTACTCCCTGAACTTGCTTCCCAACTCTCAGCGTACATCATTACAGAATGACAACTCAACAAATGGAAGCATCAGGGACTGTTTTTTGTTTTGTTTTGTGTTGGGGGTGATGTCGGGTCCGGGTGTTGGACCCGGTGCTACCTGGGAGGCCTCAGCCGGTTTGTAGGCTCCCATGCCGAAGCTGGGTGAACAGATTCCTGTGCCTCACCAGAGGCAACCGGGGAAGTCTCAGCCAGCTCATCAGGTTCACTCCTCAGCCGGTTCGTCAGGTCTCTGCGCCTCAGCAGAGGCGACCAGTCTGCTCCGGATCCCCGGGATCGTCCCTGGGGTTGGCGTCCTGTGGCTGGAGCCGAACTCGCCAGGGAGGGGGGGTACTGTCACGTATGCTCTCTCTCCGGTGCTCTAGGTCGTCTGATTGAAGACTCGCTCCCTGAGTCAGGACAGTTCCGTTTCACTGTTATGGGATGTTTGTTTTGGTTATCTGTTGACCTACTTTACAATTTTGTGAATGCCTTTTCAAATATATTTCACGATTGGTGCTACGGAGCCTCTCCGCCTTAGGATAGGAAAGTTTTCTGTTTATATGCACCGACGCTGCGCTGTTTCTATTCGCTGGGGAGGGGAGGGGGAGTGACATTTTCACGTCCAATTTCATTTTTTTTTTTTTCTTGGCTTTTTTCATCAGTTTTCTCTTATCAAATGCTTGGTCTGTTTTCACACCTTTTTCATTTCAATATTTTAGATGGCTAACAACACTAATAATAGAACTATAGGTAGGCCTAATCCTATAACGATTTTATCTTGGAATACTAAGGCCATGAACAATCCTGTCGAGGTCTAGGGTCTTCTCTCATTTGAAAAAGCTAAAAGCAGATGTGGTATTTTTACAAGAGACCCATTTACGCATTAAAGATCACTCAAGGCTGCAAAACTCCAGGTTTAGTCAGGTTTTCCATTCAGACTAACTCTAAAGCCAGAGGGGTTGCAATTTTGGTTAGTAAAAGAATACATTTCTCTACTACTAATGTTATTTCAGACAGTAATGGGAGATATTTAACCATAACTGGCACCATTTGGCACACACCTGTAGTATTGGTCTATGTATATGCTCCTAATTTTGATGTTGAATTTGCCAATGGGTTGCTGGGGAAAATCACTTCTCTGAACACCCATCTTTTGATATTTGTCGGGGATCTGAATTGTGTTATTAGCCCGACTTTAGACCGCTCCAACCCCAGAACTATGTCTCCTTCTTCTATGTCAAAGTCATCTCAGATTTTATGGTTCAGAATGGGTGTACAGATCCCTGGAGATGTCAGAATCACAGGCAAGAGATTATTCTTTCTTTTCACATGTACACCATTCTTTTTCTCGTATTGAATATTTCTTTATTGATCATAAGTTACTTCCAAATGTCACCTCTTCTGAATATTTACCCGTTGTAATTTCTGACTATGGACCTTTAGCCCTCGACAGACTCGTACTCCTCCCTGGAGATTCAATTCTCTTCTCCTGTCTGATGCAGACTTCTGTAACGTTATCTCCACTTCTATTGATCATTTTCTTTTTTCAAATCAGACAAGCTCAACCTCTCATTCTCTCTTATGGGAATCACTCTTATGGGAATCACTTAAGGCCTATCTTAGAGGATAAATTATTTCTTATTCTTCTCATTTAAACAAAACTCAGAAAGCTAAACTAGAAGAACTCACTAAAGCCTTCCTTGACTTAGACCATCAGTATGCCCTGACGCCATCCCCAGAGCTATATAAGCAACGCTTGAACTTACAATATGAATTCAATCTCTTGTCCACTACAGATGCAGAACAGTTACTATTGCATTCACGTGGTACCTACTATGAACATGGCGACAGGGCAAGTAGTCTGATCGTACACCAATTAAAACACAGTTTACCTGTCTGATTCCCAAAATTAATGATTCCTCTCATAGCTTGATTTCTGACCCTACGGGGATCAATGACACCTTCAAATCTTTCTATTCCTTTCTATTTCCATCAGATACTGCCAATATGACTACATTTTGGGTGAACTGGAGACTCCCACTGTTGAAACTACAGATGACCTTGATTCCCATCTCAGCCTTCAGTCTATCAAGTCAATGCAGAGCAGCAAGGCTCCAGGGCCTGATGGGTTTCCAACTGAGTTCTTTAAGAAATTCTATACCAAGTTAGCCCCTTTACTTGTATCTATGAATAATGAATCACTTGAATGTGGCTCGTTGCCACCTACCCTAACACAGGCTTGGTTTACAACTACTGAGCACTGTTTACATATGCTCAGCAGAATGAGTGACTAATTGGTCTAGGTAGTATCAAATGAGGAAAACAGCAATTGTCCCTAACATGTCACCATATACAATAACATGTCTTCATATACTATACAATGGGAGTCCAAAGGAGTTCAGTATAAATTATCCCCATTGTCTTTGTAAGCTATGAGCAGGTACAACAATATCTATGGATTTTCTATCACGTTAAGTCATTCATTTGTAAATAATTTGTTACAGGTTTCAATATCAGCCAACGGAACAGGTTACAGTTTGCAACAGCACAGTGAGTGGCGAATGAGCATTGACCTTAATTGAGTTTGTGGCTTCTTTGGTCTTTTCTAAGCACTGAGGGCAACCATTTTAATTCCATCACCTCTCAAAGCCCAATCACAACTTGCAGCTATTTATGTGGCGAGGAGGAACAACGACATACTATGCTAGCAATGTAAACAAGTGTGGCACTGAATTTAGCAACAATACAAGTGGCTAGTGCTAGGTGCCACTGTGTGTGTGTGTGTGTGTGTGTGTGTGTGTGTGTGTGTGTGTGTCAGAAACAACACCAAAGTCTATGGAAGTCTTTGTTCCATTTTGGTCTTCCGTATTAGTCATAGGTCAGAAAGCAAGCTACACTAGCTCTTTACTAAATATTAATACCCCAAATATTTGATATACAGTACCAGTCAAAAGTTTGGACACCTACTCATTCAAGGGTTTTTCATTGTTTTTACTATGTTTACTACATCGTAGAACAATTGTGAAGACATCAAAACTAGGAAATAACACATATGGAATCATGTAGTAACCAAAAATATATTTTATATCTGAGATTCTTCAAAGTAGCCACCCTTTGCCTTGATGACACCTTTGCACACTCTTGGCATTCTTCATGAGGAATGCTTTTCCAACAGTCTTGAAGGAGTTCCCACATATGCTGAGCACTTGTTGGCTGCTTTTCCTTCACTTTGCGGTAAACTCATCCCAAACCATCTCAATTGGGTTGAGGTCGGGTGATTGTGGAGGCCAGGTCATCTGATGCATCATCATCACTCTCCTTCTTGGTGAAATAGTCCTTACATAGCCTGGAGGTGTATTGGGTCATTGTCCTGTTGAAAAAACAAATGATAGTCCCACTAACCGCAAACCAGATTGGATGGCGTATTGCTGCAGAATGCTATGGTAGCCACGATGGTTAAGTGTGCCTAGAATTCTAAATAAATCATCAACAGTGTCACCAGCAAAACACTCCCACACCATCACACCTCCTCCTCCATGCTTTATGGTGGGAACCACACATGCTGAGATCATCCATTCACCTACTCTGTGTCTCACAAAGACACGGCGGTTGGAACCAAAAATCTCAAATTTGGACCAAAGGACAGATTTCCACCAGTCTAATGTTCATTGCTTGTGTTGCATGTCTCTTCTTCTTATTGGTGTCAATTTGACCACAAAGGTTTGATTCACGCAGTCTCCTCTGAACAGTTGATATTGAGATGTGTCTGTTACTTGAACTCTGTAAAGCATTTATTTGGGCTGCAATCTGAGGTGCAGTTAACTGTTATGAACTTATCCTCTGCAGCAGAGATAACTCTGAGGCTTCATTTCCTGTGATGGTCCTCATGAGAGCCAGTTTCTTCATAGCGCTTGATGGTTTTTGCGAGTGCACTTGAAGAAACGTTCAAAGTTCTTGACATTTTCTGGATTGACTGACCTTCATGTCTTAAAGTAATAATGGACTGTCGCTATGTTCTGTATACCACCCCTACCTTGTCACAACACAACTGATTGGCTCAAACGCATTAAGAAGGAAATAAATTCCACAAATGAACTTTTAACAAGGCACAACTGTTAATTGAAATGCATTCCAGGTGACTACCTCATGAAGCTGGTTGAGAGAATGTCAAGAGTGTGCAAAGCTGTCATCAAGGCAAAGGGTGGCCACTTCGAAGAATCTCAAATATAAAATATATTTGATTTGTTTAACCTGTTAGGGCTAGGGGGCAGTATTGACACGGCCGGATAAAAAACGTACCCGATTTAATCTGGTTACTACTCCTGCCCAGTAACTAGAATATGCATATAATTATTGGCTTTGGATAGAAAACACCCTAAAGTTTCTAAAACTGTTTGAATGGTGTCTGTGAGTATATGGCAGGCCAAAACCTGAGAAGATTCCATGCAGGAAGTGGCCTGTCTGACAAGTTGTGTTTCATCTTGGCTCTTTTTATTGAAGACTGAGGATCTTTGCTCTAACGTGACACTTCCTACGGCTCCCATAGGCTCTCAGAGCCCGGGAAAAAGCTGAACGATATCGAGGCAGCCTCTGGCTGAAACACATTATCGCTTTTGGCAAGTGGCCGATCAGAGTACTATGGGCTTAGGCGCGTGCCCGAGTCGACCCCATGCTTTATTTTCTTTCGTCTGTTTACCTAAACGCAGATTCCCGGTCGGAATATTATCGCTTTTTTATGAGAAAAATTGCATAAAAATTGATTTTAAACAGCGGTTGACATGCTTCGAAGTACGGTAATGGAATATTTAGAATTTTTTGGTCACGAATTGCGCCATGCTCGTCACCCTTATTTACCCTTTCGGATAGTGTCTTGAACGCACGAACAAAACGCCGCTGTTTGGATATAACTATGGATTATTTTGAACCAAACCAACATTTGTTATTGAAGTAGAAGTCCTGGGAGTGCATTCTGACGAAGACAGCAAAGGTAATAACATTTTTCTTATAGTAAATCTGACTTTGGTGAGTGCTAAACTTGCTGGGTGTCTAAATAGCTAGCCCTGTGATGCTGGGCTATCTACTGAGAATATTGCAAAATGTGCTTTCACCGAAAAGCTATTTTAAAATCGGACATATCGAGTGCATAGAGGAGTTCTGTATCTATAATTCTTAAAATAATTGTTATGCTTTTTGTGAACGTTTATCGTGAGTAATTTAGTAAATTCACCGGCAGTGTTCGGTGGGAATGCTAGTTACATGCTAGTCACATGCTAATGTAAAAAGCTGGTTTCTGATATAAATATGAACTTGATTGAACAAAACATGCATGTATTGTATAACATAATGTCCTAGGAGTGTCATCTGATGAAGATCATCAAAGGTTAGTGCTGCATTTAGCTGTGGTTTGGGTTTATGTGACATTATATGCTAGCTTGAAAAATGGGTGTCTGATTATTTCTGGCTGGGTACTCTGCTGACATAATCTAATGTTTTGCTTTCGTTGTAAAGCCTTTTTGAAATCGGACAGTGTGGTTAGATTAACGAGAGTCTTGTCTTTAAAATGGTGTAAAATAGTAATATGTTTGAAAAATTGAAGTTTTTGCATTTTTGAGGTTTTTGAATAACGCGCCACGGGATTACACTGGCTGTTACGTAGGTGGGACGATTTGGTGCCACCTACCCTAGAGAGGTTAACTCTTTTTTGATTACTACATGATTCCAAATGGGTTATTTCAAGGTTTTGATTTCTTCACTATTATTCTACAATGTAGAAAATAGTAAAAATAAAGAAAAACCCTTGAATAAGTAGGTGTGTCCAAACTTTTGACTGGTACTGTACTGCAACTAAATGCGATACGTTCACATCATTAGGCACTTAGGAAAAAAGGAAAACACTACGGCCATAGAGAAAGGAAAAACGGAGAAATACAGTTTGAAGAGAAGGAAGGGTCTCACTCACGTATACAGCCACTGTGAGACTGTGGAGGTACTCCATGGGGTCTGTAGAATCCATCAGCACAGAGCTCACAGTTCACCCCCGCCGTGTTGTGCTAGTGAGAGGGAAATAGACAGAGATATCAGACAAATGTCACACAACACACTCCTGTCCTGCTTTAGAATGAATGGAGTGATTGGGTCAGAGGGACACAATGTTTTGAAGGGCAACTAAGGTTCCTCTAAAGCAAGAAGAGAAAATGCTAAACTGTTTTCTAAAACTATAGATAAATGTTTGTATCAAACCCACCTTACAGTTGCTAATCTATCTGTTTGCATTTGGGACCTTATCTTCTTTCACACTGAGTGTGCATGCAGTGTAGATGGCTTGTTTTAACATGCTTCCTGCAAGGGTATTTTAGTCCCAAATGATAATAGTGCATCTCATAATTGTTTTTGAGAAACATTACTTTGTCTTGGGAGATTTAGTCAAAATGAACTGGCTGACATCTTGTTTGATTTGGAAGACATGCCAACTTTTGCACAGAGCGGGATTTATCTTCATGCCGTTTGCACAAGGAGTTTAATACAGAGAATACCCACCGTGTGTACGTTGACTTATAACTGATCCGTGCTTATTGACATTTCCATTACAGACCTCATTGCCTGCTCGTAGATCTGGGTCATGTTCAATAGGGCACAACATAGCAAAACGTTTTCCAATGGCACAGAAAACAATCTGTGTTTTTTTATTGGACAAATGCTGCTAACCGATCTGTGACCACTTGCTGTTGAACACAGATCGAGAGAGAGCTCGATTTGTTGTTTTGGAAAGTTTTGAGTCTATTGAAAATGTTTGGTTACTAGCTAGCTACCTTTCGAGTCTGGATCCCGCAACGCGGTTGGCATCAGTTACTGGGACCGCTACTATCTATCCAGTGATCCTGTCGACCAAGGCCGGGTCTGAGGAGCTTTTAGGGTAGCAGCTAGCGTAGCTGCTAGCTAGCTGCTTATCAAGCTAGCAAGGTTTTCATGAGGGGTTGAACGTAGCCCGGGACGCGGTTAGCCATTGTGGCTGGGACCATGAATTGTCTCGGGCTTGTGGCTGTCTAGACCCCTGCTGTTTGTTGTTGTTGTGACCTACTTGTTGTGTGTATGTACTGACATGTATGTGTAACTGATAGACACACAGACACACACACACACACACACACACACACACACACACACACACACACACACACACACACACACACACACACACACACACACACACACACTACATGTTAATGTTTTTAAATGTATGTAAATTGTAAACTATTTTGTCTGTAATGTCTTTTTCGCTTAATGTCGGACCACCGTAAGACTAGATCTCGCCTTTGGCGTCGGGTAATGGGGATCCTAATAAATCATATCAAATGCAGGTAGTGCCTAGTTTCACTCCATTCACTTCTGTTTTGTGCCTACTGAACACTACACCTGTTCTCATTCTAGTGTAGGCATGCTCCCGGTTCATCTTAAAGAGCACCCACATGCATGCTATACATACCATACAAAATGCCAAATTACAATGTTGCATGTCACGCATAAAATCCAAAAGATGGGCATATATTGATGAGGATATCAAAATATAGTCTATGGCGCTTATCTCTCATGCGCAACCACACACGCGCACACACACACACACACACACACACACACACACACACACACACACACATATGAATCTATTCGGACCTGAAACGGGCTTCATACCTGGCAGTTGATGCACACTCCTCCGCCGTTGTAACTGCCGAAGGTGTCTAAACTTGCTGTCCTCTGCTCCACCTCTGGGTCATAATAACACTCAGTGGCATGTGAATGGCACTGGCAGGCTGTGGGAAAAACAGAAACAAACACACAAATCAGAGACACACGAAACAGACACACACAGACAGGTAAGAGTCAGTACTGTATTGTATATATTATATCTAGTTACTATCTGTTACTATCCATTACTATCCGTTCCAAAAAGTGCAACTATAAAGTCTATCGAGCTCAAAACGATTTGTTTTAATGTCGCATAGAGCTGTTTCTTTTTTTAAACAATCTTTTTATTAAGAGCTGTCATTTTATTGTGAGGAACTGCAGTTTTATCAGACATTGTTTCTGTTTTGTCCTCTGTTATGTGAGTTTTTTTAACAGGACTGTACTTCCTCTACTTTCTCCTGTAAAACCTCCTCCTAAATCTGCCCGGTTAATGTTTATGAATGGTTAGGGTGCATTTGTAATGTGAGTGTACTGATTGGATTACAGACTTCTCCCTTGCTATCTCTCTTTCGCTCTCTCTTGTTCTGCGGTTGTAAAGTTGCAGGGTCAAGTTTCAGCATCTCCGACACAGGATCTTGTCAGCAGGCCAAGGCAATTTGGAACCAGCTGGCATTGGGACTGACTGGCTGGCTGTATAGAGTACAGCAGTAGTGGCGCTGGGCTAGCTACAGTAGACTGCATACAGTGCAGTTCATCACCACATACCACATGAGTAACGCCCTCAACAGTTTGCTGAGGACTCTTCCTAGTTCCAACACCATATCAGGGCATTTAGCACCGAAGCTAACGGTGGAGGAGATGGTGAAAGAATCATAAAGATAAGATATTGCTACCATGGAAAGGAAAAATACGTGTCTATTAGTGGAATTAACTCTTTAGAAATATCACCAGTTTACCTATTTGCTTATGGCCTTGCCTACACCTAGCAACTTGTTTTTTAAATTATATGAGCAAAAAATATACCATTTTATTTGGAACGGCAAGCCAGACAAAATTAAACAGGCCAATTTATTCAATGAATATGAGTTTGGAGGGCAGAAATGATTAAATATTAAAGTATTAGAGCTCTCACTAAAGGCTTCAGTCATACAAAAGTTATACTTAAATCCGCACTGGGTCTCCAGCAGATTAGTCAGAATGTCTCATTTCATGTTCAAGAATGGCCTTTTTCCCTTTATTCAAATTACAACCTTTCACTTTCAGTCACTTGAAAATGAAATAATCTCCAAAATATCGCAACTTTTAAAACAAGCCATAGAAAGTTGGTTGCAATTTCAGTTTAATCCACCAGCAAAAACAGAACAAATATTACAACAAATATTATGCTTAAACTCAAATACACTAATTGATAAAAAAGAAAACATTACTTTTGAAAAAAATTGTTAAATGATAGGACTAATAAATAATGCTGGTGGAGTTGTCACATATGCAGCTAACAAAAATATATGGAAATGTCTGCTCTACCCAAAATTACAACCAAATATTTGCATATATATCTGTGGCTCCGCTTTCCCATGACACTGAAAAACTCCTTTGTGACAAAGGAGAGATAGTAAACAACGGTCATATCCACATACCTAGTTAACAATATCGTGGCATCACAAACCAAACAATGCTGGCTTGGCAATTAGTTCTTTACACGTTGTACTTTTCAGCACAGTTCCAGTAATTATGTATTGTCATGGATGTGCAAGCAGGGCAGGCCAGTACAGCTTGGTTTGGCTTGGTTTGGCTCGGTTTGGCTCAGTAGTGTGAATAGAGAACAGATACAGCAGAGTGAGGGTGAAGCATGGCACTAACGTTGGGACACAGACCGAACAGTCAGAGAACAAAGAGAAGAGCTTGAGGATGGAGACTGACTAAGAGAGGAGGGTGACAATGGAGGGTGGCAAAGAGAGGAGAGTTGAGGGGAATAAAGCGAGGAGGGTAAGGGTGGAGAGTGGCAAAGACAGGAGGTGAGGATGGAGGGTGACAATGAGAGGAGTGTTGAGGGGAACAAACAGAGGAGGGTAAGGGTGGAGGGTGGCAAAGAGAGGAGAGTGATGGTGGAGGGTGGTACTCACGTTGGCACTCGTTGGGGCTGTCTGTCGTCGCCACCCGCCATGGCTTCTGGTTGAACCCTGGACAGCAACGGTCACATGACTCACCACAGGTGTTGTGTTTGCACTCGCACTGCAGCCTAAAGACAGGAGAAGAAAAGAAGAGACATCTGGGTTTCCTGCATCATTCTTTCACATTTATGACTCTCCAAGAACGGCGCCGGAGAGGGTGGCTGCGGTTTTAGGTGCTCCTAACCAACTGTGCTATTTTGTTACATTTTTTGCGTTGATTGTAACTTATCTTTTTACTTATTTTGTACATAATGTTGCTGCTACCGTCACTTATGACCAAAAATAACTTCTGGACATCAGCACAGCGATTACTCACCTCAAACTGGACGAAGATTTTTCTTTAACGAGTCTGACACGAAGGATATACTGCTTTCTCTGGAATGGGCCCAAATCGACATCATTTGCGTGAAGAAAATACAGAGAAAAAGGGGGCGGAGGTCGGCTGCCTTCTGAGAATTTGTACAACACCTAGTCCCCCTCAGGAGACTGAAAAGATTTGCCATGGGTCCTCAAATCCTCAAAAAGGTCTACAGCTGCACCATCGAGAGCATCCTGACTGGTTGCATCACCGCCTGGTATGGTAACTGCTCGACCTCCGATCGCAAGGCACTACAGAGAGTAGTGCGTATGGCCCAGTACATCAATGGGGCCAAGCTTCCTGCCATCCAAGACCTCTATACCAGGTGGTGTCAGAGGAAGGCCCAAAAAATTGCCAAGGACTCCAGCCACCCTAGTCATTGACTGTCCTCTCTGCTACCACATGGCAAGCGGTACCGGAGTGCCAAGTCTAGGTCAAAAAGGCTTCTTAACAACTTCTACCCCCAAGCCATAAGACTCTTGAACAGTTAATGAAATGGCTACCCGGACTATTTGCATTGTCCCCACCCTACCCTGCATTGTTACGCTGCTGCTACTCTCTGTTTATTATCCTTGCAGTGTCACTTTGCCTCTACCTACATGTACATATTACCTCAATTACCTCAACTAACCGATGGTCCCGCACATTGACTCTGTACAGGAACCCCCTGTATATTAGCCTCGCTACTATTATTTTATTGTTGCTCCTTAATTATTTGTTATATTTCTATTTTTCTTAACTGCATTGTTGGTTAAGGGCTTGTAAGTAAGCATTTCACTGTAAGGTCCACACCTGTTGTATTTGGATCATGTGAAAATAAAATGTAATTTCATTTTGAAGAGAGGATGTCATGTAGCCTACCTGTATATAATCAATATAGAGCATCTCTACTCAAAAGCATCTTCATGCAAGGTGTAAAACAGTCAAATAACTTCCAAAGTGAGTGAAGCCAATACAATGGATAGATCAGTCGTCACTATCAAACTGCAGGATGATGTCATTAACCCTTATTGTTTTCATTGCCGATAAAATACATCAGCTCTATAACAACATAATCTTGGCCTCTTGCCAACGGTTTACATCACACTTACAATTACTACTAATCAGTATAACTAAAATAACCGGTTGCCTTTTTACAATGGCAATGCCAGGAAACAAACAGATGAGGTCATTTCTATCAAACCACCAACTATCTCTTCAATCTCAGACGCAGATGCTCTAAGTTACACCAACAATTTCTTCAGTTTTAATCTCATCCCATACATTCCAGAACACCAACTGACTGAACACAACACATCCATTCAAACCTGTAAATGATGAATAAACAATCTACAAAAGAAGAGTTTATCATTCTGGATTACTCAATGAATCCTCTCCTCTTTCTTTTGGGAAACGTTTGCATACATAATACGCGTATTACAGTGAATGAATGATGGACAAATAATTCAATTGTAAGCATCAACAACAAGAAACTAAGTTAAAAATAAACAATGTTTTAGCTAGTCAAAAACAAGTGCATAGGCTTACAAATGTTACAGGTGAAGGTAAGAAAAGGGCTCAACTCACCGATTCGGGTTGCCTTGGTTACGTCCCCCACACACCTGTGCATGGCCGTGACAAACGCAGCGTCCCCCGACACTGATGTCTTTGATGCTGTAGTAATACTGTCAACAACACAGAGAGGGAACAACACCGTCAGAATATTTTAGCAGAACCAAAACAATCAGCTCTATTTGAAACACTCCATATCAACCTCACCTAAACAAACCCAGCCATAGTCTGGCACCGCAGCTGATCCGAGTCACATTGGGTTAACTGGTTTTTAGTCAAGGCCTAGGCGACAGACCCTCACTAGCATCATTTAAGATGCATTTATACAGGTGCAGTACCAGTCAGACGTTTGGACACACCTACTCATTCCAGGGTAACCAAAAAAGTAACCAAAGGAGTTAAATAAATCATCCAAACTATTTCATGTCTTCACTATTATTCTACAATGTAGAAAATAATACAAATACAGAAAAACCCTGGAATGAGTAGGTGTTTCCAAACTTTTGACTGGTACTGCACGCACGCACACACGCACACACGCACACGCTCCGGACATTGCTCGTCCTAATATTGATATATTTCTTAATTGCATAATTTTTTAATTGCATTTGTGTATATTGTTGTGAATTGTTAGATATTACTGCACTGTTAGAACTAGGAACACAAGCATTTCGCTACATTTGATTTGATGAGGCAGCAGGTAGGCTGCATATAACAGGTTGGTGTGAGATAATGTCATTGTGTTTTGTACTCTGCTGACGATGCATTCCTTGTTGAGTTGAGCTGTAATGAACTGAACTGAATTGATCTGAACTGTAAAGAACTGAATTGGGTGCCTGTCCTGCTGTTGTGTGACTCAGTCTCACCCTGCGTGTGACAGTGGGGTCCCTCTGGGCCTTGGAGATGAGGTGCCCCAACAGAGTGCTGGTCCTGAGGAAGTGCAGGCGGATGTTGGTGGCTTTGGTGAAATCTCTCAGCACTGGAGAATAGCTGAAGTTCTTAGAGCCCGGGCGACCGTTGACCAGAGACACCACAATCTGGACAACAACACAACATCACTCAGACACAAATATCCCCATCAATCTATAGAAGTAGTAGTCTTTTGGTACATTTCACAGGATTCAGCAATTCCCATTCCCAATTCAGTTTCTCACCTCTCCGTTCTCCAATGGGACAGTTTTAGAGTACTCTGTGGTGCAGATCTGGTCGTCATCTCCAACTATGCGTCCATTCGGTTGTTTGCCAAACCTCTCAATGCACTCCCTTTCAGAATCTGATATCAAGAACACAAAGAGTGGTCTGTCAACTACACAGGAGGCTGGTGGCCCCTTAATTGGAAGGAGGACGGGCTCATAGTAATGGATGGAACGGAATGTATGGAATGGTATCGAGCTCAAACACAATGTTTCCATGTGTTTTTATACCATTCCAATGACTCCATTCCAGTCATTATTATGAGCTGTCCTCCCCTCAGCAGCCTCCTGTGGTCAAATACCATCATCTCTCTATCAGGGGCCCACCATGACAGGCCTTGGTGGTTATTTGTCTAAAATACTTTCTTCATCATATTCTTCACCTGCATCTTTTGCCTCTGATCTTATCCATCACTATTAGAAGAAAAAAAGCATGTAGCCTTGTCTGAGCCAGAACGGCCCATAGGGTCTATATCCTGTTTTTGTAGCATGAGGCAGCTTGATGTACGAGTACACCCCCTGGAGAGGACGCCAGTCTATTGCAGGGCCTTGACTGTAACCCTGAATCGAAATTGGAATGTTGAAAATTGAAAAATCGTTGCTATTTTTGTGAAGATACATCTACTGAATACCAAGAATTAAGACTATTAAATACATAGAGCCAGGAGTGTATGAATCTTCGAGAGAGAGAAAACCCTAAACTGAAATTCAAAGCTGTTTCTGCTGGGAAGGTGTGTGTGCTCACACAGGTGCCTCACAGGGACTGGACATGTCTTCACTTTGAGAGCAGGCTGGTGAGTCTGTGTAGGCCAGGGGGCGGTATATAGCAGAGAGTAGACCTACTGACTGGATCATATATGTATCATAAGTCACTCATAAACTAAGCTCTTTGCACTTATGGTTAAGTATTAGTATTACAGCTCTGTAGAACAGCACGTTTTGGGCTTCACAAATCTTTTACGAAGACATTTCATCACAATATGAGATTTTCATATGTGTGGGAATGTTTGCCAATTCCCTCTAGTCTGCATTAAGCAGCAACACATCTGAATTTCAAGGAATGTGAAAAAACATGTACTGGACGATAGGTCATCTTCATGATCCAATAACGCTGTTTTCAACTGTTTCAAAAGTTTTCAAGTTAGGGCGGCAGGTAGCCTAGCCTGGGCCAGTAATCAAAAGGTTGCTGGTTCGAATCCCAGAGACACCTAGGTTATAAATCTGCCGATGTGCCCTTGAGCAAAGTACTTAACCCTAATTGATCCTGTAAGTCTCTCTGGATAAGAGCGTCTGCCTAATGACTCAAATATAAATGTCAGTCCTGCCCAACCAAGAGCCTTGAAAAGCACAAGCATGATACACAAATGTGTATACTGTGCACATGGTATGAATTGGAAAAGAAACAGCAACACTTACGAGCAAAGTACTGCCATGAAGTGTATGTTTTCCCATGATCCAGGGAACGCTCCAGGACCCACAGGTCAGGCCGCGGGGCGTTGGCAAACTTGATCAGGACGTAGGCCACATGGAAGAGCTGTAAACAAGATTAACACAAAGAGTACAGCAGTGTAAAACAAAGGGCTACAAACAAGTTGTTAATGGATTCTGGCAGTAGAAGTTGTTGGTTCAAAACGCTGTGGTTTCCTGTGCCTTGGTCCACTAACACCAGCTCAGTCTTGGCAGACGGCTCAGCCTCAGACAATACTCCATTTCCTTTCACGTGAAGGCTAGAGCACAATCACTTCAACAACAATAATCTGCTCGACCTGTACCTCCTCCGGCTAGCGAAAACCACCACAGCCTAATGCCCTGAAATCTGCTGGCTTAGCCGTTGGGTCAAACGTTCTAATCAAATTCTGTGTCTGCTTTCCTTCCTTTTTAATAACAGTTGACTTGAAACTTGTATTTCTCATATCACAACCATGTGGCCCTCAAGTGCTCATATAGTGTGGTACAGTAAAATACAACCATTGGAAATTATTATCGGCTCAATGAGACCTGTGTTGAGATTGGATGGAACTGCTGCAGGTGCTTCTGAAACACCCATCCTCCATGTCCTCTGGAGAGAGATTTCTCCCTTCAAAAAACACAGGCTTTACAAGACCACCGGATGATGATGATGATGATGATGATGATGATGATTGTTCCCCAGTGTACACTACCCTTTCTCTACGACCCTCACGGCTGTTTCCACACTCAATGTTCCTCTCTCGCCATCATCATCATCAGGGCTCAAGAGTGGGTTGCTTCAGTTCGATTACATAGAATTGAAAAGCTGCTTTTTTTTTCAACAGTCAAAGCCATCTTTGTGGTGGTTGCCATGGAGCTTGCACGGCTCGGAATTAGAACTTATGACATCAGACCACACAGAAGTGGCAATTGCAGTGTAAACAAACACACCTGACCACCCCACCCTCACTTTTCTGCTTTTAAGGCTGCAAGCTAAAATTATTTCCAAAAGATTTCATTATTAGCAGAGATCCTAAAACATGAGAGAGAAACATAAAAGACCATGCACACATGAGCTTGACATACTGCAAGAAAACTGTATCTAACAAAGAACATGATCTTCAAAAAGAATGGCCCTGCTTTAAAACTGTCTGCTTTTGGCAGAGTTGAAAAGGATAAAGGCAGGCCCACACTAGTCTGGGATCATTCAGAGTCTCCAAAACCCCAGCATGCTTTTGTGATTGGAGTTAAAGTTCTCCGTCTCCCTTTGTCTCTCCTTGCACGAGGAAGAGCTGTGCTAATAGTGATATCAAAGCAAAGCAAACTCTTGGCCGAGGAGTCTGAGACTTGTCAACCAGGCTCCACAATTAACTTGGAAGGATTGCATCCCCCCACCTTGAGAAATGACCAGTAGTTAATTTGGATTTGATTGATCTGAGGAAGGTTCAGGGGGTCAGATAGTATGTTGAGCCTGGTCTTGTCTTGCCAAGTCAACACACATAAACCATTACAGAACACTCCAAGCAGCTGGTCAAAACCTCTGCTTTCAACAAGTAGCCTAGATAAGTGTGCAAAGATCTAAGTTTAGAAGCAAAATGAATGGAGTGGAAGTCTTAAAGACAATGATTTGTGCGCAATCTTATAGCTCTTGTCTTAACCCCGTTGGCAAACACCCTGTTCTGACCTCTATTGCTCATGGGAGTGTCTCAAAGCTAATCAGAGAACACTTCCACCCACCATGCTACAGGATACACAAGGAACAAAAATATATAATCTGAGATTCTGAGTACACAAACAAAACGTAGGCTGCATATTGTCAGACCTAAAAACAGACACAAGGCAAAGTCTTGGCTGAGAGCTGAGAGGTTGCTATCAATAGACTGGGTTTGTTGAAGAGGAAGGAGCAGGAAGATGTTGGTTTACACGCGTTGGGATGCGATGATGGTGGGACTGGGATGGGGGGGTGGCCAGAGACGTGTCGACTGGCATGTGGGCCTGTTTCAGATTCCTGCCATGCCGTCACATTTCTCCCCCCTCTCCCCCCATGTCACCATGCCAGGGCATGCCACTGCTTTCAGGAACCTGTCCCTGACAAGTGGCACACAACAGCGACAATCTTCTAGGCCAGAGGAACGCAGCTCACACATAAAACAGAGACCAAACATAAATAAGTGAGATTAAAAATACCTGCCACAAACTGATTCTCTAGTAACTACCTATGAAATATCCCTAAAGTCCAACAAAAATCACAAAATGATGTAATCAAAAATAAAAAAGTGAACTCTTCTTTCTTTGTACAGGTATAAAACATGAATTACTTCATAGAATAAAAGCAAATCCTATCTGTGGATTGGCATCAGGGTTGGGCTCAATTCAGAATTTTGGAATTGAATCACGGAATCAGTAGGCTATTAAACAAACATTCAAACAGAAGCAGGATCGGTCTTATTTCTGTAGAGATATATATATATACTGCTCAAAAAAATAAAGGGAACACTTAAACAACACATCCTAGATCTGAATGAAATAAATAATCTTATTAAATACTTTTTTCTTTACATAGTTGAATGTGCTGACAACAAAATCACATAAAAATAATCAATGGAAATCCAATTTATCAACCCATGGAGGTCTGGATTTGGAGTCACACTCAAAATTAAAGTGGAAAACCACACTACAGGCTGATCCAACTTTGATGTAATGTCCTTAAAACAAGTCAAAATGAGGCTCGGTAGTGTGGGTGGCCTCCACGTGCCTGTATGACCTCCCTACAACGCCTGGGCATGCTCCTGATGAGGTGGCGGATGGTCTCCTGAGGGATCTCCTCCCAGACCTGGACTAAAGCATCCGCCAACTCCTGGACAGTCTGTGGTGCAACGTGGCGTTGGTGGATGGAGCGAGACATGATGTCCCAGATGTGCTCAATTGGATTCAGGTCTGGGAAACGGGCGGGCCAGTCCATAGCATCAATGCCTTCCTCTTGCAGGAACTGCTGACACACTCCAGCCACATGAGGTCTAGCATTGTCTTGCATTAGGAGAAACCCAGGGCCAACCGCACCAGCATATGGTCTCACAAGGGGTCTGAGGATCTCATCTCGGTACCTAATGGCAGTCAGGCTACTTCTGGCGAGCACATGGAGGGCTGTGCGGCCCCCCAAAGAAATGCCACCCCACACCATGACTGACCCACCGCCAAAACGGTCATGCTGGAGGATGTTGCAGGCAGCAGAACGTTCTCCACGGCGTCTCCAGACTCTGTCACATCTGTCACGTGCTCAGTGTGAACCTGCTTTCATCTGTGAAGAGCACCGTGCGCCAGTGGCGAATTTGCCAATCTTGGTGTTCTCTGGCAAATGCCAAACATCCTGCACGGTGTTGGGCTGTAAGCACAACCCCCATCTGTGGACGTCGGGCCCTCATACCACCCTCATGGAGTCTGTTTCTGACCGTTTGAGCAGACACATGCACATTTGTGGCCTGCTGGAGGTCATTTTGCAGGGCTCTGGCAGTGCTTCTCCTGCTCCTCCTTGCCCAAAGGCGGAGGTAGCGGTCCTGCTGCTGGGTTGTTGCCCTCCTACGGCCTCCTCCACATCTCCTGATGTACTGGCCTGTCTCCTGGTAGCGCCTCCATGCTCTGGACACTACGCTGACAGACACAGCAAACCTTCTTGCCACAGTTCGCATTGATGTGCCATCCTGGATGAGCTGCACTACCTGAGCCACTTGTGTGGGTTGTAGACTCCGTCTCATGCTACCACTATAGTGAAAGCACCGCCAGCATTCAAAAGTGACCAAAACATCAGCCAGGAAGCATAGGAACTGAGAAGTGGTCTGTGGTCCCCACCTGCAGAACCACTCCTTTATTGGGGGTGTCTTGCTAATTGCCTATAATTTCCACCTGTTGTCTATTCCATTTGCACAACAGCATGTGAAATGTATTGTCAATCAGTGTTGCTTCCTAAGTGGACAGTTTGATTTCACAGAAGTGTGATTGACTTGGAGTTACATTGTGTTGTTTAAGTGTTCCCTTTATTTTTTTGAGCAGTATATATATATATATATATATATATATATATATATATTTCACATGCACATATATATATATATATGGATGATTTATAAAGCCAGGGACATTTAACAGTTAGGCTATTGATTATAGACCTAATTAAGTTGGCGTTTCCTCTCTCCTCAATTTTCTTAGACAATTAAGGCAAGTGCTGTTTTCTCATCTCCTAACTCCGCTGCTGCCTGCGACACATAGTTCTCAAAACCAATATGCTGGTTAACTTTACTAATATGCATATACTGTAGCAACATGGTCTAGGAAAAGGCACCAATTCAACAGCACACTGATGTGTTTCAGAACCGCGGACAGCGACCGCTATCCAACCTGGGAGAAACGCATGTTATAAAATAATATAATTTTTTATTAGTGTTGCACCTTTGTTCTTACGTAATATAACCCTATACAACTTCAGTAGCACATGTCTTAGTGATGGACTGTGCCATCCCCATGACCTCCACAATGGATTAGTCCACTAAGACTGGCATGAATCAGACAGGTGTCTTGTACTAAAGAAATCTCGGATGACCAACAGCCTATCGACCAAACAATCAAACAAAAAACCAATGAGGTATAAAGAACTCGAGTCTGACCGTTGTTTTTTAGATAATCTACTCACGTTCGCATATGCCAATTCATGGACTGTCTATAAATGGGTTGCATTCGGTTTTGACGGACCAACATCGCATTCGTGTCATCATGTCATCCAAAAACATGGCAGACATTGGGTGAATATAAAATGTTAATATCTTCGGCTGAGTGATGAAGAAAAAAAAACTGCCTCAGCAACAATTATTTGAATTTTTCTATGTATTTTTGGTGCACAAATATTACAACTAAAGTGTCTTATTAGGAATTTTCTAATCTGACTTCTCTATGTGGTCGTCTATGGAAATAGTCTTTCTGAGCCAGGCATCACTTAAACTGCAGTACTGAAGCAAGACTGTAGGAGCAGTTGAAACCGTGCTTCTAGAACTGAACCCTGGCCCCTTGCATTCAACCAGAGAGGAAGAGGCGAAGCGAGAGGGGAAACTCAGTCCAAAATCTGTCTCCTCCAGCATGTGGTGTTTTTTAGTTTTTCACCCACCAAGCAATCAGGTTTTGTTTTGAGGTCAATGAGAGAGTGTTGAATTTAGTCAACAAAAAACACAATGGTTTATTTGCAACATGAGGCTAATTTGATAGAATAGAAGTTTCGTAAGGCTTAGGTTGTTACGAGTGTACTGATATAAGTAGGACACGTGACATCCTGGCAATGTTGATAAAAAACACTTTATATTGGAGTTGCGCCTGGGGTTGTGCCTGTTGTTCACAGGACTATCTGCCCTCTCAATGGCTAGAATTGTCCCACCCGATCTCACCTCCTCCCAATGAGGACATGTATTTCCATTGTTAGAGTGGCAACTCGAACATCTGGTCAATCAATATAATGGATAATCTGTGATTCATGAGTTGAAATTAAATTTAAACTGGCCACACCCCACAGGATGTAGAATTTGAATATGAGTTTGAGTGACGGGAAGTAGAATTTTAAAGAAATTCCACTCAGTCATAGAACATGAGAGTTTCATTCAATCTGACAGGACACATTTCCAGATACCAAAGAATATATAACTTTTGTCTGAAAACAATGTTCATATACTCTTTTAACCTTAGTGCTTAGAATAGCAAATTATATTTCCACCAACCATGTAATTTGTTTTGCTTCTTTTTGAAGGCCTCAGGGTCAACTTGAGGATGTCATGCATTCTGAAAAAGGGATTGAAAAATCGCATACACTTTTTTCTTTACCTGATCATTCATTTTAAGAGTTTGCCCTGAAAATCAATTGTTTCAACAATAGTTTATATGCATGTACAGTACCAGTCAAAATTTTGGACACACCTACTCATTCAAGGGTTTTTCTTTATTTTTACTATTTTCTACATTGTAGAATAATAGTGAAGACATCAACATTATGAAATAACACATATGGAATCATGTAGTAACCAAAAAAAGTGTTAAACAAATCAAAATATATTTTAGATGGAATCATGTAGTAACCAAAAATATATTTTAGATTTTAGATTCTTCAAAGTAGCCACCCTTTCCTTTGATGGCACACTCTTTGCATTCTCTCAACCATGTTCATGAGGAATGCTTTTCCAACAGTCTTGAAGGAGTTCCCACATATGCTGAGCACTTGTTGACTGCTTTTCCTTCACTCTGCAGTCCAACTAATCTCAAACCATCTCAATTGGGTTGAGGTCGGGTGATTGTGGAGGCCAGGTCATCTGATGCAGCACCATCACTCTCCTTCTTGGTCAAATAGCCCTTACACAGCCTGGAGGTGTGTTTGAAGTCATTGTCTTGTTGAAAAACAAATGATAGTCCCACTAAGCGCAAACCAGATGGGATGGCGTACCGCTACAGAATGCTGTAGTAGCCATGCTGGTTAACTTGTTATGGATAGGGGGCAGTATTTTCACGGCCGGATAAAAAACGTACCCGATTTAATCTGATTATTACTCCTGCCCAGAAACTAGAATATGCATATAATTATTAGCTTTGGATAGAAAACACTCCAAAGTTTCTAAAACTGTTTGAATGGTGTCTGTGAGTATAACAGAACTCATTTGGCAGGCCAAAACCTGAGAAGATTCCTTACAGGAAGTGCCCTCTCTGACCATTTCTTGGCCTTCTACACTCTCTTTATTGAAAACTGAGGATCTCTGCTGTAACGTGACACTTCCTACGGCTCCCATAGGCTCTCAGAAGGCGGCAAAACGTTGAATGATGACTTTGCAGGCCATGGCTGAAAAACAGTAGCGCATTTGGATAGTGGTCGATCAGAGAACAATGATAAAGGGGGCGCGTGCACGAGCCGACACCATGTTTTTATTTTTTCGTCTTTGAACGAAAACAGGGTTTCCCGGTCGGAATATTATCGCTTTCTTACGAGAAAAATCGCATAAAAATTGATTTTAAACAGCGGTTGACATGCTTCGAAGTACGGTAATGGAATATTTCGAATTTTTTTGTCACGAAACGCGTCGGGCGCGTCACCCTTCGGATAGTGTCTTGAACGCACGAACAAAACGCCGCTATTTGGATATAACTATGGATTATTTGCAACCAAACCAACTTTTGTTATTGAAGTAGAAGTCCTGGGAGTGCATTCTGACGAAGAACAGCAAAGGTAATCCAATGTTTCTTATAGTAAATCTGAGTTTGATGAGGGCCAAACTTGGTGGGTGTCAAAATAGCTAGCCTGTGATGGCGAGCTATCTACTCAGAATATTGCAAAATGTGCTTTCACCGAAAAGCTATTTTAAAATCGGACATAGCGATTGCATAAAGGACTTCTGTATCTATAATTCTTAAAATAATTGTTATGTTTTTTGTGAACGTTTATCGTGAGTCATTTAGTAAATTCACCGGAAGTTTCGGTGGGTATGCTAGTTCTGAATGTCACATGCTAATGTAAAAAGCTGTTTTTTGATATAAATATGAACTTGATTGAACAAAACATGCATGTATTATATAACATAATGTCCTAGGAGTGTCATCTGATGAAGATCAAAGGTTAGTGCTGCATTTAGCTGTGGTTTTGTTTTTTGTGACATTATATGCTAGCTTGAAAAATGGGTGTCTGATTATTTCTGGCTGGGTACTCTGCTGACATAATCTAATGTTTTGCTTTCGCTGTAAAGCCTTTTTGAAATCGGACAGTGTGGTTAGATAAAGGAGAGTCTTGTCTTTAAAATGGTGTAAAATAGTCATATGTTTGAAAATTGGAAGTTTTCGGATTTACGAGGACTTTGTATTTCGCGCCACGCCCATCATTGGATATTGGAGCAGGTGTTCCGCTAGCGGAACGTCTAGATGTAAGAGGTTTGAAGTGTGCCTTGAATTCTAAATAAATCACTGAGAGCGTGACCAGCAAAGCACCCCCACACCATCACACCTCCTCCTCCATGCTTCACGGTGGGAACCACACATGCGGAGATCATCATGTCTCACAAAGACAAGGCGGTTAGAACCAAAAATCTCCAATTTGGACTCATCAGACCAAAGCACAGATTTCCACCGGTCTAATGTCCGTTGCTCGTGTTTCTTGGCCCAAGCAAGTCTCTTCTTATTATTGGTGTCCTTTAATAGTGGTTTCTTTGCAGCAATTCGAAAATGAAGGCCTGATTCATGCAGTCTCCTCTGAACAGTTGATGTTGATATGTGTCTGTTACTTGAACTCCGTGAAGCATTTTTTTGGGCTGCAATTTCTGAGGCTGGTAACTCTAATGAACTCTGCAGCAAAGGTAACTTTGTGTCTTCCTTTCCTGTGGGGGTCCTCATGAGAGCCAGTTTCATCATAGTGCTTGATGGTTTTTATGACTGACTGACTTTATTGTCTTAAAGTAATGATGGACTGTCATTTCTCTTTGCTTATTTGAGCTGTTCTTGCCATAATATGGACTTGGTCTTTTACCAAATAGGGATATCTCTGTATACCACCCCTACCTTGTCAAAACACAACTGATTGGCTCAAACGCATACTTCCGGCGACGACAGAGATGGCCGCCTCGCTTCGCATTCCTAGGAAACGATGCAGTATTTCGTTTTTTTATGTAATATTTCTTACATTGTTACCCCAGGAAATCTTAAGTTTTATTACATACAGCCGGGAGGAACTATTGGATATAAGAGCAACATCAACTTACCAACATTACGACCAGGAATAAGACTTTCCCGAGGCGGATCCTGTTTGGTCCACCACCCAGGGCAATGGATCGGATCCCAGCCGGTGACCCAAAACAACGGCGCCGCAGAAGGTGCAGACGGAGCTGTCTTCTGGTCAGGCTCTGTAGACGGGCACATCGCGCACCGCTCCCGAGTATACTACTCGCCAATGTCCAGTCTCTTGACAACAAGGTAGATGAAATCCAAGCAAGGGTTGCATTCGATCACGTGGACTGGGATATGTTTGCTCTTTGTTTCAAGGAAACATGGCTCACTCGGGATACGTTATCAGAGTCGGTACAGCCACCTGGCATCGCGCTGACAGAAACAAACATCTCTCTGGTAAGAAGAAGGGCGGGGGTGTATGCCTTATGATTAACAAGACGTGGTGTGATCATAACAACATACAGGAACTCAAGTCCTTTTGTTCACCTGACCTAGAATTCCTTACAATCAAATGCCGTCTGCATTATCTACCAAGAGAATTGTCTTCGATTATAATCACAGTCGTGTATATCCCCCCGCAAGCAGACACCTCGACCGCCCTGAAAGAACTTAATTGGACTCTATGTAAACTGGAAACCACATATCCTGAGGCTGCATTTATTGTAGCTGGGGATTTTAACAAGGCTAATGTGAAAACAAGGCTCCCTAAATTTTATCAGCATATCGAATGCGCGACCCGGGCTGGTAAAACCCTGGATCATTGTTACTCTAACTTCAGCGATGCATACAAAGTCCTCCCCCGCCCTCCTTTCGGAAAATCTGACCACGACTCCATTTTGTTTTTTCCCAGCCTATAGACAGAACTAAAACAGGAAACGCCCATGCTCAGGTCTGTTCAAAGCTGGTCCAACCAATCGGATTTCACGCTTCAAGATTGCTTCGATCACGTGGACTGGGATATGTTCCGCATAGCGTCGGACAATAACATTGATGAATACACTGATTAGGTGAGCGAGTTTATTAGCAAGTGCATCGGTGATGTTGTACCCACAGCGACTATCAAAACCTTCCCCAACCAGAAATCATGGATTGATGGCAGCATTCGCGCAAAACTGAAAGCGCGAACCACTGCTAATAATCAGGGCAAGGCGACCAGAAACATGACCGAATACAAACAGTGTAGCTATTCCCTCCGCAAGGCAATCAAACAAGCTAAGCATCAGTATAGAGACAAAGTAGAGTCGCAATTCAACAGCCCAGCCCCGTCGCGGACCATGATGTCTTGCTCCCAGACAAACTAAACAACTTCTTTGCTCGCTTTGAAGACAATACAGTGCCACCGACACGGCCCGCTACCAAAACCTGCGGGCTCTCCTTCACTGCAGCCAAAGTGAGTAAAACATTTAAAAGTGTTAACCCTCGCAGGGCTGCCGGCCCAGACGGCATCCCTAGCCGCGTCCTCAGAGCATGCGCAGACCAGCTGGCTGGTGTGTTTACGGACACATTCAATCAATCCCTATCCCAGTCTGCTGTTCCCACATGCTTCAAGAGGGCCACCATTGTTCCTGTTCCCAAAAAAGCTATGGTAACTGATCTAAATGACTATTGCCCCGTAGCACTCACTTCCGTCATCATGAAGTGCTTTGAGAGACTAGTCAAGGACCATATCACCTCCACCCTACCTGACACCCTAGACCCATTCCAATTTGCTTACCGCCCCAATAGGTCCACTGACGACGCAATCGCAATCACACTGCACACTGCCCTAACCCATCTGGACAAGAGGAATACCTATGTAAGAATGCTGTTCATCGACTACAGCTCAGCATTTAACACCATAGTACCCTCCAAACTCGTCATTAAGCTCGAGACCCTGGGTCTCGACCCCGCCCTGTGCAACTGGGTCCTGGACTTTCTGACGGGACGCCCCCAGGTGGTGAGGGTAGGAAACAACATCTCCTCCCCGCTGATCCTCAACACTGGGGCCCCACAAGGGTGCGTTCTCAGCCCTCTCCTGTACTCCCTGTTCACCCATGACTGCGTGGCCATGCACGCCTCCAATTTAATCATCAAGTTTGCAGATGACACTACTGTGGTAGGCTTGATTACCAACATCAACGAGACGGCCTACAGGGAGGAGGTGAGGGCCCTCGGAGTGTGGTGTCAGGTAAATAACCTCACACTCAACGTCAACAAAACAAAGGAGATGATCGTGGACTTCAGGAAACAGCAGAGGGAGCACCCCCCTATCCACATCAACAGGACAGTAGCGAAGAAGGTGGAAAGTTTTAAGTTCCTTGGCGTACACATCATGGACAAACTGAAATGGTCCACCCACACAGACAGTGTGGTGAAGAAGGCGCAATAGCGCCTCTTCAACCTCCGGAGGCTGAAGAAATTTGGCTTGTCACCAAAAACACTCACAAACTTTTACAGATGCACAATCGAGAGCATCCTGTCGGGCTGTATCACCGCCTGGTACGGCAACTGCTCCACCCACAACCGGAAGGCTCTCCAGAGGGTAGTGAGGTCTGCACAACGCATCACCGGGGGCAAACTACCTGCCCCCCAGGACACCTACACCACCCGATGTCACAGGAAGGCCAAAAAGATCATCAAGGACAACAACCACCCGTGCCACTGACTGTTCACCCCGCTATCATCCACAAGACGAGGTCAGGACAGGTGCATCAAAGCTGGGACCGAGAGACTGAAAAACAGCTTATATCTCAAGGCCATCAGACTGTTAAACAGCCATCACTAACATTGAGTCGCTGCTGCCAACATACTGACTCAAATCTCTAGCCACTTTAATAATTAAAAATTGGATGTAATAAATGTATCACTAGTCACTTTAAACTATGCCACTTTATATAATGTTTACATACCCTACATTACTCATCTCATATGTATATACTGAATTCTATACCATCTACTGCATCTTGCCTATGCCGTTCGGCTATCGCTCATCCATATATGTTTATGTACATATTCTTATTCATTCCTTTACACTTGTGTGTATAAGGTAGTTGTTGTGAAATTGTTAGAGTACTTATTAGATATTACTGCATGGTCGGAACTAGAAGCACAAGCATTTCGCTACACTCGCGTTAACATCTGCTAACCATGTGTATGTGACAAATAGAATTTGATTTGATCTGAATTCCACAAATGAACTTTTAACAAGGCACACCTGTTAATTGAAATGCATTCCAGGTGACTACCTCATGAAGCTGGTTGAGAGAATGCCAAGAGTGTGCAAAGCTGTCATCAAGGCAAAGGGTGGCTACTTTGAAGAATAAATTATAAAATATATTTTGATTTGTTTATCACTTTTTTGATTACTACATGATTCCATAAGTGTTATTTCATAGTTTTGATGTCTTCACTATTATTACAAAATGTAGAAAATAGTAAAAATAAAGAAAAACCCTTGAATGAGTAGGTGTGTCCAAACTTTTGACTGGTACTGTATATAACAACATATTTGATGTTTATCTACAATATATTTGTATAGACTACACCTAATATAAAATAGAATCACTGAATTCAATTCTATTTCCTTTAATTGAAATTGCAATTCTGTATCCTGTTTACTACTTCAATTCAAATTCAAGATTTGGAATTTGAGGCATTCTCAATTCCATTATCAATTGAGCCAAACCCTGATTGGCATGAAAACCATGATGACTGAACCTCACAACAAACCAACCCTTCAGAAAGACTGAGAACATGAGTTAGGTCTAGCGGCTGAGGCTGCTGCCTCAAACACACAAACAGTACACAGTATGTGCCCTTACCTGTGCTACCTGTGTGGGATCGAATCCCGGCCCCACTGGCCTTCTTAAAACAAGTATTTTCCCTCTGTCTCTCTCTCCCCTATTAATAAAACAATAAAATATGAAAGGACAGAGTGTATAATCCATAAAGAAAAAAAATAATGACTGAGAAAAAGCTTAGAGACAAGCTGTCAGAAGAATACAACTGTCTCCTGGCAGACAGAAAGAGAGCGAGAGAACAAGAGAGAGAGAATGGCCTGGCCTGGCAGTGCTCTGTTCTTTTCTGTCTCAGGGCTGTTTCCATCCCCCCGTCCTGCCAGTCTAAATATTCATACTTGACTTATATCCAGCACTTTCTGTTTGGAACAGCCTGAAATATCTTGGTGACATGATAACAGTCCCAGTCCAGACTCCTGGTATGTGCTGCAAAGACATGAAGCAGAATTGAAAAGACAAGCCCTGTGAACAATAAAACTCAACATGAACCGGGATATTGGTCTTATTCATCATAACACTTGAAGTGATCTCCACCCGAAATCTAAAGGCCTGGGCCATAGGAATAGGAGTGTTAGTCATATCTATGGAGGACGATGGGTGTGGAGGGTCAAAAAGGTTGAGTTGTCACATCTCACTCCTCCAGCTCTTAGCACCAGTCCAAATTCCTGCCGGTGACCCGCATAAACAAGCCATATACACAGGGCGTTAAGTTTCCAGATCTCTCATCTAAACTCCAGTTATCACCCCAGAGAATAGAGCAGGCAGATGCCTCAGCAACCTCCCACCATAACACCGTTCTCACCATCACGCCCCAGTGTTGTCACCTTCCTCTCACTGCATGTTTACTGAGTGTTCGCACCATCATGCCTAGGCTTGGGCGGTATACCGTAAATACCGTATACTAGGGTATTTGGAAAAAGACAGAAAGGTTTTTCAACAACGTCAATACCATCAAAACTATTTATTTGAAGTTTTTCAATAAAATTACAATATTTGTAGCTACTTTTTAAGTTAATACCGGCAGTCAACTTGGGCAATACATCAGGAGATGAAGCAGATTGCGTTCTTCATTTCACCTGTTACATTATTTTACAATATGAAGCTTATCGTAGTTCCCCAGAACAGTTGAGTCAGTCACGTGTTTGTTTGTAAATAGCAGACGCCGGGAGCTGGTGAGTCCATAGTAGTCTATATTTATCAGCGAGTCTCTGTTGTGTGGTGCACATGAGGTGATGAAGTTACACTTGTATTCTCTCGTTCACTTTCACTTGTAAATGTCCACACTCACCGAAAATGACATTCGGTAGCTACTAGCTATGCTTGTATAACTTTATGAGCTGGATTTGCCTGTCTTTACAATTAGTTTATGTTCGTTTTCGCTCGTTAGCATTTAGCTAACAGCATCTATGTGATTATTAGTTTGTGTAACAAAGGCCGTTAATACCGTAAATCCCGAGGAGGGTATGAAGGAGGGTATGACGATATGAAAATCTGGATACCGCCCAAGCCTAATCACACTCTAGTGTTCTCACTTTCCTCTCACTGCATGTTTACTGAGTGGTCTCACCTTCTCACCAAAACAATACAGTTCGGATAAATGTAACACAGCCGCATAATGGAGTGAGATACTCAATGTTTTATTGAGAGAAAAAAAAAATCATAAAATATTGACTGAATTATAGCACATTAACAATTGCATAATGACGGACAACTGCCGTGTTGTTGGCTCCATGCAGAATTCCTGCCCCGACTTCACACATGCCTGTGCTTCAGCTAACGGAGCCTGGCGGTCAGAGTTTTACTCCCACTGAACAAATAGTCTACACTATTAGAAACTAATACAGTATTAGAGCCTATGGAAAATAGGCTGATAGCGTGACTTTATGACTTAATGCCATGCCTGCCTTGTGGATCTGTCCAATCATACTGTAATCTAACCATGTCCATCAAATGAACTCAATGAACTGGGTTGATATAGTCTTTCATTCATTTAATACTGAGTACTCTGTGAGATTGTTACAGTAAGACACCACCTACAAGAAGTTCATTTAAATGAAGTAATAGAGTTGAAATCCTACTGTCTTTGGTCTCGAGATAACATTGTTTGTTATTACATGTGCTTGTTATTCTGAAAATGTAGGACAGACAGGTGTTCAACTGCAGTCCAAAAACAAATAATCTCCAAGCCTTAGGCAGGAAGGAGCCAGTCAGCCAGGAGGGTTTAGGAGGGCTACTGTAAAAAGCAAAAGCCTAACAGATACAGTAGAATCTATCTGACAGAGATCTCTTTGTGTTTGATGTTAGGGCAGAGGAATGCACCACGGCCGAGCTAGGAACAATCACCTTCTGTTGGAGCGGATCAGGCCCTGCCTGCCAGCCTGCCAGCCTGCCAGCCTGCCAGCCTGACAGACAGTTGCAGGGCGTTTTTAGTCTGGATTGAAACAATGCAATCTACAACTGTTTGTCTGAAGTGGAACAGGTGGTGATAGTGGCCAGGGTGGTGGGCCGTGGGTGTATTTCTCTCTGTCTCCATGGTGGGCATACATTCCACCTCTTTTCAGGCACTCAATGATCCTTTTTAAAGCTATATACTCAAAATAGTCTCTCCAAACATGTGGGCTTGGCCCAAAGATAGTGCATAAAATTACCTCTTGTGACTATGAAAATGTGATGAATGCAAGTTTATACAAGCAAGGAACCTATTGTAAAAAGGTACAGCTGCTGCTCTGCAATTGACTGAGAATGTTTCCTGAATGTTTGATCAGTAGGTATGATTGTGTTGGTGGCTAACCCATTATAATGGCTTGTTCTGAGTTCACGTTTAGTAAACGGAATACCTAAACACCTGATTACAACATATTGTGTTTGTAACCAGCACCACTATAAAACTATAACAACCGATCTAAATTAGAACAAACAGGACGCATCAGTGATCGTGCCATGTATCAAAAATACATATAGGAAAAGTCTTCATCCACACCTGTGTCAATGACTGTATCAGTAGGTCTACAACCTCTGATAAGCATTTCTATGTAGCACTATTTATATGGCCTCCACGGACCTTGAAAAGGTGAGTTAAGATAAACCCATTCTGCTTTTCCACAACGGAGCTCCAGGTTTAGAAGGTAGTGGCATTCCTGTCCAACAATGTGATCCAGACATGAAGCCAGGGTGAGGTTGCTAACCAGACTGCGTGGGCTGCCTGCCTGCCTGCCTGCCTGCCTGCCTGCCTGCAAGGCCGAGCCCAGGGAGCGGGGCTGTAAATATGTGCAACAGACACCCGACTGCAGCTGGCATGGCGCCCACCACAGAGCGGAGCACAGCAGAGCCCACCAGCTAAACACAGCTACTTACATCACCTCCATCATCACCACAGCAACAGCTAGGGAGCCAAACATGTGTCCCAAGAGTTAGACTATGCCAGCAATACAGTAAACACTGACAAAGGTATAGGAATGATATTGGAAGCCTATTTATACAATGGTACAGTATCATCAATAATACCACCACCAACATAAGGAAAGGATATTCCATTTAAGATTTTGTTAAGAACCAAATAATGATGACACTGGATTTGAACAAAATTGGTAACATGCGGTAAGTGGTAACATAAGTTATTCCATTCCAAATATGTTTTTGATTATTCTGATTCTTGCTTTTTATGATCTACGTTCTGATTCTATTCCGTGTATGATAGAGTACTGCTCCTAAAAGTATTCTGTGGTTTGATAAGCACCTGGTTCTTTCCAGGGCCTAATTGTGAAGTTATGCTGCTGATATATGCATGTTGAATCAGTACCAAGGCTGTCAGGGAAATAGACTGTAGTAGCGGTCAGTGAGAGAACAAAACCCGGCTCAACTCAGTCCTGTACGCTCACCTTAGCAACACAACAAACACATATACAGTTAATACTGCAGGCTGCTGTTGCAACAACATCACAATACACATACCTATATATCTGCTATAACACAATCCTCTGAACAATCAATTTTATCACTGTCTATGTATCATTTTGACTGTTAGCATTAGCTGTTTGCTACTGCATCACATTAGAAGGCATTTGCACCATGAATACTCAAACACAGAACCAGACACACAGGGAATCATATTTTACTCCATCATATGCAGCTATCATGGAAGGTGGGTAGGTATTCAGGGTGGGGTGGGGATGGTGTGTGTGTGTGTGTGTGTGTGTGTGTGTGTGTGTGTGTGTGTGTGTGTGTGTGTGTGTGTGTGTGTGTGTGTGTGTGTGTGTGTGTGTGTGTGTGTGTGTGTGTGTGAAGACGAGGGAGGCAGACAGGAGGGTCTTTTCCACACAGTCTGCCCAATTCACTGCACCTCCTCAATCCATTTACCCACTGTAAAGAAAAGGCCAGATCACTTTCAGAGAAGCCTTGAAAAGAATCCAACCCTTTGTGAAAACAGCACAGAAAGGATGTCACACAATACAGCCTACATCGATTCCAGGACAAATGTGGGTATAAAACAATCAGACAAAACTTCAGTGGGAGGCAGCAGGGCCTGGAAAGATAGAGAGCGGATTAAGTTCAACAGGAAGTCTTCATAACTTACAATAAATGAACCACTACCAGCAAGCTTCAGAAATGCAGTCATCCTAAACTAGCCCAGCTCCTGATATAGTACTTTCTTATCTTACCATCAAGTCACTCAGCCATCCAGCAACAAGTACCACACACTCATTACCAAACTCTACAGAGTAGGGAACAAGTACCTGACACCTAGCATTAAAACCCACCTATCAGAACAAACTCTCACTTATCAGAGACACTCTCCAATCCAGATACCTACGCTCACCATTCACAACCATGAGTACCTCACACCTAGCCAATCGCAGCCCACCTCACATCAGTCTTGTACATGATATGACAAATACCAAATTTCACACAAACAAATCCTAACCCCCTGAAATAGCAACCAATCAGGGTTCGATCAGAGCTTCACACAAACCAATTAGAGTCCATTCAATGGGATCGCGCCCACCAATCAGAGGCCTTTCAGTACGTGGTATGACAGACAGCAGTAAGCCCAGGCATCTCTGTCTCACATGGCCCAAGGCACTCAGGCAGATAAGCACATGTCGTCAGGGCTCCTAAAATACATTCCCCAGAAAAAACTGACTGCATGGGCGGCTGTGGGGCCGATCCATCCGTGGTGCCAATGTTCACTTGGACAAAGAGTCGCCACAACACCCTGTAAATAGTTTTAACAAGGGAGGGCAAGTCTCGCTGTACAGGTAAACAGGCTGTTTTGTGGAGAGGATTTCATTGTGTTCGTTTGGGGAGGACATGGTTTTGGAGAGTTTTAATTTATATTGTAATTAAGAAAATGTGCCTCTGTTAAGTCAATAAAAAATGAACAAGATGTTGAATTAGATTTATTGGGTTAAAATCTACTGCATCATGAAACTCACAGCAGAAGGCTCTAATCAATGTGTTGGCTGTCTTTCTGAGTGAGCTGCTCCAATGCCCCGAAGACAAACTGGCTAAGGCAATACCCTCCACCAGATCCAGTTACTGTAGAGTACACAAATCAAGAAGCACCCTTACACCCAGGATCTGCCCATAGTAGGAGGGAGTTGAAAGTCATCTCCTGATTTACGGCAGGCTTTGTCACGGGTCACAGGTCAACAGCCCACAAGATAACACAGGCAGGCGGCTGGTTAAGTGTGAGAGCTGCTCGCCTCAGTCAACATAATCCAGCGGTGTGGTTGGGTTGATTTGCACAAGGAGCTACACCCAAGGGAGTTGTACTCTTTCACACTGACTGACTACAAGATTTAAAGCAAGTAAATATTTTGTCTAATACAAAGTTCCAGGCCCATTCTGACTCTTTCCTTTTCTAAAAACTTCAAACGTATGATCATGTTAATCCACAAAGGAAATGGGTTCACCTTTCTGTGCTATTATTATATCATTCAACATTCCACAAAAGCTTAGCTGGAATCAGCCCTTGACGGATTGGTGCTGCTTCAAACGTGCCACTGCTTTACAGAACCATCAGAAATGGCCACGTCAAAAACCACCCGGCTTCCCTTTGAACTCGGTTGGTTTGACATAAACAATGACGGTGCCATTATCTAATTTATCCGCTTGGAGAGATGGAGATAAGACTGGCAAAGGGAGGGAAGGAGGGAGCGAGCACCTGTGTTAGTCTTAGAAGAGACCACAAAGACCATTCATTTAACTGGATCCAGCCCGTACAAATATCAGTGACCGCATCATCTGTTCCGTGCCTTAACTGAATCTACAAAGGCTTTGAACTGCTTCTATCAGGCAACATAAATCTGATCAATTCTATCCAAGCATTAAATAAACCTGAGCAGGAGTAGGCATAGATTGTTAAGGGCGAAAGGGAGTGACCAAGGATCTGGCAAGTTAGTCTGAAATAAACTTGACATTCTTTATCTTACTTGGGAGGTACACTTACTTATTTTGACAAATGCTTTATTATGACTGTAAAATCATCAAAGGGTTATAGGAACCAACACTATTTGACAGACATCTGTGCTGAAAGCACATGGAAGTGTGGTTGACTGAATTCTTTCAGAGGCATCGACAACACCTTTCCTTATCTACATACACCTCTGATGTGAACACATGGCCTACACAAGAATGCATACCCAGAGTTAATAAACACAAAGTAACATTGTACAACTTTACCAAACTTAATTATTCTATGGGATACAGTATTTAACAATTATCATGGAAGAATACTGCTTTGACTTTGTTTTTCAGTTTTCAGCTGTTTCTCTATTAGGTAGGATGATTTTGTGAAGAACATATTATCTATGCAGTTTAACGAATTAAGTCTCAGGTCAATGCTGCCAAATCAGTCTGCTCTAATTTGTGAAACAATAATCTTGGAAGGCAACACTCCAATAAAACCAGCTGTTTTAAAGCTGCAAGCTTTTTAATGAAAGCAGATTGAATCTCAGCACACACAGCCTCATAAATACATTCTTGGCATTGACAAAAGACTTAGTGGAAGCTAAAAACAAATGGATGACATAAGGGGTAGGGGCCAGGTGAGCTTGGTCTGGAGCCTCACTGGATCACAGTTGAGTGACTCCTCATGGACAAAAAAAAAAGATTTAATCCATGGAATGGTCCTTTGGAAGGTTGTTGACATATCTTAAAGAATAACTGAGAAATAATTAAAGTTGCCATATTTATGACAGGCCTCCTTTAAGACGCCATAATGTTTAATCTGTAGGTGCTACAAAGAACAAATTGTTGAACATAATATTCTCTATGGGCATATCAAAGTGGGATCTTTGCTACTTTTAGAGTTATGATCCAATTTGTAAGCATTTCCAACTAAATGAATGTGAAAATGGATTCAAAATGGTCACCCTCTGCTGCTAATTTGCAGGATGTGCAATGATACAAGTAAAAGGCGGGCTGTTATTGGTTACATTGCCTACTATGCAAATTTCTCTGTATAAAATGGGCCATAACCTTTTAAGCTAGCAGAGATCCCACTCTGGAACTTTGATATGCCTGTAGAGTATATTATATTCAACAATTAATTGCCAAATTTGCCAAATCAAAAATGGTTTATTTTCAATATGCATGTTTATGTTTTTCAATATTCATAAATAAATATAAGAAAAATGTTATTGAAATCATAATGCAACTTATATTACAGAGCAAGCATAAAACTTCATTCATTTTTTTTAGCTTTTTAGCACCTACAGATGAAACACTATGGAGTTTTAAAGGAACTTTTAAACTCCACAAACTTTTATTAATTATTTCTCAATTATGATTTTATATACAAATGTCAAATATATGTCAACAATCGTTTCACCAAAGGACCATTTTATGGGTTAAATCTCGTGAAAATACCAAAAAGCATGGTCATTTTTTTGGGCCAGGCTTCGTGAGGAATCAGACAGTTGCTGTTTGGGCGGGACAAATGGGGAGAGGGGAGCCGTGTGGTTGATAGTTTCTGAGAATACTTCATCCCCGTGCCCTTTATAGCACGCCTTAATGCAGTAATGCCACTTTCCCCGCTCCCAAATAAACTGAGCATTACCACATCTTAAACGCAGACGTCCCTCGCGCCCTGCATGCGTCCACGCTTTTTTCAAGCCATGCGGGCACTATGTTTAGCCTCTCTCAAGCCCCGCTGCTCCGCACAACTCAGCTCAGCCCAGCTAAAAACAGATATAGAAGAATTTGCCACTGCTACCCATTCTCTTCCCACAGTGCTCCTGGGGAACATGGATGAAGTGTGGTACTCACTTTTAGGAAGATTTACTTTATAGGTGTCTCCATTTGGTTCCCACCCCTTAACCGCAGACAAAACCTGTTTCCAAATCACAACAGGTCCAGCCCTGAACCCACTCCACCCACCCAACCCGGACCTACTCCCCCAGATCAGACTTTAAAATCCCTCTGATCCCTAATCCCTGGACACAATTCCTCCCCTTTTCCCTCACCGTGGACAATTGAGCGTAAGGTGAAATTTCATGGGCTGTGAGCCAAACTCCTGCTGCAGCCACAGGTCCTAATGGTTACCTATCCTCCAGCCACAGGGGCATGATCTGAGTCTGATTCCTGGCACCCAGCCAGCTGTGGGACATCACTCACATGACTACAGCTGCCCGTCTTTCTCAGACAGGCTTACTTACACTTGTAACTTAAAGCATAAGCAGACTGACAGAAGAAAACCCACCATTGACTGTATGCGGAGAGTCAATCGCAATCCCAAATGCATTCACACATACACACAGCCAATGTTCCCTCTAAACTGCGAGCATGCGTGGGTGCGCAGAAGCCCGAAACGGCCGCACAGCTTCCCCAGGACTGCCACACAAAAGAAATAACAGCCCACGGAGAGAAACACAAGATTGAACTTCACTCAACTTTCTAGAGCAGTGGTCACCAACCGGCCAATAGTGATCGACTGATCGATCTCCAAGGCATTCCTAGTCGATCGCCAAACTCGGGCTGTTGGCGGTAGGTGCACTTGACTCAGCTGCCCTGCGCGCCGGGTAGGTGAACTGTTGCCATTTTGAACCATTTCATGTGTCTGAAGGTATAAACTCTGCCTTCCCGGCAGGCCCTGAGAGCAAATCAAATCCACTATAGGCCTACCGCTGGCCAATGGGATGGCTCAGGTGACAGTGTCTGCAGTAACATAGCAGGCATATAAGAAAGCTACAGTAAAGTTGATACTGTGACATTTCAAAACGTTTAAAACCACTAGAGAGACTGTCAACGAATACAGCAAAGAGCTGCTGTTTTCATGAGTGAGTTCATGTGTCACGTTCTGACCTGTAAAGGTGTTATTTGTTAGTGTTTAGTTTGGTCAGGACGTGGCAGGGGGTATTTGTTTTATGTGGTTCAGGGTGGTTGTGTGTATGTGTCCATGTAGAGAGGGGTATTTGATTTATTAGTCCAGGGTTTTGGTTATTGTTCTATGTTAGTTTATTTCTATGTTCTGTCTAGTCATTTGTATTTCTATGTTTAGTTAATTGGTGTTGGGGGCCTTCAGTTGGAGGCAGCTGTCTATCGTTGCCTCTGATTGAAGGTCCTATAATTAGGGGTGTGTTTGTATTGTGGTTTGTGGGTAGTTGTATTCTGTTTTGTGCTTGTCACGTGACAGAACTGTTAGTGTCGTTTCTGTTAATTGTATACGTGTGTATTTTGTTTCTCCTTCTTATATATTAAAAAGAGAAGATGAGTATACACTTCCCTGTTGCGTCTTGGTCCTCCACACACGACACTCGTTACATCATGTTTAAATTCTTCCTCAGCACTGTCAACACTTTGTATTCAACACGTTTATAAGCCATAAAATGCGCGATCTTCCTATTTCCACTCAGCGCTACAACCAGCACTGCAGCAGTAATGAATGAGTAGGAAAATGTATTGATGTGCTTGCATCATTATATAATCAGCGGCTTGGGTATTTTTTAATATCAAGGAATATCTCACTTTCTTTGTTCAAAGGAGTAACATGAATTTGTTCCGCCATCAGCTGGAAGACGGTGTCCCTTTTTGTTCAGTGTCAGTGTCAGCGTACCCTCAGTCTGCTGCTCTCTCCCTCCGCTGAGACTGACCACCAGATGCAGGCCTCATCAGCCCACTAAAATATACATTATTTAAAAGTATGCTCACTCAGTTGTGCCTCACAAGTAATACAACAACGGATCTATTACCGGTGTGATCATATAGCCTACCTCATTTAAAAAAATATATAATTTTAAAAAATGGTCTGAACAACAATGCATTGGCAGGGCATCTTCCAGCAAAGCCAATATGCGGTGATAATGTATTGGGCCTATTAGCTTACTGCACAAACCTCATTGCTAGTACTGTTTTTATTTGGTTAATGTTGCATAGGCTTACGGTTTTTAAGTCACGGTAAAAGAAAGGTAGATCTCGGGTTGCATTTTGACTCAGAAAGTGATTATGACTCAGAAAAGGTTGGTGACCACTGTTCTTGAGGTTTCCCTGAGTTTTCCCTGTTAACACTATCAACATTTCCCTTTATTGTCGCAAGTGTGATCGAATAAATGCAATATTAGCTTTCAATCCAACATACCGAAACAAAACAAACGATGCAAGATATTTTGTTGTAGGCATAATGGATCGGAGTAGGATTCTATTGCATTGACATGCACAACTCAGCCCGTACTCTACACAGACGGTGCGGCATAACCAATCAAAGCTGCAGTAGGCCTATTTGGAAATAGATCATTGCCATATATGGATCTGTGCCATTTACATTGAACTGGACTGTGTTTACAACATGAGCTGTCGTGTGTAGATGCGCTTGTTTTGAGATTAAAGCTAGAGCTGCATGTTGCCACGTGCACATTTTGTTCATATCCTTTGCTAGTTAGTGAGTTATTAGCCCAGTTATAGATCATTTGTAGTCAGCAATAGGGGAGTGTTTGCTTCCTACAAGAGAATAAAACGTGTACATTTCGAGACATCTTTGAAAAGCAAGTAAGGTGAAGAGCTTTTTTTTCCTTAAAGAGACAGCGCTGTATTTAGAGACTTGCTTGAATATGCTAAGTAGCCAATAGGCAGAGGGTAGCATAATTTGTCAGATTCTCTGTAAGAATGGTATGAGAATAATAATGCATTTTATTATGTAAAGTGGTTTCTTTCATCAAAACAACACAACAACATTTTCAGTCACCTCCTTGTCTGAAGGTCAAGTGGATAGCCAGGTTAATGTCAAGCCCTGCATATATATTTTTTTAAGCCTCATGGAATGTAGGCCTACATTGAACACCACATATTGTCTGCTATTGTAGGCTGAATGATAGAACAGTTATTTCCATGTTCAAATGTCATGGGATGCATTTTCTCTATTGTTTTTGATGGTGGGCTACTCTGGTAGGCCTTCATTATAATCAAATAGCCACCAGTGGAGGCTGGTGGGAGGAGCTATAGCAGGAAGGGCTCATTGTAATGGCTAGAATGGAATAAATGGAATGGAGTCAAACATGTGGTTTGATACCATTCCATTTATTCCATTCCAGCCATTACAATAAGCCTGTCCTCCTATAGCTCCTCCCACCAGCCTCCACAGATAACCAGAGTAGACTACTTGGCCAATGTTAAAACTATAACTTAAAGCGGGTACAGCCTCAGTGTTCACAGTAAACGCGTGCTGGAAGTTGCACAGAATTTTCACAATGTTCAAGTTTGCGCTGCGCAGACCTGAAATTTGCTCAGTGCCAAAAACAATTAGAGTGAACATTGCACACAGCCACTCTGCTTCACCACATCAGCATTCAGCAATTATTTCCACACACTCATGTCGACGATGGCTAGAATCAACTGCAAAACACTGAACAGTGCACTGAAGAAGCAGAAAAACTAACTTCCCACTCATTGCCATTCATCCTCTCAGTCCCTCTTTAAGTTGACCACTAGGTAGTGTTATGTCTGTCTACATCACTGAAGGCAGGTTGCCACCTCACACCAATGACATAATGCACCTTGAATTAGCTGAGAAAGGGAAAACCTTGTCTCTATTCACCCCATGACATCCCACTGTCACATTTCATACTCTCACCATGGTAACGTTGTCAATCAAACAACAGCTACCGTGAAGGTAGAGCACTTGGCTGAGTAGGAACCAATGTAAGACCACCAGGGTTTCTCACTCACCTGTCCGAGGTCCAAGGTGACGTTAACCTCATTGTACATGGGTCCACGGGAGAGAGGTGGGCTCTGCCACCAGCGCTCGGTGCCATCGATTGCGTTGCTCACCGGGTGGGCTTTGTTAGGCTCGTTGGCGTTGCATCGGTCACAATACTGTCCCTGCAGGGAAAGGGCAAATTAAATGGTGTTACTCTGAGCCCAAAACACATACACACATATAAAGAGTCCCACCAACACAAAGCAACACATTCAGTGCATAGTAAACATGTATTCAAGTCCATGAATAGGCCAGTCACATTGTACATAAAAGTTACACAAAATACAAAACATGCAAACATAGACAAACACTTTGCAGACAGTGCAAGTAATTACATGCATAGTATGAACAACGGTAAACATTATATATGGAATTACTCTAAGTCTTTCTATACAATAATGGTAAAAAACAATATATAGGCCTTATTTGTGTAGGTTCTAAAGCCCCTGGGCCTTAAGTGTTCCAAAGGTATTCAAACTCCTGAAGGGGCAAGTTTATTAAGAGGGCATTCGCTTTAGAGACCTCAGGAGTTAAGCACAATGGTGTAAACTTGGTCAGAGCAGGCAGAATTGCCAATGTTTCCCATAGTGCTATAGTGACTCATTCTGGAGCCTGGGCGCAAGAGAAAGGAAGCAAGGAGCATTGATTCAACTGTAATAACAGTGTAACTCTAAATATGGTAGTTCACATGGGAATATATATATATATATATATATATATTATATATTTATGTATGGAAGGCAAAATCATAAGAAAATCACTAGTTTGCAAGGAACCAACTTGATTCCAATTCGATTGGATAATACAAATAAGATTTTATGGATTGTTGTTTATCTGTTGGTAGGCTTTCCATTCACTTCATATTCAGAACTCTATTAACACATGCGCATTAATATTTAGTATTTTACGCACGCACTCATCATGCCAATTTCTTGCATACTTACAACTTACATTTGAACTGTAAACATTATTAACTGTCTGAAAAAGCAAAGGCAGAAAAGTTGTCAACAATATTAACGTTTCGAAATGAAACCACAATCATAAAACTGTCAATTTTGTTCACTCTTCACCTGTATGGTTTGACTAGGAAGTCCGAATGTAGGTCCTCCAACAAGTTTACAGTACAAATCAGATCTCGGTCTCCCCGTTTCATCTTGACCGCACGTTGCGGTGGCGGAGATCCGTGACCCCTCCGCGAGGTTGAAGTACGGAGGACTCAAACTGAACCCCGTTATTTCGTTAGACACTTGTGCGTAAACGTCCCCCCAAAGCAAGAGCGTAAAAGTACATAATAAAGCGGCAGGATGAGCTCCCTTCATCCCCCTCGCCATGTTTCACCTCAATAATCCCTGTAGATGCTGAATTCAAATAGCAACTCGCAGTTCAAGTTCATGTTTTCTAGATCGTAATGAAATAATATGCACTCTCCACGCATGAAACACTACGGTTCCTTTGATCCTGGCAATGGAACGACTCGTGCGTCCAGTGTGCGGCTCTTGATGTAAACGTTAGACTCGTTGCTCTGCTGCTTTTGCCTCTGTGATCCCCTTCGACAACATGTTTCTTCGTGAAAAAGAGCTTGTTCACGTTTCTCCCTGACCAAACTCTGCCACCCAGGGCCGTATCAGGTGTCAACAGTGACTACTTCGGTCCAAAGGTCTCTAGAAATGTCAGCACTGACTCACAGCCAAAATGAAAAAAATGTGTATGCCTATTTCAGAGTAGACATTTTAGAGGACAATTCCACGATAATGGAATTACGCGTTGACTCCGTTTTTTTACTTTAAAATGTTACCAAACACAAAACCTTGATTTCAAAGTTTAACAAACCATACAAGTCTATGCACAATGACTACTTGTAACAACTTCCACTTAAAAATGTACAAAACAAATTTAGTGGAAGAGCTTTGAAGATGAAAACTTTGGTAATAGAATTATGGTAAAATCTTCCCTCAGGTTTTAATTCGACCATGTTTTCCAAACACTCAAATATCTCCTCCGAATTAAGTTTAAAAGATGTCTGCAAAAAGGATGGTGTGTCAGCTATGACATCAAATCAAATTTTATTAGTCACATGCGCCAAATACAAAAGGTGTAGACCTTACAGTGAAATGCTTACTTACATGCCCCTAACCAACAATGCAGTTAAAAAAAATACGAATAACATATAAAAGGAAGAAGTAATTAAAGAGCAGAGTCAATGTGCGGGGGGCACCAGTTAGTTGAGGTAATTGAGGTCAAATGTACATGTAGGTAGAGTTATTAAAGTGACTATGCATAAATAATAACAGAGAGTAGCAGTGGCGTAAAAGACGGGGTGGGGAAAATTCAAATAGTCTGGGTAGCCATTTGATTAGATGTTCAGGAGTCTTATGGCTTGAGGGTAGAAGCTGTTTAGAAGCCTCTTGGACCTAGAATTGTCTATGACTACAGTGGCTGGAGTCTTTGACCATTTTTAGGGCCTTCCTCTGACAGGTATAGAGCTCCTGGATGGCAGGAAGCTTGGCCCAAGTGATGTTTTTTATTTTACCAAGTAAGTTGACTGAGAACACATTCTCATTTACAGATATGACCTGGGGAATAGTTAAAGGGGAAAGGGATGAATGAGCTAATTGTAAGCTGGGGATGATTAGGTGACCATGATAGTATGGAGGACAGCTTAGGAATTTTAGTCAGGATACCAGGGTTAACACCCCTACAATAAGTGCCATGGAATCTTTAATGACCTCAGAGAGTCAGGACACCCATTTAGCATCCCATCTGAAAGACAGCACCCTACACAGGGCAGTGTCCCCAATTACTGCCCTGGGGTATTGGGATATTTTTTAGACCAGAGGAAAGATTGCCTCCTACTGGCCCTCCAACACCACTTCCAGCAGCATCTGGTCTCCCATCTAGGGACTGACCAGGACCAACCCTGCTTAGCTTCAGAAGCAAGTCCAGCAGTGGGATGCAGGGTGGTATGCTGCTGGCCATGTACTGGCTGTACACACTACCCTCTGTAGTGCCTTGCGGTCAGAGGCTGAGCAGTTACCGTACCAGTCGGTGATGCAACCAGTCAGGATGCTCTTGATGGTGCAGCTGTAGAACCTTTTTAGGATCTGAGGACCCATGACAAATTTATTAAGTCTCCTGAGGGGGAATAGGTGTTGTCATGCCCTCTTCACGACTGTCTTGGTGTGCTTGGACCTTGTTAGTTTGTTGGTGATGTGGACACCAAGCAACTTGAAGATCTCAACCTGTTCCACTACAGCCCCGTCGATGAGAATGGGGACGTGCTCGGTCCTCTTTTTCCTGTAGTCCACAATCATCTCCTTTGTCTTGATCATGTTAAGGGAGAGATTGTTGTCCTGGCAACACACGGCCAGGTCTCTGACCTCCTCCCTGTAAGTTGTCTCGTCGTTGTCGGTGATCAGGCCTACCACTGTTGTGTCATCAGCAAACTTAATGATGGTGTTTTGGTTATTGAACTATGGAAAGTGAAGTGGATTTACACCCGGTAAAGGAATTACATCATGGATCCCTGATCGGTACTACACAGAAATGCATAATTATGGATATGAATGTCATTCTCCTCATGTTTCACAAGTTTGGACAGCACAGCTGAGCACAGTATAGTACAGAGCAGTACAATACAGCACAGCAGAGCAGAGTAGGGTAGAGTTCAGTACAGTATAGTTCAGTACAATAGCGTACAGTACAATAAACTTTACTATACTCTACTTTTCTTTACTGTATGGTACTGTGCCCTATTCACTGTACTATGTTGTACAGTACTGTGCTCACTGTACTGTACTGAGCTATCCAAACTGATTGGTTCAGATTTGGCGCAGTCTGGTCTGTCTGTGGACATTAACATCAATGCCAGGGTGGACTGAGCCTGACCAAATGTCAACTACTTTTCAATGTCCATGGACATCGGGTGTCGTTTGATGCTCATTTGGTGAGGTTGCTGGTTACAGTAAATGGAAGGAGAGGGGGCTCATTGGCAGGGGTCAGTAAGATCCAGGAGAGGTTACATTAACTGGAGAGTGAGAGAGAGAGATGGGTTGTCCAGATTCAGACTGTTTTAACACTCTTGGTTTGACCACATTTGAAATTTTAGTCATTTAGCAGACACTCTTGTCCAGAGAGATTTACAGTCTAAAAACAGTTATGAGCTTAATATAACAGTATGCCACTGGAAGGGAGGACAGTAGCAAGTGACCCAACTGTGGTTTGTGACTATTAAGATTTCCCATTGTAGCCAATTCAGTTGCAGTAATTCTGTTACTCCCTTTTTTGGTAGTACCGTTACCAATTTGGTATCGGAATTACGAGTTTCAATCACTTAATAATTCATAAACAAAATTGATATCACTAAAATCACTATAACTAACTGATAGGTCTACCATTACTTGTTACTTCTGTGAAATTTAGAAAATATATTGTGAGTTTTTGGTAACAGAATTACAAGGCAAACGGCAATATTTCTTAAATCTACAGAAGGTAAACAATTTCTCAAAAACTAAATATGAGTGTTGATATTAGTTGGCAGGGGTCTTTACGTCAACATTATTGTGTTTTAATGTATTTCTGATACCTTTTATAATACTTTAACTGATATATGTTTTCTAAAACCTCTGTTCCATCTGTTTATCCAGAAATCTGTCCCTTTACTTATGCCTAATTTTAAGATGGAAAATTGTTGCAAAATGTATCTTTGCCTTCATATCCCCAAAATATAGACTCTTTGCTTTCATTTCACATCAAATCCGGTATGATCCCATGAAATTCACATGTTGGTGCTCATGGCTCCTTTGATGGAAATGCTCTAGACAAAGTTGACAATTCTTTCAAAATACAGCATCATAAAATAATTGCGATTCCTGAATTATGTCGATTCTTCAACTGACCACTGATTTGTTTCACAGTAAAATGAAAGATTGCATTAAGGCCGCTATAATAAGACCACACAAACAGTATATGAATGTGCAGGGATCCACTGAATCTTGATTTAATTAGCTGCAAAGTAGGCTGTATGAGCATTTGTTGACAGAGAGAAAAAGTGGAATGTAACCGGCAGATCACAATGTTCGAAAACACATCCATCCATCTCATCCAAAAACAGACTCCCCACCCTCAACACACCCCAGCAGGCCATTCTGTGCCACACCCAACCCGAGCAAACATAACCCAGATTCATCTAGAGATACACTCCTTTCTCCTGCCTACCATTGCTATTTCCAGTGCCATGGTCAGGGATTATGTGCAGGATGTAAACATAGTGGATTATGAACAGATTAAATACCACCCAAAGGTAGTTATAGCCTCTACAGAATTTGTCAAATTACACATTGGGCGTATATATTCAATTGGGCAACATAAATAATGTGCTGTTTAGATTGTTTGTGTTATCAGCTCCCACCTTTGTGAACTATTCGTTGCAAGTACAATATTCACTCACTGATATTACATTTGCAGTTCAGATACACTATACGTGTATACAAAGGTATGTGGACACCCCTTCAAAATAGTGGATTCGGCCATTTCAGCCACACCCGTAGCTGACAGGTGCATACAGCCATGCAATCTCCATAGACAAACATTGGCAGTAGAATGTCCTTACTGAAGAGCTCAGAGACTTTCAACGTGGCACCGTCATAGGATGCCACCTTTCCAACAAGTCAGTCAAATATCTGCCCTGCTAGAGCTACCCCGGTCAACTGAAAGTGCTGTTATTGTGAAGTGGAAACATCTAGGAGCAACAACGGCTCAGCCACGAAGTTGTAGGCCACACAAGCTCACAGAACGGGACCGCCGGGTGCTGAAGAGCATTGCGAGTAAACATCGTCTGTCTTCGGTTGCAACACTTACTACCGAATTCCAAACTGCCTCTGGATGCAATGTCAGCGCAAGAACTGTTCGTTGGGAGCTTCATGAAATGGGTTTCCATGGCTGAGCAGCTGCACACAAGCCTAAGATCCCCATGCGCAATGCCAAGCATCAGCTGGAGTGGTGTAAAGGTCACTACCATTGGACTCTGGAGCAGTGGAATCGCATTCTCTGGAGTGATGAATCATGATTCACCATCTGGCAGTCTGACGGACAAATCTGGGTTTGGCGGAGGCCCCAAAAAAATTAGACCTGCCCGAATGTATAGTTCCAACTGTAAAGTTCAGTGGAGAAGGAATAATGGTCTGGGGCTGTTTTTCATGGTTTGGGCTAGGCCCCTTAGTTCCAATGGAGGGAAATCTTAACGCAGCATACAATGACATTCTAGACGATTCTGTGCTTCCAACTTTGTGGCAACAGTTTGGGGAAGGCCCTTTCCTGTTTCAGCATGACAATACCCCGTGCACAAAGCGAGGTCCATACAGAAATGGTTTGTCGAGATCGGTGTGGAAAAACTTGGCTGGCCTGCACAGCGTTGACCTCAACCCCATCAAACACCTTTGGGATGAATTGGAACGCTGACTGTGAGCCAGGCCTAATCACCCAACATCAGTGCCCGACCTCACTAATGCTCTTGTGGCTGAATGGAAACAAGTCCCCCCAGCAATGTTCCAACATCTAGTGGAAAGCCTTTCCAGAAGAGTGGAGGATGTTATAGCAACAAAGGAGGGACCAACTACATATTAACGCCCATGATTTTGGAATGAGACGAGCAGGTGTTCACATACACTTCATGATCAAAAGTATCTTAAAAATACATGTTTTACTCACATGGGGTGGCAAGTAGCCTAGTGGTTAGAGCATTGGACTAGTAACTGAAAGGTTGCAAGATCGAATCCCTGAGCTGACAAGGTAAAAATCTGTCGTTCTGCCCCTGAACAAGGCTGTTAACCCACTGTTCCTAGGCCGTCATTGAAAATAAGAGTTTGTTCTTAACTGACTTGCCTAATTAAATAAAGGTAAAAATATATATACTGTACTACCTAATAAGCCCATCTGTGAGGAAGTAGATTCCACATTATCCCAATGTAAACCACTAGTCCTAGGGGGACACCTTGTGGGGATCAACACCACTGCATGAGGGAGTTTTGCAAGACAGGAATTTACAATATTCCCGAGCGAAAAACTCACATTGTTGCTGTTGATGACCTCATACCGGTAGATCATATTATGTACTTCCCTTATACTTGCACTATATCTACATTTGATGTATACTTTTTTCTGATTTATATCCCCTCTATGGGAGTTTCAAACTGAAGGACAGATATGGGAGAAAGATATTAAGGGTAACCCATTAGCCTACCGTGAATGGTGCTTCTCATGTTTTCCTGGACTGCTGACTATACTTACATAACAAGCCATGAATAATGATAGAGGCCTCTAGTGGCCAAAAGACAGTTTTAGCATGGGCAGAGCCATTGAGTTTCAATGGCAATTCCCAAGCTGTCACATACGCTACAATGGCACAGACACAAAGATGAGTCCTCTATCTATCTCAATGTAACAATCTTATCATGACTCACAACCAGGCGGAACTCATGCCTTGTTCAAAACTCTGAAATCGTCGACTTCCGTCTTCAGTGCATTCAAGACAACTTGTAACTTGGGAAAAAAAGCAAGCTCCGACTGGGATTTTTTTTTTTAAACGGTTATCCAAGTCGGAAACGCTGGCATCTTTCTAGCGTTCCGACGCACTAAAGTCCCATGTCAGATATTTCCGAGTTCCGAGTAGTTTTGAACGCGGCACTAGTCTCAGCATTATCATCATTATTTTCTACAGACAAGTCTCTGACGCGTGTGTGTTGTGAGATGAGCAACAAGGAAATAGCTGTGTAAACGAAACTGTAAAATCAAGGCAAGGGGCTCAGACTGTGTTGGTTCTCAGGAGCAACTGACCGTATGAAACTTCCCATGGAGCCAACAAATCTACAGGTATAGAGTAACTGACAACTTATGTGATTAGCTTGGTAGGCTGATGTATGTTTTATTGTAAATTATTAATAAATGTTTATGGGCCTATGGGTTTGATTCCACTTGTCAGAATGAGACTGTCAAGCTGTCTTAGGGATAGTGCCAACAGAGAACTCTAGTCAAGCAAATGTTGCTTGTGTTCATGCTGTGTTGTTACTTTTGATCAGCTAATCAACTTGTTTATAGAGTAATAGAGCACAGTACGTTATAAATAGAAGGTCTAAATGAAAAACATGCAAACAAGTAAAAGCCATTGTGAGCCACTTAAAATAGTGTTTAACTTTCACACAGCTAAGAGAAATTCCATAGTGGCTTGTGATGCTGATGCTCCATCCCATGTATTCTATTATCTAATCAGAGCATAAGAATTGTATGAGTCTGTCTCATTCAAATGAAGCAATGTAGACATAATAGGAAAATATGTGATGAACAATGACAGGGAATGATGCTGTGACTGAGTGCAGCAGTTCAACTTATCCCTCTCTTCCACCCAACTCATCCCTCTCTCCTTCTCTTTTCTACCTTACTCATCCCTATATCCCACTCTTTTCTGCCCAACTCATCCCTCTCATCCTCTTTCAGAAAGCTATTGCTGTAGCACAGAAAGCCTCCCAGGAGGACCAGGCTGGGAACTACCAGGAGGCTATCAAATCTTACCAACATGCTGTCAAGTACTTCCTGCACATTGTAAAATGTATGTAACCATGACTCCTGAGGAAATGTCATACAGACATGATGACAGTCTAGTCTCTGAATATTACATTTTAGCAGACACTCTTATCCAGAGCAACTTACAGTAGTGAGTGCACACATTCTTACTTTTTCATACGGGTCCCCCATGGGAATCAAACCCACAAACCTAGCGTTGCAAGTGCCATGCTCTACCAACTGAGCCACATGTCAATGCATGCTGATTAAGGAAATGCATATTATTTAGCCTACAGCTCGTACTTGCATGCAGCGGCAACAGGTAGCCTAGCGGTGAACAGCATTGGACCAGTAACCAAAAGGTTGCTGGTTCAAATCCCCAACTTGAAGAGGTGAGAAATCTGCCACTGTTCCCTTGAGTAAGGCACTTAACCCCAATTGCTCCTGTAAGTCGCTCTGAATAAGAGCGTCTGCTAAATGACCAAAAAATATATACCATTTAGGCCTACTGATAAATTGTAGCCTAATTTAGGTAATGGTCACTTTCTGTTACTCAGGGAGCCAGTGACAAACAAGGAGACAATACAATTAACTGATATACAAAATGGTGGAAAGATGCTTTTGTTTTATGAATCACAAGTTAAACAAAATAGTTTTGTAAAAGGGTAAATGTGTATTACAGTCTTGAAGACAGGCAAGCCACAAAAAGGAATTTCACTACAGAAATCAAAATCAGGGTTTGGCTTAAGGCTACAGCCTACTGTGAAACAAAAGGGGCTTACAGTTTACCCATAAACAGGTATAGGCCTTCTCTCCCCTTATTCTACACCAATTAGGTATATTGTCACCACCTACTACCAAAGATGGTGGATAATTGAAGATCGTTCACTCAGGCCATTGAAAAAAAAATGTCCAGTCTACTTATTGGGTGACTCTCCCATAGACAACAGCTGGCTCTGGTCTGCTTAGTTTATTGACTTTGACCATTGAACCACAACAAATTAGGGAGTGGGATATCTCACTTCCACTTCCATCTCTGCTACTACTCTAGCCTTGAGTTTACAGGCTACTGGTATAGCCTTGTGGTTCAGTTGGTAAAGCATGACACCAGGGTTGTGGGTTTGATTGCCACCGGAGAACCAGTAAGAAAAATGTTGCACTAACTACTGTAAGTCGTTCTGGATAAGAGCGTCTGATAAAATGTAAAATACCTTGAGCCACTACCTGGGCAAAACCATTGCCTTAGTGTTAACCGTCTCTTCCAACTTCTCTCCCTCTCAGGTCAACCACAGGGTAAAGAGGGCAACCAGAAGATCAGGGACAAGTGCAAACTGTACCTGGACAGAGTTGAAGAACTACAGGAGTATCTAGAAAAGAAAGAGGTTATTAGACGGTTGAACATTTTATAAATAATGTAGTCTAACGAGTAGGTCCAATGTTATGCCTTATATATATATATATATATATATATAATTTATTTAACATGAATCTGACCGGCAACTCTGTGGTAAGGATAAAGCTAATAGAAGATGTGCATATCCTTCAAATGTCAACATGAATCATCCTTATCTGACCTACACATGACATTTCATCTTTCTACAATACAAGGTTGGATCCCAACCAACAATAAACCCCACTGAAGAAGAATACAAGGTGAGTGAAAAGATACTGATAACTAACCGCTTTTGTATATGAATGTCTTAAAGAGCAACTGCCCCTAAAAACCAACTTCTCATTTAGAAAACAGACTATGCAGCATCGATATGAGTCAGAAACATTTAGTCTACTGACAAAATTGACTAAAAATAATTTGTTATAAAGTCAGTGTTTGAGTTTTGTGAGACTTGTGGTAAATGAAGGTTGGGTTTGTTTCAACCCTGCCCACAGCTGGTAGCACACAATTAATAATAAATTCAGAGTACAGCTTCACTCGACATAATCTTCATGCCTGTGGTAAATTTGGTTTCACTTTGGATATCCCTATGGGGCTAGTTAGGGACCATCTGTAAATTACACAATGTACATGGGACAACCTCAAACCAACTATAAATTGTAGAAATTCATATACAAATATTGAAGTGTTTAATGAGAACTAAAAGGTGTGCAACATGAAAATATTGCCTCATTTACATTGTGTAATTTATTGGCAGTCCCTAACTAGCTCCTCAGATGGGCTATCAAAAGTCAAACCAATTTTGCCAGGGGTGCACACCAGCCAGCTGAAGCTAATTTGACAAATAATTTGTCTAACTCTTCCCACCTGTGAACACACACATCAAACCACACCCCTAAACCAACTCACCTTTGATGCCCGAAAGCAAAGCCAAATCAGAAAGTGCAGTCACTGGCTATATCTTAAGAAATCATGATAACAAAAATGAGCTTTTTGGTCTTAATTTAGGGTTAGATATAAGATTAGCAGTGTGGTTAGGTTTATAATCAGATGTTAAGAAGAGAAATGTTAGAAATAAGCGGGGTTTAGCCATAATTATTACTTTGGCGCTGTGGTAACAGGGCAGCATGAAGTTAACATTCTGGGACGCTCAATTGAACGGAAACGGTGCTGTACTGAATGACCAGTTGAAAAACGGAGAGGAGTTGAGGAACACTGTCAGCATGGCCACTGCCCTTTAAAAACAACACTTATAGCTTCAAGCCACACCCACCAAACATACCTCAAAGCCTGTTCAACAATGTTTTGTGGAAAAGTGTCATTCAGTACAAGTTGTTCCACAATGTAACAAACTTTTTTTTTAACAACAAATCAATACAGGAAGTACATGTGGGAACACAAGTGTATATATAAATAATATACAAAGGACAATTGGGCTAGGGGGTACAATATCACATTACACAAGGGGACATACATACACAAAGGGACATACATACACTTATAATTCTAACAGCTTTTTTGTTAGAGTATTTAATTGTCTTAAAATATAGTTCAATTTCTTAAAATATAGTTCGAAATGTGGTGTTTTGTTTGTAAATTTACATTTGTGAATATGAAATTTGGCCAAAAGAATGAAGTGAATTACATAAAATTGTTTCAGCTTATTTCTATCATAGGTAAAGAATCCAAGCAGTACATCTCTCCACAATAGTGTAAAATCTTCATAAATGTGTTGAATTATGAATCTATTGATGTCTTGCCACAATTTCCTTAAATGAATACAATGCTAAAAAAGATGCAACATCGCTTCTGGGTGGTGATTACAAAAGGTACAATAAGAGTTCATGTTTTCCTTAAACTTCTTCATATAGTGGTTGGCAGGATAATATTTATGAACAATTTTTAAGGAAAGTTCCTTAATTTTGTTAATAGTAGGTATGTGTGTGGCAACATCCAAACTTTTTCCAACAGATATTATCAATCAAACCATTCCAATAAGGCATGACATAAGGTATAGATACAACATCCTGCTGAAACAAGGTTATTGAATGGACCAAAAGAGAAACAAATCTTTCCTACTGATGAGTCAACAGGGTTAGCGGAAGGTAGGCTCTGAGGGTCTTGACACGTTCCTGAATAATAAAGCAACACCTGAGGGAATGGCATCTAAAACAATTTAAAAATCTTTAGGTGTTACAGGGACCTTGTAAAGTGATAAGAATTCCTTACAACTAAGTAAAAAACCTTCTGCATTTACAAGTTGGCTCACCATTAGGATATTATTTCGGAACCAATATTCTAAAAACAAAGTATTTTTATACAATATATCCCGATTATTCCATATACAGTTGAAGTCGGAAGTTTACATACACTTAGGTTGGAGTCATTAACTCGTTTTTCAACCAGTCCACAAATCTTGTTAAACTATAGTTTTGGCAAGTCGGTTAGGACATCTACTTTGTGCATGACAAGTAATTTTTCAAACAATTGTTTACAGACAGATTATTTCACTTATTCACTGTATCACAATTCCAGTTGGTCAGAAGTTTACATACACTAAGTTGACTGTGCCTTTAAACAGCCTTTGAAAATTCCAGAAAATGATGTCATGGCTTTAGAAGTTTCTGATAGGCTAATTGACATAATTTGAGTCAATTGGAGGTGTACCTGTGGATGTATTTCAAGGCCTACCTTCAAACTAAGTGCCTCTTTGCTTGACATCATGGGAAAATCAAAAGAAATCAGCCAAGACCTCAGAAGAAAAAAAATGTAGACCTCCACAAGTCTGGTTCATCCTTGGGAGCAATTTCCAAATGCCTGAAGGTACCATGTTCATCTGTACAAACAATAGTACGCAAGTATAAACACCATGGGACCACGCAGCCATCATACCGCTCAGGAAGGAGACGCGTTCTGTCTCCTAGAGATGAGCGTACTTTGATGCGAAAAGTGCAAATCGATCCCAGAACAACAGCAAAGGACCTTGTGAAGATGCTGGAGGAAAATATCGACAGTAAAATGAGTCCTATAACGACATAACCTGAAAGGCCGCTCAGCAAGGAAGAAGCCACTGCTCCAAAACCACCATTACAAAAAGCCAGACTACGGTTTGCAACTGCACATAGGGACAAAGATCGTACTTTTTGGAGAAATGTCCTCTGGTCTGATGAAACAAAAATAGAACTGTTTGGCCATAATGACGTTAAGTTTGGAGGAAAAGGGGGGAGGCTTGCAAGCCGAAGAACACCATCCCAACCATGAAGCACGGGGGTGGCAGCATCCTGTTGTGGGGGTGCTTTGCTGCAGGAGGGACTGGTGCACTTCACAAAATAGATAGCATCATGAGGTAGGGAAATTATGTGGATATATTGAAGCAACAGCTCAAGACATCAGTCAGGAAGTTAAAGCTTGGTCGCAAATGGGTCTTCTAAATGGACAATGACGCCAAGCATACTTCCAAAGTTGTGGCAAAATGGCTTAAGGACAACAAAGTCAAGGTATTGGAGTGGCCATCACAAAGCCCTGACCTCAATCCTATAGAAAATTTGTGAGCAGAACTGAAAAAACGTGTGCGAGCAAGGAGGCCTACACACCTGACTCGGTTACACCAGCTCTGTCAGAAGGAATGGGCCAAAATTCACCCAACTTATTGTGGGAAGCTTGTGGAAGGTTACCCGAAACGTTTGACCCAAGTTAAACAATTTAAAGGCAATGCTACCAAATAGTAATTTAGTGTATGTAAACTTCTGACCCACAGGGAATGTGATGAAAGAAATAAAAGCTGAAATAAATGATTCTGTCTTTTTAAGTTTGTTTAAAATAAATGCAGTTGACAGTGAGGACGTTTCTTTTTTTGGGAGTTTATGAACCTATCCTTGGTTATTAGTCTGAGTACTCAAGTATGTCTAATACTAGAAATATATTACAAATGTCTGTTCCTCAAAGCTAGACTGTGTTCCATTAATGATTGCATCCATGACTTCTTCAATTATTTTTGCAAGTAGTAAGGCTAATGTCTTATAGGCACTGTTAAGAAGACAAATTGGACGCCAGTTAACAATGTAACAAACATTCAAGCAAACTGAACGCACCTCTGACGACCAGTTACGTAATTTCGTGTTCGCGTGAGCGTTCTAGGGAAATCAACTACACATCTCATTATGTGTTTCCACTGGGATAGCACAGCCACAAAGTAAAAAAAAAAATTATATACCGTAAAAATTCGCGAAAACAAAATGTAAGGTTAAGCATTTACTTTTAGGTTTTAAAATAATATTTTAATAAGATTAATTGTATAAATGGGCGGAGTTTATAACTGTGGCGACCCTGAATGTGGATTTCTTTTTTTACGCTTCAGTGTTATTCAACGACCTGAAAAAGGAAAACAATCCAGTTGATTTTAAATTAAATAGCGACTGATGGGCTGTAGTTTTAATTATTAACAAACATAAGGCCTGTTTTGCCCCCTTATTTTATTCGAAACTATTTTCTTGACAAGTAAGTAGCTGTTATGGCTGCCAACAACAATTTACAGGTAAGTTGGGAAAGCTGCCTACTATTGTAGCTAGTTAGCAACTCACACAGTTTAGCTTTCTAACTAACGTTTGTTCGTGATTCGTTTTTGGTTATCTTGTTAACTTGACCAACTTGCCGTTATACCAGTGTTGATGTGAGCCAGTTAACTTTACCGTAGCCCGATAGCTAAAGCTATGTTAGCGTGTTAGGTAACGTTAGCTAGCTAGCTATATAACGTTAGTTCTTTTGTTACTGCGAGCTTGCCAATTTGAGGACAGAGCAGCAACTAACGTTAACATTAGTCACTCAAATTCGTTGAAGCCTGTATAACTAACTAACTTAACGTTAACTTTTACCAGAAACGTGATTACATGCACGTTTCCTAGAAGCTAGTTACAGTAGCGAAGTTGACATGTTCATGTTGGTTTAAATGTGTACAATAATTGACCCCTTGCCTTGTGTTCTCGATGACTAGCGCTCCCCCCAGCAAGGCCAAGACAATCTGAAATGTCAAACTAGTACCATGATAATGTAATCGACTAGTTAACTATCTAACGAAACCTGTCGTGAGTTGATTGTTGATATCTAGCTAATTTGGTTCCCTGTCAGTCCAACTGTTTGTAGGAAGTGAAACTACAGCCACGCTCTCTTCGTTAACGTGAGATTGTGCACAATTTTGGGCTTCGAGGGGGAAGCAAATTAACAATGTTTTGGTTCGTTTCTAGCTTGTTAGCTAGCTAATGCTAAATTAGCTGGCTAGTCAGTTCAATTAATACCCATATCACACAACGTTAGCTGACGACGTCTTAACTTTAGATCATTAGTATTCATTATTACAGGAAAATAAACATGAATTACAAGTTAATGGCGAGCTAATGACAGAAAATAGCCTACGCTTGTGAGTGTGACGATATAAAAGCAGGGCATTCCCCGGAGAGTTTTAAAACTTGGGACACTGTCTCGTTGGCCTAACGTTATATCCTAATTTGATTTTGGTGCAGGTCATGTTGTTGTTCACATTACCGTCACTGGTAAACACTATTTCAAATAAAATCAATGTTTGTCACATTCACAGGATACAGAAGGTGTAAACGGTACAGTGAAATGGTTACTTGCATAGTGGAGTCTTGTTTAGACAGTTATCTAGCTAAACAATGAACCATAATCCCAACTCATGACGTTACTACCCTGCATAAATCTGCTGGCAGATAAAATTAACAAACTAGGTTCAATGTTAGCTAACATTAGGCTATAACTAGCAATGCAGATGGCTCTGAAATACAAATATTACTACACAGATCATACACGATAACTTAGTTAGGGAGCCAGCTAGCTAACAGTACGCATTCTGACAATTAGAAATTTAGAATATCTGAAAAAAGTAGCTAACTAGACTCTGTTTTACACGAATACATGGATGAACGCTTCTCCCTCTGTCACGGATGCCATGGTGACCCATAGTTTGAAGATAAAATCCAGAGACCAGTGTTTTATACAACAGCCTTGTGTGTACTCTTTTCGACTCCCTCTTCATATTTGCAATCAAACGCCAGAATTTTCTCCATCTAATCCTTAGCTATCATACTCTGCTTCCATCGGACATTCCACTGATTTCAAAACTTGATCCTCCAGAAAGCAAAGAGCATTTAAAACAAAAACAAAAAAAACATGTTATAAAGGATTACCTACACGTACTGAGCAGCTCATTTTATAGACAAACGTGCTACATGCAGACCAATCCGAACTCCTCTCTCGCCATATCCAGTCCAAACATTATCACAGCTAATCATGGCTAGCAGGAAAGTCCCTGTCTTGTTCTGTGGCTAAACCAACTAGGCTTGTAATTTAACAATTTATGTTGTATTTACAGATGGCATACAAGTTTGTTATTAAGGCACATGAATATTGTTCCAAATGGCAATTCTGCCGAACTCATTTTAATAAAAAAAATGTTTACATTCAAATGCCTCTCCTGTGAAGTAGTGACATGCCTAGTTTCCTGATAAGAGATGTGTGTGTGGTCAAATGAAATAAAATAATTAGACCCTAATCAATTGATTTCACATGTCTGGGTATACAGCTATGCATCTGTGAATCAGAAAACCAGTCAGTATCTGGTGTGACCACCATTTGCCTAATGCAGCGCAACACATTTCCTTCCCATAGAGTTGATCAGGCTGTTGATTGTGGAATGCTGTCCCACTCCTTCAATGGCTGTGTGAAGTGTCTTGATATTTTCTGGATACACGCTGTCGATCCAGGGCATTCCAAACATGCTCAATGGGTGACATCAATCAAATGTATTTATAAAGCCCTTCTTACATCAGCTGATGTCACAAAGTGCTGTATAGAAACCCAGCCTAAAACCCCAAACAGCAAGCAATACAGGTGTAGAAGCCCGGCGGTTAGGAAAAACTCCCTAGAAAGGCCAGAACCTAGGAAGAAACCTAGAGAGGAACCAGGCTATGAGTGGTTGCCAGTCCTCTTCTGGCTGTGCCGGGTGGAGATTATAACAGAACATGGCCAAGATGTTCAAATGTTCATAGATGACCAGCAGGGTCAAATAATAATCAGTGGTTGTCGAGGGTGCAACCGGTCAGCACCTCAGGAGTAAATGTCAGTTGGCTTTTCATAGCCGATCATTCAGAGTATCTCTACTGCTCCTGCTGTCTCTAGAGAGTTGAAAACAGCAGGTCTAGGACAGGTAGCACGTAAGGTGAACAGGTCAAGGTTCCATAGGCACAGGCAGAACAGTTGAAACTGGAGCAGCAGCACGGCCAGGTGGACTGGGGGACAGCAAGGAGTCATCAGGCCAGGTAGTCCTGAGGCATGGTGCTAGGGCTCAGGTCCACAGAGAGAGAGAATTAGAGAGAGCATACTTAAATTCACACAGGAGACTGGATAAGACAGGAGAAATACTCCAGATATAACAGACTGACCCTAGCCACGACACAAACTACTGCAGCATAAATACTGGAGGCTGAGACAGGAGGGGTCGGGAGACACTGTGGCCCCGTCCGACGATACCCCTGGACAGGTCTAAACAGGCAGGATATAACCCCACCCATTTTGCCAAAGGACAGCCCCCACACCACTAGAGGGATAACTTCAACCACCAACTTACTATCCTGAGACAAGGCCGAGTATAGCCCACAAAGATCTCTGCCACGGCACAACCCAAGGGGGGGCGCCAACCGGGACAGGAACATCATGTCAGTGACTCAAACCACTCAAGTTACGCACCCCTCCTAGGGACTAAGCCAGTGACTCAGCCCCTGTAATAGGGTTAGAGGCAGAGAATCCCAGTGGAGAGAGGGGGTAACCGGCCAGGCAGAGACCGCAAGGGCGGTTCGTTGCTCCAGTGCCTTTCCGTTCACCTTCACACTCCTGGGCCAGACTACACTCAATCATAGGACCTACTGAAGAGATAAGTCTTCAGTAAAGACTTAAAGGTTGAGACTGAGTCTGCGTTTCTCACATAGATAGGCAGACCATTCCATAAAAATGGAGCTCTATAGGAGAAAGCCCTGCCTCCAGCTGTTTGCTTAGAAATTCTAGGGACAGTAAGGAGGCCTGCGTCTTGTGACTGTAGCGTACGTGTAGGTATGTACGGCAGGACCAAATCGGAAAGATGGGTAGGAGCAAGCCCATGTAATGCTTTGTAGGTTAGCAGTAAAACTTTGAAATCAGCCCTTGCCTTAACATACTCGCATGTCTGGTGAGTATGTAGGCCATTGAAGAACTGGGACATTTTCAGCTTCCAGGAATTGTGTACAGATCCTTGCGACATGGGGCTGTGCATTACAATGCTGAAACATGAGGTGATGGCGGTGGATGAATGGGGCATGACTATGGGCCTCAGGATCGCGTCACAGTATCTCTGTGCGTTCAAATTGCTATTGATAAAATGCAATTGTGTTTGTTGTCCGTAGCTTATGCTTGCCCATACCATAACCACACCACCACCGTGGGGCATTCTGTTCACAACGTTGACATCAGCAAACTGCTTGCTCACATGACGCCATTCATGTGGTCTGCGGTTGTGAAGTGAGTTGGACGTACTGCCAAATTCTCTAAAACGACTTTGGAGGCAGCTTATGTTAGAGAAATTAACATAACATTTTCCGGCAACATCTCTGGTGGACATTCTAGCAGTCAGCGTGCTAATTGCAACCTCCCTCAACTTGAGACATGGCGTTGTGTGACACAACTGCTCGTTTTACAGTGGCCTTTCATTGTCCAGAGCACAAGGTGCACCTGTGTAATTATCATGCAGTTTAAGCAGCTTTTTGATATGCCACACCTGTCAGGTGGATGGATTATCTTGGCAAAAGATAAATGCTCACAAACAGGGGCGTAAACAAATTTGTGCACAAAATTTGAGAATCTTTTTGTGCGTATGGAACATTTCTAAGATTTTATTTTAGCTCATGAAACATGACCAACGCTTTACATGTTGCGTTTATTTTTGTTCAATGTAGTTATTTTTATAAAATAAGTATCAAGGTAGGTACAAGATAATTATTTAACATATTTAAGTGATTGATAAAAGACTGAACTTGAGCAAAGGTCATTAAATAATCAATATTGTGTTGCGCCTTGAACCAAAACTCTTTAAGTTGTTGTATTTAGCTTTTTTAAAACTTTTGATGGTCTTTATGCAGACTTCTATATCAAACATCATTATGTTGAATTACTCAGACAATATTTCAAGTTTCTATGAATATATAGCTAAATTAACTTGACCTTTTTTATGACTATTTTGTCATTTACCCAGAAAGTAATATATGGGGCCAGGAGAGAGCTGGTTAAGGTTTGTTTAAAAAGTCAGGCCTCCCGAGTGGTGCAGTGGTCTAAGGCGCTGCATCGCAGTGCTAGCTGTGCCACTAGAGAGCCTGGTTCGAGTCCAGGCGCTGTCGCAGCCGGCTGCGACCGGGAGACCCATGGGGCGGCGCACAATTGGACCAGCGTCACCCGGGTTAGGGGAGGATTTGGCCGGCTGGGATGTCCTTGTCCCATCATGCTCTAGCGACGCCTGTGGCGGATCAGGTGTACGGTGTTTCTTCTGACACATTGGTGTGGCCCGCTTCCAGGTTAAGCGGGCATTGTGTCAAGAAGCAGTGCAGCTTGGTTGGATCGTGTTTCGGAGGAGGCACGGCTCTCTGCCTTCGCCTCTCCCGAGTCCGTACGGGAGTTGCAGCGATGCGACAAGAAACTACCAATTGGATACCACGAAATTGAGGATAAAAAGTTATAAAAGAGAAATGATTTGTTTCAAAAGTCAATGCCGACTTGAGCTATCTTTAGCCAACAAAAAAATATTTAAGTGCAAGCTCACCATGTTAAAAAGTTAATTTCAAACCAGGGTTTCCGTTAGCCATGTTTTAGCAAAAAAGTATATATATTTTATATTTACTTTGTGTGTGTGTGTGTGTGTGTGTGTGTGTTATCTATATCAAAGTATTTTTATAGAAAATAAAAAGCTGATGATGTAAACCTGGCACCAGCCAATTGTCCAGGAGAAGGAAAATAATGCTTTTAGCCTACTGATAGAAATACTAGGTGATGGAAATACAATTGACCGGTTTAGCGGAATTAAATTGGCCACTGTATTTTCATAGTTTATTACAGACACAGCCTATGAGCGGAAAATCTGTCAGACCGCTTGAAAGCTGCTGCTACAGTGGTGTTTTCCCATTAATTGCATAATGGAACGAACATTCACTCGTAGGCTACTACCTTGTACGCTTATGTGAAGAAATAAATAGTTTATTAACATTTTAAGATAACCGTTATCTGTTGAATCAGCCTCATTGCTTTTTTAATGTGTTTTTTTTCTATGTATCCTGGGCCTACTGGTTGTATGCATTTGGGATCTATTGTCTAACTAAATTTGTTCTCTAATTCACGGAAGATCTGATGGGCTACATATTCACCCATTCGGTTGACTCTCTCATTGAGTGGGTTCCCGCTAATAAATATCTGGGTATTTGGATTGCTAAAGATATAATGTTTAAAAATATATACTGATAAGCTAGTTAACTTCTCTAGGGTAGGGGGCAGTATTTTCACGGCGGGATGAAAAACGTACCCAAATTAAACGGCCTACTACTCGGGCCCAGGAACTAGACTATGCATATTATTAGTAGATTTGGATAGAAAACACGGAAGTTTCTTAAACTGTTTGAATGGTGTCTGTGAGTTTAACAGAACTCATATGGCAGGCAAAAACCTGAGAGAAATCTAACCAGGAAGTGGGAAGTCTGGTGCTTGTAGTCCTTTCAAGTCATTGCCTATCGAACACACAGTGACTTAGGGTTCATTTTGCACTTCCCAAGGCTTCCACTAGATGTCAACAGTCTTTAGAAAGTTGTTTGAGGCGTCTATGATGAACAGAGAGCGAACAGAGGAAGTTGGAAGTTGTTGACTCAGGAAAGCAAATGAGTTCATTGGCGCGCATTCACATGAGAGTTAGCTGTGTTCTAAAACGTTTTTCAAGACACTGGAATTGTCCGGTTGGAATATTATTGAAGTTCTAAGTTAAAAAGGCCCTAAAGATTGATGCTATACAACGTTTGACATGTTTGAACGAACGTAAATATAACTTTTTTTTACTTTTCATTGTGAAATTTTCAGCGCGCTTCCTACACTTGGAGTAGCTTACTGAACGCGGAAACAACAAGGAGTTATTTGGACTTAAATTATGGACTTTATCGAACAAAACAACATTTATTGTGGACCTGGGATTCCTGGAAGTGCCTTCTGATGAAGATCATCAAAGGTAAGTGAATATTTCTAATGCTATTTATGATTTTAGATGACTCCAAAATGGCGGGTATCTGTATTGCCTAGTGTATTTTTCTGAGCACAGTACTCAGATTATTGCAAAGTGTGCTTTCCCCGTGATGCTTTTTTGAGATCTGTGACAGCGGTTGCATAAAGGAGATGTTCATCTATAATTCTTTGAATAACAGTTTAATATTTGATCAACGTTTAGGATGAGTATTTTTGTAAATTGTAAGCCGTATTGGAGGCAAAATATTTTCTGAACATCATGCGCCAATGGAAAAGGTTGTTTTTGGATATAAATATCAACTTGATCGAACAAAAAATGCATGTATTGTGTAACATGATGTCCTAGGAGTGTCATCTGATGAAGATCGTCAAAGGTTAGTGCATAATTATAGCTGAATTTCTGGTATTTGTGACCTTGCTAGGAAAATGGCTGTGTGGTTTTTCTTGTGTTGGAACGGTCCTAACTTTATGCTTTCGCCGTAAAGCCTTTTTTGAAATCGGACAACGTGGTTACATTAAGGAGACGTGTATCTTTAAAATGGTGTAAAATAGTCGTATGTTTGAGAACTTTGAATTATGACATTTTGTGGTTTTGAATTTGGCGCTCTGATTTTTCACTGGCTGTTGAATAGTGTGAACCGTGGGTGGGACGCTCCACCTGCCCAAGAGAGGTTAAAAAGCTAAGGTTTAAAGTGGGCTTCTTTTTTAGAAATAGATGTTGCCTCTACATGAACAGCAGGAATCAGATTGTGCAGTCAACTTTCCTGCCAGTTCTTGACTTTGGTGACACCATTTACCAGAATGCAGCAGCCACTACTCTTAAACCATTGGGTGCTGTCTGCCATACTGCTCTTCACTTTATTACAGGTGACAGTTTTAGTACTCATCACTGCATCCTGTATCAGAATGTCGCCTGGAACTCACTAAAGTCCTGTAGATCACTTAATTATTCCCTTGTTTACAAAGCTCTGCTCCACAAGCTTCCAACAGACCTCATTTCCCTTTTGAAATATAAAAATATGAGATACTAAATCGATTCGCAAGGTTGGTTAACTCTTCAGGTCCCTCTTGTCTCCACAACGTTTAGTAAATCCGCCTTTAGGTTTAATGCACCACAGTTATGGAATACCTGTAATAAAACAAATTACACATGGCTTCCCTGGTGCCCATAGGGCAGTTTACAACGCTGTTAAATTAGTTTGCTGAAGTGTGCAAATGTTTCAATTGACTATTACATCAGGTTATTATATTTTGGTTATGTTGATGGAAATGTTGTCCTTGGGGCACCATTGCAAATGAGGCACTGGTCTCAATTGCCCCCCCCCCCACAAAAAAAACCTATCTCTGAGTCTGTTTGGAATAGGCTATTTCTTTCTCACAGAGGAACAACACGCCACGTGTGATCACGCTCTCCATAGCCGATGGAAGTAAGACCTTTAAACAGGTCAGGGTTCAAAAGGCCGCAGGGCCAGATGGATTTCCAGGACGTGTACTCCAAGCATGCGCTGACCAACTGGCAAGTGTCTTCACTGACATTTTCAACCTGTCCCTGACCGACTCTGTGATACCAACATGTTTCAAGCAGACCACCATTGTCCCTGTGCCCAAGAACACCAAGGTAACCTGCCTTAATGACTACTGACCCGTAGCACTCACGTCTGTAGCCATCAAGTGCTTTGAAAGGCTGGTCATGGCTCACATCAACAACATTAACCCAGAAACTCTACACCCACTCCAATTTGCATACTGCCCCAACAGATCCACAGTTGATGCAATTTCTATTGCACTCCACACTGCCCTTTCCCACCTGGACAAAAGGAACACCTGTGAGAATGCTATTCATTGACTACAGCTCAGCGTTCAACATCATAGTGCCCTCAAAGCTCATGAATGAGCTAAGGACCCTGGGACTAAACATCTCCCTCTGCAACTGGATCCTGGACTTCCTAACAGGCCGCCGTCAGGTGATAAGGGTAACAACACATCCGCCACACTGATCCTCAACACAGGGGCCCCTCGGGTGTGTGCTCAGTCCCCTCCTGTACTCCCTGTTCACTCATGACAGCATGGCCAGGCACGACTCCAACACCGTCATTAAGTTTGCCGATGACACAACAGTGGTAGGCCTGATCACCGACAACGATGAGACAGCCTATAGGGAGGAGGTCAGAGACCTGGTCGTGTGGTGCCAGGACAACAACCTCTCCCTCAATGTGATCAAGACAAAGGAGATGATTGTGGACTACAGGAAAAAGAGGACCGAGCACGTCCCCACTCTCATCGACGGGGCTGTAGTGGAGCAGGTTGAGAGCTTCAAGTTCCTTGGCATCCACATCACCAACAAACTAACATGGTCCAAGCACACCAAGACAGTTGTGAAGAGGGCACGTCAGAACCTATTCCCCCTCAGGAGACTGAAAAGATTTGGCATGGGTCTTCGGATCCTCAAAAGGTTCTACAGCTGCACCATCGAGAGCATTCTGACTGGTTGCATTACTGGCTGGTATAGCAACTGCTCGGCCTCCAACCGCAAGGCACTACAGAGGGTAGTGCGTACGGCCCAGTACATCACTGGGGCCAAGCTTCCTGCCATCCAGGACCTCTATACTAGGCGGTGTCAGAGGAAGGCCCAAAAAATTATTAAAGACCCCAGCCATCCTAGTCATAGACTGTTCTCTCTGCTTCTGCACAGCAAGCGGTACCGGAACGCCAAGTCTAGGTCCAAGAGGCTAAGAAGCTTCTACCCCCAAGCCATAAGACTCCTGAACATCTAATCAAATGGCTACCAAAACTATTTGCATTGCCCACCCCCTATTTTACGCTGCTGCTATCCTCTGTTTATTATCTATGCATAGTCACTTTAACTCTACCTACATGTACATAACGCCTCAATTACCTCAACTAACCAGTGCCCCCGAACATTGACTCTGTACCAGTACCCCTGTATATGTTACTGCTGCTTTTTTACCTAACACTTATTTTTTTTCAACTGCATTGTTGGTTAAGGGCTTGTAAGTAAGCATTTCACTGTAAGGTCTACACCTGGTTATATTCGGCGCATGTGACAAATAAAATTTGATTTCGCCAATGGAATAGGTATACTTTTCTACTATGGGGAGTATTAGGTTGACATAGGCTGGTGATTTTACTGTTTGTTACTAGTCTTGTTTCCAGAGGAAAAGTAAATGTGGCAGTTAGCATCTAAATTAGGTAAGATGTGTAACCGTTATCTAAATGTGATTTCTGACCATTATCTAAATGTGATTTCTGACATTGCTGAGCACAGTGGCTGGACGCCCTAATCCGGTTATGCACCCAATGCATATGGGTCCGGTAAATTTCTCAAATGTCGGTTAACAAAAAATTATGCCGGTCAAATATCCGGCGCCACATTTTCCTAACAGATATTCTGCTTCAAACCAAGTCTTTCAGTTGATTTGTTCACATAATTTTGTTAAGCTTAGCAGTAGCATTTGAAACAAAACAAAGCGATGCATTAGTCTCTCCTGGCCCCATATACTTTTTTTCAGGGTACATGAAAAATGGAAGTCCAAAAAAAAAAACATCCTTAACATTTTATTTGGGCCTCTCAAAACACTAATTTAAACATCTTAGCTCTGGAACAATATTTTGTTTCATACCCTCAGCATTTTATAAAATAATGTGCTTTAACTTTAGCAGCCCTTTATCTGAATGAGCAGCCTGGTCTCATAGACTAGAAATAACATAGTAAAGTACTGGACACCAGTATCTTTGGGCTCCCGTGTGGCGTAGCGGTCAAGGCATTGCATCTGTGCAAGAGGTGTCACTGCAGTACCTGGTTTAAATCCAGGCTGCTTCACATCCGGCTGTGATTGGGAGTCCCATAGGGTGGCGCACAATTGGCACAGCGTTGTCCGGGTTTGACCTGGGTAGGCCGCCATTGTAAATCAAAATTTGTTCTTAACTGACTTGCCTAGTTTAAAGGTTGAAATGTAAAAAAATAACACTCAAATTAGTATGACATGTTAAGTTTGGTATGGTTACATAACGCGAATGTCTAGCAACCCAAAGGTTGTGAGTTTGAATTTCATCACAGACAATTTTAGCTAATTTGCAACTTTTCAACTACTTACTACTTTTTAGCAACTACTTGGCATGTTAGCTAACCCTTCCACTAAACTTAATCATTTTAGCTAACCCTAACCTTAATCCTTTTAGCTAACCCTGACCGTAAAACCCTTTTAACCTAACTCCCAAATGTAACCCTAACCCCTAGCTACCTAGAATTTGTAACATATCATATATTTAGTAACATATACTAAATGGAGTGTCTCGGATTTACACTACCGGTCAAAAGTTTTAGAACACCTACTCATTCAAGGGTTTTTCTTTATTTTACCTTTTTTTTTTTTTTTTTTTTTTTTTTTACATTGTTGAACAATAGTGAAGACATAAACTATGAAATAACACATGGAATCATGTATTAACCAAAAAATTGTTAAACAATTGTAAATATATTTGCGATTCTTCAAATAGCCACCCTTTGTCTTGACAGCTTTGCACACTCTTGGCATTCTCTCAACCAGCTTCATGAGGTAGTCACCTGGAATGCATTTCAATTAACAGGTGTGCCTTAAGTTGTGGAACTTCTTCCCTTAATGCATTTTGAGCCAATCAGTTGTTGTGACAAGGTAGGGGGGGAGGGGTGTATACAGAAGATGGCCCTATTTGGTAAAAGTCCATATTATGGCAAGGACAGCTCAAATAAGCAAAGAGAAACGACAGTCCATCATTACTTTGTCACTCAATCTGGAAAATTTCATGAACTTCGAAAGTTTCTTCAAGTGCAGTCGCAAAAACCATAAAGCGCTATGAAAAAACTGGTTCTCATGGGGACCGCCACAGGAAAGGAAGACCTAGAGTTACCTCTGCTGCAGAGGATAAATTCATTAAAGTCATCAGCCTCAGAAATTACAGCCCAAATAAATACTTCACAGCGTTCAAGTAACAGACATCTCAACATCAACTATTCAGAGGAGACTACGTGAATCAGGCCTTCATGGTATAATTGCTGCAAAGAAACCACTACTAAAGCACACCAATAAGAAGACTTACTTGGTCCAAGAAACACGAGCAATGAGCATTAGACCGGTGGAAATCTGCCCTTTGGTCTCATGAGTCCAAATTTGAGATTTTTGTTTCGAACCGCCTTGTCTTCGTGAGACGCGGTTTGGGTGAACAGATGATCCCTGCATGTGTAAAACTGCCTCTGGAAGCAACTTCAGCAAAATTAATTATTTGTCGGGGGCTTCATGAAATGGGTTTCCATGGCTGAGCAGCCATGAAAACCCAGATCACCATGTGCAATGCCAAGTGTCGGCTGGAGTGGTGTAAAGCTTGTCGCCATTGGCAGCAGTGGAAACGCGTTCTCTTGAGTGATGAATCAAGCTTCACCATCTGGCAGTCTGACGGATTAATCTGGGTTTGGCGGATGCCAGGACAACACTACCTGCCCCAATGCGTAGTGCCAAATGTAAAGTTTGGTGGAGGAATATTGGTCTGGGGCTGTTTTTCATGGTTCGGGCTAGGGACCCTTAATTCCAGTGAAGGGGTATCTTAAAGCTACAGCATACAATGACATTCTAGATGATTCTGTGCTTCCAACTTTGGTAACAGTTTGGGGAAGGCCCTTTCCTGTTTCAGCATGACAATGCCCCTGTGCACAAAGCGAGGTCCATACAGAGATGTTTTGTCGGGATCGGTGTAAAAGAACTTGACTGGCCTGTACAGAGCCCTGACCTCAACCCCATCGAACACCTTTGGGATGAATTGGAGCGCTGACTGCGAGCCAGGCCTAATCGCCCAACATTAGTGCCTGACCTCACTAATGCTCGTGGCTGAATGGAAGCAAGTCCCCGACGCAATGGTCCAACATCTAGTGGAATGCCTTCCCAGAAGAATGGAGGCTGTTATAGCAGCAAAGGGGGTGACCAACTCCATATTAATGATGTTTGATTAGCAGGTGTCCACATACTTTTGATCATGTAATGTACATGCAGAATAATTCGAAAGGCTCTGTGACCAGGTTGAAAGGAGGAGTTCCTGGCTGATTCATGTCATTGAAGATGCATTTTATGATGATTTTGGTCTATCACCTTTGACAAGCACCTTTTTTATATTAGGGCTCTGATTAATAACCACTCTTTAGGGATGGTGAAAGCCAGTAGCAGATGTGACAGGCCTTTAAATCAAATCAAATTTTATTGGTCACATACACATGGTTAGCAGATGTTAATGCGCGTGTAGCGAAATGATTGTGCTTCTAGTTCTGACCATGCAGTAATATCTAACTAGTAATCTACCAATTTCACAACAACTACCTTATATACACACAAAATGTAAGGGGATGGAATAAGAATATGTACATCAAAATATATGGATGAGCGATGGCCGAGCTGCATAGGTATGTAGATGGTATAGAGTACAGTATATACATATGAGATTAGTAATGTAGGGTATGCAAACATTGTAAAGTGGCATTGTTTAAAGTGACTAGTGATACGTTTAATACATCCAATTTTTTATTATTAAAGTGGCTAGAGATTTGAGTCAGTATATTGGCAGCAGCCACTCAATGTTAGTGATGGCTGTTTAACAGTCCGATGGCCTTGAGATAGAAGCTGTTTTTCAGTCTCTCGGTCCCAGCTTTGATGTACAGTACATTCCTCTGAATACTAAGTGTTTTCTGTATTATATTACTTGTATTATATTAAACGCTAGCGCGAAATTCATAGAAAGAAGATTACAATTGCATTAAATTCATGACATGTCCCCCTGTCCCTAGTGAAAGTCCCATAGTTTTTAAGAGTCAATTAATTCTGATTAGCAAGATCAAACTTCTTGCAGCTAATCCTCTTTCAATTTGTTGCTTTCCTTATGTATTTGCTTTTTTGATAACTTTCTCATTTCTGTTTTTCAGAAAGCCATAGATCTGGCCAGCAAGGCAGCCCAGGAGGATAAAGCTCAGAACTACGACGAGGCCCTGCGTCTATACCAACACGCTGTTCAGTACTTCCTACACGTAGTAAAATGTATGCTTCAAGACAATGAGATATTTGCATACTGCTCTTTCCTCTTTTAGAGTTGTAATCCTTGTCAGCAGAATGCATTTTTCCATTTCGCACAGTTCAGGGGGATTACTGTAATTGTGATTATTTTCTAAATAAAAACATATACGCAAGACAGAATTTTAATACAATCCTTGCATTCCTCTCCTGCCAGATGAAGCCCAGGGTGACAAAGCCAAACAGAGCATCAGGGCCAAATGTGCTGAGTACCTTGACAGAGCAGAGAAGCTCAAAGAATACCTGAAGAAGAAAGAGAAGGCTCCACCCGCCAAGCCTGTGAAGGAGTCCCAAGCTGACGACAAAGGGTGTGTGTGTATGCGCGAAGTCTTTGCTCATGCAATGAGGCTTGGCTGTGTGTGTGTGTGTGTGTGTGTGTGTGTGTGGGGGGGGGGGGGGGGGGGGGTGTATTGGAATGTGATGAGTCAATTAGTTGGATCAAAAACATCTTGTGGTTCTGTGTACACTTTTGCCCTTCAGCATAATTGAGATGGATTGTTATTGTGCAGAAATGAAAGTGATGAAGGAGACGACCCAGAAAAAAAGAAGTTCCAGAACCAACTTTCAGGTTAGTTGTATCACTGACATACTGTGTGAAATTTGTACTTTTGATTTGCATTATAACTCTGTTCCAATTTTATAAGATGCCAAAGGTTATTTGGCTCAGTTTCACTTTACTTTTACCTCACCCGGTTGAGGTGTCTAATAAATACATTTATTATTAGGTTTTCACATGAATGTGTCTGATTATTTTCCTTTACTGTAAAATGATTTGTATGTTCCCATCATACTGGATTTTGTTTTTTTAGGCGCCATCGTTATGGAAAAGCCAAACATCAAGTGGAATGATGTTGCCGGTTTAGAGGGAGCCAAAGAGGCCCTGAAAGAAGCTGTTATTTTGCCAATTAAATTCCCACATCTTTTCACAGGTAATGCAGTCTTACTGCCTCAGATCTCCAGAGAATTAATGATGATGTCATATCAGAATGTATGAAAAACATGCTGAAATGACCTACTGAAAATGAGTCCATCCAACGACATTGTATAGAATCAATTGATTATTACCGTTCATTCATTTGAAAATGAGAAGCTTAGCCTATTTATTCCCCACTGTTATTCACGACCACTCCCAAAGACAACATGTCTCTGTCTGGCAGGTAAAAGAACGCCATGGAGGGGGATCCTGCTCTTTGGTCCTCCTGGTACAGGAAAGTCCTACCTAGCTAAAGCTGTGGCCACAGAGGCCAACAACTCCACCTTTTTCTCTATCTCCTCCTCTGACCTGGTGTCCAAGTGGCTGGGAGAGAGTGAGAAGTGAGATTTTACTCTTAATCCAGGGGAACATGAATGATTATTTGTAGATATAAATCCAATGATGCTGTTTTAATGGTTGTAAATTAGGCCTAGATTAAGCCTAGTCCTAGACTAAAAAGCAAACTCGATAGAGATTCTATTCTCTGTTGGGGGGAGAAAAAAAAAAAAATGTAGTCCTGGATTTAAGTTGAATCTGTGTCCGGGACACCAGCTCCATGTATCTATTGGGGAAAAGCATATGATCATCTTTATGTTTCTTTGAGCCTTCTTTCTCCTCTCCAGATTAGTAAAGAACTTGTTCACTCTTGCACGGGAGCACAAACCCTCCATCATCTTCATAGATGAGATAGACTCACTGTGCGGCTCCAGGAGTGAGAACGAGAGTGAAGCAGCTCGCCGGATCAAGACAGAGTTTCTGGTTCAGATGCAGGGTGAGGGCGACAGAAAACAATTTACATACATACATACACAGTGCCTTCGGAAAGTATTCAGACCCCTTGACTTTTTCCACATTTTGTTATGTTACAGCCTTATTCTAAAATTGATTCAATGTTTTTTCCCCCCTCATCAATCTACACACAATGCCCCATAATGATGAAGCAAAAACAGTTTTTTAGAAGGAAAAAAAAAGAAAGGAAATATCACATTTACATAAATATTCAGACCCTTTACTCAGTACTTTGTTGAAGCACCTTTGGCAGCAATTACAGCATTGAGTCTTTGGTATGACGCTACAAGCTTGGCACACCTGTATTTGGGGAGTTTCTCCTATTCTTCTCTGCAGATCCTTTCAACCTCTCAGGTTGGATGTGGAGCATTGCTGCACAGCTATTTCCAGGTCTCTCCAGAGATGTTCGATCGGGTTCAAGTCTGGGCTCTGGCTGGGCTACTTGAGGACATTCAGAGATTTGTCCTGAAGCCACTCCTGGGTTGTCTTGGTTGTGTGCTTAGGGTTGTTGTCCTATTGGAAGGTGAGCCTTCACCCCAAATCAAAATGTATTAGTCACTTGTGACGAATACAACAGGTGTAGACGTTACAGTGAAATGCTTACTTACGAGCCCCAAACCGACAATGCAGTTAAAAAAAATAAATAAAAGTAACAAGTAATTAAAGAGCAGCAGTAAAATAACAATAGCGAGACTATATATAGGGGGGGTACCGGTTAATCGAGGTAATATGTACATTATTAAAGTGGCTTTGCATAGATGATAACAGAGTAGCAGCGGTGTAAATGAGGGGAAAGGGGGCGAGGGGGCAATGCAAATAGTCTGGGTAACCATTTGATTAGATGTTCAGGAGTCTTATGACTTGGGGGTGGAAGCTGTTTAGAAGCCTCTTGGACCTAGACTTGGCGCTCCGGTACCACTTGCCGTGCGATAGCAGAGAACAGTCTGACTAGGGTGACTGGAGTTTTTGACAATTTTTAGGGCCTTTCTCTGACACCGCCTGGTATAGAGGTCCTGGATGGCAGGAAGCTTGGTCCCGGTGATTTACTGGGCCGTACGCACTACCATCTGTAGTGCCTTGCGGTCGGAGGCCGAGCAGTTGCTATACCAGCCAGTAATGCAACCAGTCAGGATGCTCTCGATGGTGCAGCTGTAGAACCTTTTGAGGATCTGAGGACCCATGCCAAAACTTTTCAGTCTCCTGAGGGGGAATAGGTTCTGACGTGCCCTCTTCACAACTGTCTTGGTGTGCTTGGACCATGTTAGTTTGTTGGTGATGTGGACGCCAAGGAACTTGAAGCTCTCAACCTGCTCCACTACAGCCCCATCAATGAGAGTGGGGGCGTGCTCGGTCCTCTTTTTCCTGTAGTCCACTATCATCTCCTTTGTCTTGATCACGTTGAGGGAGAGGTTGTTGTCCTGGCACAACACGGCCAGTTCTCTGCCCTACACCATAGGCTGTCTTGTCGGTGATCAGGCGACACTGTTGTGTCATCGGCAAACTTAATGATGGTGTTGGAGTTGTGCCTGGCCGTGCTGTCATGCGTGAACAGGGAGTACAGGAGGGGACTGAGCACGCACCCCTGAGGGGCCCCTGTGTTGAGGATCAGTGTGGTGGATGTGTTGTTACCCTTACCACCTGGGGGGGGCCTGTCAGGAAGTCCAGGATCCAGTTGCAGAGGGAGGTGTTTAGTCCCAGGGTCCTTAGCTCATTCATGAGCTTTGAGGGCACTATGGTGTTGAACACTGTGCTGTAGTCAATGAATAGCATTCTCACAGGTGTTCCTTTTGTCCAGGTGGGAAAGGGAAGTGTGGAGTGTAATAGAAATTGCATGTACTGTTGGGGTGGGCGGTATGCAAATTGGAGTGGGTCTAGGGTTTCTGGGATAATGGTGTTGTGAGCCATGACCAGCTTTTCAAAGCACTTCATGACTACAGACGTGAGTGCTATGGGTCGGTAGTCATTTAGGCAGGTTACCTTGGTGTTCTTGGCCCCATGGACTATGGTGGTCTGCTTAAAACATGTTGGTATTACAGACTCGGACAGGGAGAGGTTGAAAATGTCATTGAAGACACTTGCCAGTTGGTCAGCGCATGCTCGCGGTACATGTCCTGGTAATCCGTCTGTCCCTGCGGCCTTGTGAATGTTGACCTGTTTAAAGGTCTTACTCCCATCGGCTGCGGAGAGCGTGATCACAGTCTTCCGGAACAGCTGGTGCTCTCATGCATGTTTCAGTGTTATTTGTCTCGAAGCGAGCATAGAAGTAGTTTAGCTCGTCTGGTAGGCTCGTGTCCCTGGGAAGCTCTCGGCTGTGCTTCTCTTTGTAGTCTGTAATGGTCTACAAGCCCTGCCACATCCAACGAGGGTCAGCGTCGGTGTAGTACGATTCGATCTTAGTCCTGTATTGGCGCTTTGCCTGTTTGATTGTTCGTCGGAGGGCATAGCAGTATTTCTTATAAGCTTCCAGGTTAGAGTCCCGCTCCTTGAAAGCAGCAGCTCTGTCCTTTAGCTCAGTGCGGATGTTGCTTGTAATCCATGGCTTCTGGTTGGGGTATGTACATACATACTGTTACTGTGGGGACGACGTCATCGATGCACTTATTGATGAAGCCAATAAGTGATGTGGTGTACTCCTCGATGCCATTGGAGGAATCCCATAACATATTTCCGTCTGTGCTGCAAAACAGTCCTGTAGCTTAGCATCTGCTTCATCTGACCACTTTTTTATTGATTGAGTCACTGCTGCTTCCTGACCCTTCTCCCCCAGTCTGAGGTACTTAGTGTTCTGGAGCAGGTTTTCATCAAGGATCTCTCTGTACTTTGCTCCGTTCATCTTTCCCTCGATCCTGACTACTCTTCCAGTCCCTGCCGCTGAAAAACATCCCCACAGCATGATGTGCCACCACCATGCTTCACCATAGGGATGGTGCCAGGTTTCCTCCAGACGTGATGCTTGGCCTTCAGGTCAAAGAGTTCAGTCTTGGTTGCATCAGACCAGAGAATCTTGTTTCTCATGGTCTGTCTTTAGGTGCTTTTTGGCAAACTCCAAGTGGGCTGTCGTGCCTTTTACTGAGGAGTGGCTTCCGTCTGGCCACTACCATAATGTTCTGATTGGTGATGTGCTGCAGAGATGGTTGTCCTTCTGGAAGTTTCTCCCATCTCCACAGAGAAACTCTGGAGCTCTGTCAGTCAACATGGGGTTCTTGGTCACCTCCCTGATAAAGGCCCCCAATTTCTCAGTATGGCCGGGCGGCCAGCTCTAGGAAGAGTCTTGGTTCCAAACTTTCAAAATCATGTCCAATCAATTGAATTTACCACAGGTGGACTCCAATTAAGTTGAAGAAACATCTCAAGGATGATTAATGGAAACAGGATGCATCTTTGCTCAATTTCCAGTGTCATAGCAAAGGATCTGAATACTTATGTAATTAAGGTATTTGTGTTTATTTTTAATACATTTGCTTGCATTTCTAAACCTGTTTTCGCTTTGCCATTATGGGGTATTGTGTGTAGATTGCTGAGGATTTTTAAATCAGTTTTAGAATAAGGCTGTAATGTCACAATGTGGAAAATGTCAAGGTGTCTGAATACTTTCCGAAGGCATTGTGCACACACAACCAGTCAAAAGTTTGGACACCTACTCATTCATGGGTTTTTATTTTTACTATTTTCTTCATTGTAGAATAACAGTGAAGACATCAAAACTATGAAATAGCACATATGAAATTGTTTAGTAACCAAAAAAGTGTTAAACAAATTATATTTTAGATTCTTCAAAGTAGCCACCCCTTGCCTTGATGACAGCTTTGCGCACTCTTGGCATTCTCTCGATCAGCGTTTGCAAGGAATGCTTTTCCAACAGTCTTGAAGGAGTTCCCACATATGCTGAGCACTTGTTGGCTGCTTTTCCTTCACTCAGCAGTCCAACTCATCCTAAACCATCTCAGTTTGGTTGAGGTCGGGTGATTGTGGAGGCCAGGTCATCTGATGCAGCACTCCATCACTCTCTTTCTTGGTGAAATAGCCCTTACACAGCCTGGAGGTGTATTGGTCATTGTCCTGTTGAAAAACAAATGATAGTTCCACTAAGCACAAACCAGATGGGGTGACGTATCGCTGCAGAGTGCTGTGGTCGCCATGCTGGTTAAGTGTGCCTTGAATTCTAAATAAATCACCACCTCCACACCTCCTTATCCATGCTTCACGGTGGGAACCACACATGTGGAGATCATCCTTTCACCTACTCTGTGTCTCACTAAGACATGGCGGTTGGAACCTAAAATCTCAAATTTGGACTCATCAGACCAAAGGACAGATTTCCACTGGTCTAATGTCCATTGCTTGTGTTTCTTGGCCTAAGTCTCTTCTTCTTATTGTCCTTTTTAGTAGTGGTTTCTTTGCAGCAATTTGACCATGAAGCCCTGATTCACGCAGTCTCCTCTGAATAGTTGATGTTGAGATGTGTCTGTTACTTGAACTCTGAAGTATTTATTTGGGCTGCAATTTCTGAGGCTGGTAACTCTAATGAACTTATCCTCTGCAGCAGAGGTAACTCTGGGTCTTCCTTTCCTGTGGAGAGCCAGTTTCATCACTGCGCTTGATAGTTTTTGCGACTAAACTTGAAGAAACTTCTTCAAAGTTCTTAATTTTCCTGTATACCACCCCTACCTTGTCACAACACAACTGATTGGGTCAAACACATTAAGAAGGAAATAAATTGCACAAATTAACTTTTAAGAAGGCACACTTGTTAATTGAAATGCATTCCAGATGACTATCTCATGAAGCATGTTGAGAGAAACCCAAAAGTATACAAAGCCGTCAAGGCAAAGGGTGGCTACTTTGAGAATCTCAAATATAAAATATATTGACTTTTTTGGGTTACTACATGATTCAATGTGTTTATTTAATTGTTTTGATGTCTTCACTATTATTCTGCTATGTAGAAAATAGTCAAATCAAGAAAAGCCCTGGAATAAGTAGGTGTGCCCAAACTTGTATGTAGATTATAGTGGACTGTATTGGTGTTTTGGTCATATTAAGTTAAAATGGTTTTGAAACGTTAATAAGATATTTTTCCTCAGGAGTGGGGAATGACAACGATGGGGTACTGGTATTGGGGGCCACCAACATCCCTTGGACATTGGACTCTGCCATCAGAAGACGGTAATGACACATTGTTACACTGGCTTAGCCTACCATCCCAACTGTGTACCAAATAACTTGTCCTTTTATTGTTGTTGACTGTGACACAACAGCCTTACAAATGTATGGTAACATGTACCACCCTGCTTTAACTCGTTTGGATAATAATAATGGGAAATCTCTGAAGTTAGAATACTGTGACTCAGCAGCACTGCTTCTTATCTTTGTTTTTGCTGCTCAGATCTACCCTGTAGGGGATGTAAATGTATTCTTCTTCCTGTAGAGTATGTGATTTTATATATATATATATATATATATATATATATATATATATATATATATATATATATATATATATATATATATATATATATATATATATATATATATATATATATAGATATATAGATATATATATTTTTTTTTTTTCACACCTATGAGGTTGGAATAATATTGTGAACATTATGATAATGCCCTTTTAGCGTAAGAGCTGTTTGAAAAGACTGCCTGAAATGTCAGCCTGTTTTGGTTGATAGACCAATACAAAAAAAAGAGATACAAACTACCCACCAATAACAGCTAGTTTTCAGTTTTCCACCTCCCCACTAGGGTTGTTGCGGTGACCATATTACCGGCAGTCATGACCGCAGTAAAATTCTATGCGACATTTGAGTCATGGTAATCTCCTTTTATGCACTCTGGAGATAGTATCCAGATCGCTAATGGCCTGGTACTCCGGGCTCCATTGTCCCTCTAACCACTCTGACATCAATGTAAATGAATTCGAAAATCACATCAAACACTTGTATGTGCTTTTAGAACTCACCTTGCTGTGATTGATCATTTGAAGAAAAGTTCAACAACGGGTTGAAACGTAGTGGAGAATATGGTCCTTGTGGATGTTGTTTCAAAGCCTAACACAACAAAATGGACACTGCTTTCTAAGGTGATTAATTCAAAACAGCCATATGCATGTTAGCTTAAAGAAAAATGCAGATGTAAGATATCTTTTTTGTGCATAATTGGTCTAGCCTAAATTAAACAAATTCAGAGTTAGCCAACAATTATAATGAATTTGTATTTGATGTTGAATAATGGGGATTTCATTTTTTTTTAATAATAGTCTGGCACATGACCTTTTTAACTAGAGAATTTCTCGCCGCCATGCGTTTCCATCTCCTCCCCCTCTCCTTCATTCCTTTCTCCAGTGCGCAGAGAGAGGGGCTGTCAACAGTTTAATGAAACATGTTTCGTTGTGAAAACATGTTACTATTGATGTTCCTGAACAGATTTCCCTTGGCTTCCCAAATTAAGCACTGGGTAGCTGCAGGAACAGGGTTGGAGAGCTCATGGCATACAGAGTTTGGGTGGAATATCACCTGTACCACTGTGAAATAACCAGAGTAGCCTACCCAACATGAGTGAAACGAACCAGTGTGAAAGTGGCCTCTATTTGCTATTCAAGTGCATATTGATTACATGTCTTTTTTTCTCTTCCCCCTGTTCTTGCCCATTTGATCATTCTAAATCTAAACTCATTTAACATATTGGTAAAGACGAGATTAAATTGAGAATAGTCTGGATGGGTGAAAGTATGATCACTTGATGAGAGAACAGTATGTGCAGCCTGAGGCAAGGAACAGAGCTCAAGCTTTTTTTGCCACTTTCTCAAATCCTCAATAGCCTATCATCACGCAGCCCATATCTGGATTTCGAAGGCATTCTATGGTTTGTATCATTCACAACTGAAGTTGCCAAATAACTGTAAATCTAGCGTATAGGACCTGTTTCAAATGATCACTTTTTTACGCTCAACATAGCCACTTCATATGCACACTCTCACTCTGGAATCTGAAAAACCCTTTCTATTTTATTCAGCTAAGTTCTGTTATATTCTTCTTACTACTTACAGAATGCTGCCTGAGGAAGACTAGTAGTCGAAACGCATTGCAGTTGTGCGTCCTGATGTACTATGCTGGCTACTCCCATATGCATTATTTTGTAAATGTATTCTGTTAGTAGTTGACTTAAGTTTATTGCAATGTACTGTCCACCTACTCCTTTCCTTTGGATTCTTCTTACTATAAAATCATATAATATAAAATAATGGCACTGGACTTATAAGCATATATTGTCTGCTAAATGAACAAGCATATTGCATGGTGCATAGCCAGATAACAGTAGGCCAACTCATTCTGTTCTTCTGAAATCCATTTTCTTCATACCATAATGTTTCTTTAGACCTGACTAAAATAATGGATTTATTGTGACGGTGTATATTTAACTAATTTATTAGACTTTTTGAAATGTAGACGATACCAAGGGTGCACATCAGCGGCTTGTATGTGTGGAGGCCCGGAGATGCTAAACGTGTTTGTTAATTAACGGTCAATTACCGTGTGACCGGCAGTCTTTTCCATGGCAATAACCGGGTGACAAAATTTCATGACCACCAACTGCCGTACTCCCCACTCAGACCACTCCCAGACAGTCCTAGCAAAATTCTTGCTTGAGAAATTGCTCTTTGCTAATAAGCAATTTGTTTATTTTTGACCAATCACAGTAAGGTACTTAGTTGTTACCCAGAAATGATTTGATATTGAGATAAAAACTGCATTGGAACTTTTAATTATCTCAGGTTTGAGAAGAGGATCTACATCCCCCTGCCAGAGGAACACGCCCGCACCTTCATGTTCAAGCTCCACCTAGGCGCCACCCCCACCAGCCTCAACGACTCTGACTTTGTCACCCTGGGAAAGAAGACAGACGGGTACTCGGGGGCCGACATCAGCGTCATCGTCAGAGATGCGCTTATGCAGCCCGTCAGGAAAGTTCAATCAGCCACTCACTTCAAACGGGTACGTCTCCATAATGACGACCAGTGAACAACGTCTGTGTATTCTTCAGTGTTAATCTTTATATCAAGCTATGCAATTTTCTATTGAGTTTTGTTATTTTTAACACAATAAATTGCATTTGTTATTGAAGGTACGAGGGCCATTGAGAGACAATCCGAAAATCCTGGTAGATGACTTTTTGACCCCGTGCTCCCCGGGAGACCCGAACGGCATCGAGATGACATGGATGGAGGTCCCTGGGGAAAAGCTGTGTGAGCCAGTCGTTTGTATGGTGAGTGTGCAAAATTAAGTTATTAATATTATTCAGTTATCTGTTTCTCCGTCTCAATGGTAATGTTTTGGGGAAAACAAGATTGTTGAATAACCCTTGATCATGTCTCTCTCTTTATTCTTTGCAGTCTGACATGCTGAGGTCCCTGTCCAGCACGAAGCCAACTGTCAACGATCATGATTTGGACAAACTGAGAAAATTCACAGATGACTTTGGACAGGAGGGCTAAATGTGGCATTTTTGTTTTTACCAAAGCAAATATTATGATTGTATTAAAGTGTTCATTCTCCCCTTCAGGCTCTGTTGGCTCATCAGAAGTGTGCCACATGACTGCTCTACTCATAGAAATAGAATTACTAGAACAGACATCCCCATTTAAGTCAAATCTATTTCTATGGCTCTACTGAGCTTGACTATTGGCCACATAAGGGGTTAAACAAACGTGGATATTTTCTTAGATGCCCCCCATGTCCAAAGAATTACGGATCACTTCACTGCAAGATGTCTGAGGTAGACTTGATTGGTGGATGGAAAGCTGCATGGAAATGAAGAACCTTGGTGTTACATAGGCATATGTTCTGTGGAATCTGTTTAGCAGCATCTTGGCCCGAATCCTGACTTGAGAACAATGCTCAACTCAAACATTTGCATATGTCATGCTTTGAAGTCATTGGGAGTTTGATTCGAGTTCCCGATACAAGCTTGTTAACCAAATTAAGATGCTGCTTATTGTGCAGAGTGCTTATCTAACTTCCCCAATACATATCTAAGCTCAGTTTAAGTACCACTTGCCATCAGTTAAATTGCACCTCACTTGTCAGTGTAAGCACCCATATACTCTACTTATTTTTGTACACAAGAGAGAACTCCTTTTATAGTAGATACTTTATGGAGATGTTTGGCTCTTTGGTCTGGAGAGAATGAAATGTACAATGCATGCCATTTGTACTTTCAAAGGCCTTTGTAGTCTCAAGGTGGTGTAAAAGACATGGGTTTGGGTAGCTGAAGCACTGCAAATGTATTTGTCATTCTACATACACAAGATATTTGTGGGGCTTCGGCTAGGGTTAAAAGAACTACCGACAACAATCGGGATGGAAACGACATATTGTGTATATGTACCTTTTTTTCTTTTTTTTTCCAGGAAGGCTACTCTGGTTTGTTCATTGTCATTCTGATTTAAACTGTCAGGATCACCAAAAGTACTGGACCAGACACCTTATAGACTAGGATTCAATACTTTTCCCCCTGACCATCCACACCATACATATTTTTCTGTTACATATTGCTTATCTTCCCAACATGAACTACTGAAAAGAGATGCCTTTTGGAGATCCAGTCACACTGTCTAACAGTGCTGACAAAACAACGGGGCTAATACTTTTGTGAATGGAATTGTAGAGGTAACCTGAAATTGACATTTTAGGCACATAACAGCGTCATGTCCTTTTTGTTATGGCATTGGTGGAATGCAGCTCGCTTGAACTACCTTTTAAGATGTGGCAATGCGCACCATGTGCCTTCTGAAACAGGTTTAGGTAGTAAGAACATATACATTTGTTATTTTGTTTGGTTCATTTAAAAACGTGGAAGTTGATATCCAGAGGCACAGCTATATTGTGTGTTTTGTCATCGTTGTATTGAAATGTAATAGATTTGCACATTTCATGTAAACTCTTATCTTATATAGATTGTATTCTGAAGACAAGCCTTTCAAAGTGTTGGACATCTTTTGTGTTGTCTTTTTAACTCACTATAAAAGTGTAGAGAAACATACAGATATCATATACTGTATCAATCAGTGAGTGGAAAAGTCAATGTATATGGTTTTCTTTCCCATGCTTATGTAAATAAAAGTAATATTGAGAACATTTGACTTAAAGTATTGTCTCATGGTCCAGGTTGAGGATTCAAATGAATCTTTACAAATGCCAATATCCGTCATTGTAAATAAGACTGTTCTTAACTGACTTGCCTAGTTAAATACAGGTTAAACAAATATATATCTCATTTGACAACATTGAGGGGGATCTAGATCTGGCGATGGAGATAGTTATGTCGGTAGAATAAAATGGTTGCACCAACTATAAGGAAGTACACCATTGCATTTTGGGAAGTGTTGTCCTTAAACTGAGCAAACCTCGGTTAGGTGGCAGTTTGCTTCGTGGTTTAAAAACTACAAATACCTAGAACGGTGGTGAAATTGTCGCATCCGTTCAAAGTGCACAATACGACTTGTTTTGGTTCATATTGCAGCTAGGCAGGAAAATATCGTAGATCCAAGGTCCACCACGGCATTTTATCTTGGAAGCAAACCCTCTGACACGCTGCCAAATATACTGCTAGAAAACTCTGTGTTTCATCGCCACTCCTTTTGACAAGCGCAAGCCCCCGCGATTCGCCCCTACTGAGTCTAGAAGCTAACCGAACTGCCAGCTTCACCCATGTCCTCTGAGGAAGGTTTGAGTTCAACGATCACGGATTGGCTTTTCTTCAGTTCCTGGTGGCTCCTTTTGCCTTTCATTATGCTTCTAGTCGTTGTTGCATTCGTCGTTGCCTTCGTGTTGCTGTTATACATGATATCCCCTTTGATTAGCCCCAAACCTCTCAAATTAAATGGGGCCCACGTCGTGGTAAGTGCTCATTGCCATAACTAGACAACGGTATCATATTCAGACTTGCTAGTTAAAAACAAGGTACTATGTTAGCTACGTTGCATTGCATAACCATTGTACCGTAGATTTTATAGGGTGTTGCAGGTGAAGGTGTTTCGTAACGGCGCTTGCACACGCCCACAATTAATTGATAGCTTGTAACAGAGTTGACAATGTATCGTCTTTTGCAACATGTTGCAAGCTAAAAGTGAAAACTCTAGTATGGCAATAAGTAGGCCAGCCAGTCAATGACACTCAATTTCGTAGAAATGACTATACGTTTTAGCAGAAACACATGTACTAACTTGAAAAAAAGCTACATTCTAATGACCTACTGTATATACTGTAAGTTGGACTTTGACGCTAGGGGACCACCCCTTGTATTTAACTTTTTAAGGGGAATGACCCTCTCTCACCTGCCACCACCTTTCAACCCACAGGTCACTGGAGGTTCCAGTGGAATAGGAAAAAGCATTGCTATGGAGTGCTACAGACAAGGAGCCTTCATCACACTAGTGGCAAGAGATGAGGTGAGTAGAAATCCACTTCAAATCAACATCCTTGCAGGGCTCTACAGTGCAACCATTTTACTTGCATATGCGGCTAAATATTTTGCTGTGACCTGGAACTTTTATTTAGGAACACTAGTGCGCCTAGAAAAATTAAGGATTCTAGCTTGTTTACGTCAAATATGTTTTATTGTGCTCCAAAATGTCTACATTTCCCAATTTAGGCGCACACATGCTTCGTATAATTATATACACTACCGTTAAAAAGTTTGGGGTCACTTAGAAATGTCCTTGTTTTTGAAAGAAAAGCAAAAACAATGTGTCCATTAAAATAACGTGAAATTGATCAGAAATACAGTGTAGACATTGTTAATGTTGTAAATGACTATTGTAGCTGGAAACTGCACATTTTTTATGGAATATCTACATAGGTGTACAAAGGCCCATTATCAGCAACCATCACTCCTGTGTTCCAATGGCACGTTGTGTTAGTTAATCCAAGTTTATCATTTTAAAAGGCTAATTGATCATTAGAAAACCCTTTTGCAATTACGTTAGCACAGCTGAAAACTGTGTTCTGATTAAAGAAGCAATAAAACTGGCCTTCTTTAGACTAGTTGAATATCTGGAGCATCAGCATTTGTGGGTTTGATTACAGGCTCAAAATGGCCAGAAACAAATAACTTTCTTCTGAATCTCGTCAGTCTATTCTTGTTCTGAGAAATGAAGGCTAATCCATGCGAGAAATTGTCAAGAAACTGAAGATCTCATACAACGCTATATAGTACTCCTTTCACAGAACAGTGCAAACTGTCTCTAACCAGAGTAGAAAGAGGAGTGGGAGGCCCCGGTGCGCAACTGAGCAAGAGGACAAGTACATTAGAGTGTCTAGTTTGAGAAACAGACCCCTCACAAGTCCTCAACTGCTGACAGCTCATTAAATAGTACCCGCAAAACACCAGTCTCAACATCAACAGTGAAGAGGTGACTCCGGGATTCTGGCCTTCTAGGCAGGGTTCCTCTGTCCAGTGTCTGTGTTCTTTTGCCCATCTTAATCTTTTATTTTTATTGGCCAGTCTGAGATATGGCTTTTTCTTTGTAACTCTGCCTAGAAGGCCAGCATCCCGAGTCGCATCTTCACTGTTGACATTGAGACTGGTGTTTTGCGGGTACTATTTAATGAAGCTGCCAGTTTAGGACTTGTGAGGCGTCTGTTGGAACACAGGAGTGATGGTTACTGATAATGGGCCTATGTAGATATTCCATTAAAAAAAACGACAATTTCCAGATACAATATTCATTTACAACATTAACGGTGTCTACACTGTATTTCTAATCAATTTGATGTTATTTTAATGGACCAAAAAAATTGCTTTTCTTTCAAAAACGAGGAAATTTCGAAGTGACCCCAAACTTTTGAACGGCAGTGTAGATATATTTTTTTCAGCGCATCACTCAGCCAGCACATTTATCAATTATTCTTTAATTTCCTTTAGAGTAAATTGGTTCAAGCGAAAAAAGAAGTGGAGAAATGTGCCATTAATGACAAGCAGGTATGTATTATGTTGCTACAGTACATGTTTTGGGACAACGTGGATGAAGGACAATGTTTTTGTTGTTCTTGTTTTTCTTTGGGGGGGGGGGGGGGGGGCAAGAAAATCATTGAATGTTGACCTGGATGATCTCATTAGCAACTCACTTGACCGCTGACTGTTTTGGAATTTGTATTCCTCTTCCACTCAGGTGGTGCTCTGCATATCAGTTGACGTGTCCAAGGACTACAGACAGGTGGAAAGTGTGATTAAGCAGGTAAATCACAAGTGATAGGGGCCTTTTCCATCATATCAATTCCTAACTTTTTAATAATTCTCTGCAAGTAACAATATCAATATAATTTCATCCATCTAGTGCCAAGAAAAGCTTGGTCCGGTGGACATGCTGGTGAACTGTGCTGGGACGTCCTTCTCTGGGAAGTTTGAGGAGGTGGATGTGGAGCGCTTCAGAGTAAGTACTGGAACTAATGAGGTGAATAGACCGACAGGTCTGGAAGGGAGAACGCAGAAACCCAACTCCTTACAGTGTGTGCCTCAGAAAACCTTGATGTTGTGCCAAAATGAACATAATTTGAAACTAACTCTGAATAGGCAATGAGACAAGATGTTTCCCAGATTGAAGATTCAAAAGGTTTGATGTCTGTCCAAGGTGGAACCAAGGGTTCAGTTTAAAGGCAGCTAGTGAGCCAGAAGGTTAGATTGGATTGCAGTCTAGGTCTGCTGCAGATGTAATTGCAGTGGAAGAATGAGAGAGGGGTTTAATTCCAGACTGAAGAGGTGGCAGGTTTCTTCACTCTAGAGGGACAGTGAAGGGAAGGTACCAATACTGAAATAATGACCCAGGCAAAATTAGGTTGTGTGTACACGTTGCAAGTGTGTGTGCATGAAGGGATTATTCTGATACTAAGATAATAATCATGACCAATGGAAAATGTGATTGTGTGTGTGTTCCCCACATCCTAATGTATTTAATGTGCTTCATTAGCTTTCTTGGGGGGAACTGGGCTGTGCTGGTGCTGCTAGCTAGTTCCTTCTCATCCTGGCATTTCACTGCTGGTCACATGCCTCGTTAAGGGTCTGAAGTCATTAGACCTCACCCCATAGAAATGCTATTACCATGGAAACTGCTCAGAAATATAACAATTACCATGTCAGGAGGCTGTTTTCTCAAGTGAATACTCTGATAGTATGTATATTATTCAGTCTATGAGTAATAATATACCTTTTATTAATAATAATACATTCATAACTTTTTGTGATCCTTCCCTTGTCTATAACAGAGTATGATGGAGGTGAACTACCTGGGCAGTGTGTATCCCACACGGGCTGTAATCACCACAATGAAGGAGCGTAGGATGGGACGCATCATGTTTATCTCCTCCCAGGCTGGCCAGATCGGCCTGTTCGGCTACACAGCCTACTCTCCGTCCAAATTTGCCCTACGTGGTCTGGCTGAGTCCCTGCAGATGGAGGTGAGTAGTATACAATAGTTCCTTTTCCTGCCCACATTGGGGAACAATAGGTCAAATTCACAACATAAAAATGTGGATAAGTCTCTTTAAGGATGAAAGCACTCTTTCCTCTACTCGTCCCTGCAGATGAAGCCATATAACATTTATGTAACGGTGGCCTACCCCCCTGACACTGACACTCCAGGACTAGCAGAGGAGAATAGGACAAAGGTGAGTCTCCTCATGAAAAGGGGAAAGTGGAAACTCTCTCATATTTTGTCTTTTATTCTAACGCCTCATGTTATATTTTGTCTCTTTGTCCTTCCATAGCCTTTAGAGACTAGGCTGATCTCTGAGACATCTGGGGTGACTCAGCCCGAGCAGGTGGCTAAGATCGTTGTCAAGGATGCAGTGGTAAGACATTGCATTCTCAGCAAATGTCACTATGAAATTCAGCAGGCCTCAGGCCTACATAAAAACCTTCATCAATAAATACCTTCCAGTCAGAAACACAGAGAGAATTGCTCTCTAAAAGTGTGATAAAGCAGTTTTTCTGACGGTCATGTCTTTGTGCCCCCCACAGCAGGGGAACTTTAACAGCTCTGTGGGGCCTGACGGCTACATGCTCTCAGCTCTCACCTGTGGAATGTCACCAGTCACCTCCATCACAGAGGGCCTCCAGCAGGTAACTACAGGACAGGAACAGCACTGTCACTGTCCCACTACAACACACCCCAAATATTACTATTTTGGTAAACATGTGTTAACTGAACCTTAACTATCAACTTACAAAATGGCTTTGGTATCTATTACACATCTATTGTAACCATAGAGATAGAAATATGACAATTCTATGGTTATAACATAATAATAGATTGTCCCAAAACTGTCTGTTAGTGTCTAGAGCCCAAATTGTTAATGTGGCCTCTGATCTCTGTGCAGATTGTAACCATGGGGCTGTTCCGGACCATTGCTCTGTTCTACCTGGGGAGTTTCGACAGCATTGTGCGTCGCTGTATGATCCAGAGGGAGCAGGCCAAAGCAGCGGACAAGAGGGAGTAACAACCCCCCGCCTCTATCCTCCACTATTATAGCCACTGGAGAACTCACCCCAGCCAGCCCTCCTCTCCTCTCCTCTCTCCCCTCCATTCCTTAGAGGGCACAACCCTGGACAGGCTAAATGGCCAGATAGCTCGTGCGCCAGTGATAATACCGAAGTAAAGAAAATGGCGGGTGTCCTGTTACTTATTATGTAACACATACAATTCTTGGCACTCAATTGTTTGTCCACATTTTTTCATCATTCCAGTGATATTGTTTACTCAAGTGCTCTGTGAAACGTTTTAATTGTAACTGTATACCTGCTTTTATTGTTAAGGCTGCTTTACCCAAGGGTCTATGAGGGCAGACTAAACACTACTAGCTTGCTGTTAAAGTAGGCCTTGTCAACACCTGAAACGTTAGCCTACTTTTGGGCCACCCTATCCTCCTATTTTTTCCATGCAGAGTGGAAAGTAAGGGATTGCCAGTCTGACTGGTTATGTCAGCATGTTGACCTGCAATCCCTTCCCAAGAATCAGAAGAAACAAGAACACTAACTAACCATGTGTCATACAGACCATTTTGAGTAAGCTATCTTTATCACGTCAAACTACTGTTATTTTCACCAAATGTGTTCCTCCTTCCTTCCCAAGCTTTGCAGGCAAAGCTTCTCTTTATTCCCTCTGTGTCACCCTGTGCCCTTCCATGTGCTGCTTATGTAGAGTGATGTATTGGCCCGTGCTGTGGATGCATTAACAGAGCTTAGATGGGATTTAACAGTGATGAGAGGGGGCAAAGCAAAAATTTAAATTTGCTTCCCGGAAATTATCATCCAAGGCATTTTTAGGTAAAATGATTGTATGTGCAAGTACGAGAGAATGTGTGTGCTGTGTAGGAGCCGTGTGAAGAAGCCGAGGGAAAAGATTTTAATGCAGTGTTACAATGTGTTTAAATGACTGTACACTGACCAAACCTACTCCAGGGAGAAAGAGAAGCCATTGGACACTGGTGCTGGCTGGGGAAAAAAGAAAAACCTATATTCCTCTTATTTGCATGCCACTTTCACATTTTACTTGTGTTTCTTACCTGAGGTAGAAGCGGTATGTAAAAAGTAGGCATAGGACAGTTGTGCGATGTAGTATGAGAACAAATCCGCTAACATCTGATGCCAGCCTCATTCACTATTTCCTGTCTTCCTATGATGTCTTATCAGTTGTTGATCTCTGTGTATGTGTGATCTGTGCACATATTTTGCCACGTAGCATCCAAGTAGGGGTCTGTGATTTAAAGTGATGGGGTGGTGTCTAGACAAGGCGTGGGGTGTGACTCGCAGGTTCCAGCAAAGACCCTTCAGTCCTAGAGAGGGCACTAGAGCTCTATTTTATATAGCGGCCAAGAGATTAAGAGGGACTGGCAAACTCAGTCTGTGCAGAGCAACATGAAGGAACTATGTGTGCTATTGTACTGTCTAATTTTACATTTCATCCACAGTCACCGTGGACACTATCCTATACTCTCTTACTCTCTTAACTGAGTGTAATTTGTCTCAGTAAGTATTAACAGTTCCTTCCTGAAGTCCTCTAACTCCAAGCCTTTTAAACATCTCGTATTTACCTTACCTTCTTACCTTCTCAACATTCTGCTTATTGGGGAGAGAAAAGATAAAATGTGAACTCATGCAAGTCTTCCTTCCATCCATCAACTGTGGGGAGAATGTACTGAACTTTAATGCAAACCATAGGCTACGAATCAGAAAGTATACTTTTTTTTTATCCGCCAATATTTGAATGCCAAAATGTATTAAGAGACCATTTCTGTAAATGCAATGTAACTACTTGAGATTTATTTTGTTTGATGTTGCTGGTCTGTACTATCCTAGAAACAGTTTGTAGTTCAGCCAAGCACTACAATTGTGGGGACCCATTCCAAGCCTTAAGAGAGAACTACGAATGATGTTAATGCTAAAATAATGGAATTTATTCACAGAAAATAATGTGGCTTAAGCCGCTTGTGGTTTACCAGTTCATTCGATTTTTCTGCGAAAATGCCAACTGTTTTGGTGTATTTTCTTTGTCAATTTCAGTTTAGTTTTTGTACAAAAAGGCCTTACTCAAACCCAAAATAAGAAAGTGAGAACGGATGATTCAACTCTGAGGTTCTCATTTGACATTGGTTCAAGGCACATTTGTCACTGTCCAGCGCTTAGTTTGTCGATACCTGTCATTTCCTCATCTGTACATTGTTAGCTTTGACTCACTTTCATCTTTAGGTAGCAACACATATATGTTGAAGTTTATAGACATTTGATATAATATGTAGCTCATGGAAAAATATATTTTGTTTGAACACATTTTAAGCTTTGCAAATCACGCCTATGCTTACGATATGTTAAAACACTACAACAAGTTGTACCATTGTTAAACCGCTCACTCACACTCTAGTTTTCCCATTTGTTGGTGTTGTCCAGAGATATTTAAAAGAAGATTATAAAATGTTTAAGTACAGTGCTACTGAATATTATCATTCTGCTTGTGTTCCTATGTTATTGGTTGTGTTTCATTTTGTTTTGGCCAAATGTGTACGAATTTCACCTTGTGTGCCATTGAAAAGAAAAATGTAAGGAGTAGAACAATGTTGCTTTGTCTTATTTTCTTACATGATAAAACTAAATAAATAACTTTGGAAAATGACATTTCCTCTGCTAAATGCCCTCTGTTTTTGTCTGCTCTCAGTACTGTTGATGCAGGCCTTTTAAAACACAACTATGTTTAGTCTCCTATTGTTTTCAATAACTTTTGTGTGATTCTGTATAACCTATACTGTATGTGTAGCTGTGTTTGCTGAATTCTGACCTTACATTATTCAGTTGCTGAGGGTTGGACTATGGCTACAGTTGATCAATCCTGACTCCTGTGTATTCAGAAGCTGAGTGGAGTGGGTGTTCTGTGCCACTCCATACCATTATACAGTTTTGATGTACAGTAGGTGCGTGTTGGGGGGCAGGTGTTAAGTTTTACGTGTTCTGTTTGAGAAGGCTTTCATCTTCCATAATGGGAACAGAACAGCCTGGGCAGACACTAGCTATTGTATAGTGCCCTCAGATCAGCAGGAAGACTGCATGGGGATTTAGAGGCTGCGTTGCCCTGTCAGAGAATGTGTAGAAGATATAGGCAGGTAGAGAGACTGAGCGAGATATACACAGACACACTGGAAGAGAGAGAAAAACGCAGAGAACATCAAAATATATGTCCACCAATGAGATGGATGGATGTCCATAAGGATGCTAGATAAAAGCAGTCCCCTCATGGGGAATCAGAATGGTGTAGTCCTGTCTAGTAAGGGCTCAGCAATTATTAATCAGGCAGGGCTAAAGAAAGCAAGCTTGAAGCTCCCAATTCTTCAAATAAGGCAAGGTTCATCAATTTCTACAACTTGATCCGAATTGATAGGCTACTGTTTGTAATAGTTAAAATGGCTATTCATCATATTTCGAGCCATAAAATATTGGGGAAATGTTAGGGTTATAGCACCATTTTCTGCATTAGATAAGAATTAAAGGTTAAAATCCTATCATGCCTATCATGGCATAAATTTCTCTACAGATCAAACGTAACCAAATAGGAAGGACACATAGGCCTACTTGCAATTTCCAAATGCACAAGTGATAACTTTGTATGGGTGACGTAAGAAATACCTCACCAGCAAAGCAGCAAAGAATGTTCATCCAACCCTCAGTGTGTAGCTGGAACACAGGCAGCAATATTATTGTGGGATACAGTCTTCACTGCACAGTCCCTCGAAATGGCTCTCCGTACGCGTAACAAGGCGCTAGGATAGTTTGCGGTATCATATTCTGGATGCATGCGACGTTGATCTTCTCATGTGGTTTTTCGGTCATGTATTTATTTTTGTAGTGTAGGCTACATTATGTGCATATCGAGAATATTTGAATCTCTTCCGTATTTCTGGTTGTCTGGATTTGGGAGTCTACAGATAACACTAGCCACTTTTTGAGCAAGGCTTCGAATATTTCCTTTTGACAGCACAATTTGGGAAACATTTTGATATTCTTACGTGGATATACTTGGACTTTTTCACGGTTTCAGCCTAGTTGGGTGAAGGGACAGTTTTTCAATCCACGCACATCGCTCCCGTGTTTCGTTCTGCACGGTTCGATAGTATCCGATAAACTTGACCAGCGCCTTTTCTCAGAAATACACTTTTCGTTTGATCTGATGTATTGCGCGGAGCAGTGCATGTTTATAAGTACGATGTATTATTCTTAAAAACTAGGATTGTGGAGGTCATTATCAGTGCCAATCATAATGGCAAACGACGACAACCGCTGTATAGTGGAAAAGTACATTTGTCACAAACTCTTGAAAAGGGGATATGCGTGGGATTTCGAGAATGCCGAGGATGAGGAAGATGCTGATAATAATGGGTCGATGATTTCTCCTCCGCCTGGTTTGGCACGGCGGTGCCACGGGGCCAATAACGCCAGACCGGGCAGCGTCCCCCATCTTTCCAAACGGCTCTCCCAAACGGACCCGCATGCAGCTATTCACAGAGTTTTGCGTGAGGCCGGGGACGAACTCGAACGACTGTACCAGCCCGACTTTGCGGAGATGTCACACCAATTGTATCTCACGTCTTCTATGGCAGAAAGGAGATTCAGAGAGGTGATAGACGAGCTGTTCAGGGACGGGGTTAACTGGGGACGAATTGTCGCCTTCTTCGAGTTCGGGGGCACAATATGTGTGGAATGCGTGAACAAGGAAATGACGTCGCAGGTTGACCACATCGCCGGGTGGATGACGGAGTATCTAAATGGACCGCTGCACAGCTGGATTCAAGAGAACGGGGGATGGGTAGGTGTAATCTCTGCTTTGAATTGCCCGATATCACGTTGATTTATGCGTAGGCTAGGCTACATTACGCATGATGCGGTGGGAATGTCTGGATATTAACGATATCATATTTTAGTGTTCCTGATTTGATATTCAGGCTGTTTGTCTAGCATGTCTGGCCAATAAGATATTACAGTATCTGTCACACCTCCTCACGCTCTAAAGCCCGCCTCAGCCGACTGTAACCGACTGAAGTCAGAACACCTTACAAATATTGAGTTACACCCCCCATTTTGCCCTCAGAACGGACTCAATTCGTCGGGGCATGCTCTATAAAGTCTGAAAGCAGATGCTGGCCCATGTTGACTCCAATGCTTCCCACAGTTGTGTCAAATTGACTGGAAGGCCTTTGGGTGGTGGACCATTCTTGATACACACAGGAAACTCTTGAGCGTGAAAACCCAGCAGCATTGTAGTTTTTGAAACAAACCTGTGCGCCTGGCACTTACTACCCTAGCCCATTTAAAGGCACATACATATTGTGTCTTGCCCATTCACCCTCTGAATGGCACACATATACAATCCCTGTCTCAATTGTCTCAAGGTTTAAAAATCCTTCTTTAACCTGTCTCCTCCCCTTGATCTACACTGATTGAAGTGGATTTAACACGTGACATCAATAAGGGATCATAGCGTTCACCTGGATTCACCTGGTCAGTTTATGTCATGGAAAGACCAGGTTTTCATAATGTTTTGTACATTCGGTGTATATTATTATTATTATTGTTATGTTTATTATTGTGTCATTCACTTCTCTTTTTTTGACCAGCACTGTTTGAGCTCAGAGCATAAGAATTCCACTGTACCCTGCGATTACATCTACAACCCTGTGCATGTGACTAATAAACTCATCTATCTATCTATCTATCTATCTATCTATCTATCTATCTATCTATCTATCTATCTATCTATCTATCTATCTATCTATCTATCTATCTATCTATCTATCTATCTATCTATCTATCTATCTATCTATCTACAGTTAAAGTCGGAAGTTTATATACACTTAGGTTGGCGTCATTAAAACTCATTTTTCAACGACTCCACAAATTTCTTGTTAACAAACTATAGTTTTGGCAAGTCGGTTAAGACATCTACTTTGTGCATGACACAAGTAATTTTTCCAACAATTGATTACAGACAGATTATTTCACTTATAATTCACTGTATCACAATTCCTGTAGGTCAGAAGTTTACATACACTAAATTAATTGTGCCTTTAAACAGCTTGGAAAATTCCAGAAAATGAGGTCATGGCTTTAGAAGCTTCTGATAGGCTAATTGACATCATTTGAGTCAATTGGAGGTGTACGTGTGGATGTATTTCAAGGCCTACCTTCAAACTCAGTGCCTCTTTGCTTGACATCATCGGAAAATCAAAAGAAATCAGCCAAGACCTCAGATTTTTTTTTTTAGACCTCCACAAGTCTGGTTGATCATTGGGAGCAATTTCCAAACGCCTGAAGGTACCACGTTCATCTGTACAAACAATAGTACGCAAGTATAAACACCATGGGACCACGCAGCCATCAAACCGCTCAGGAAGGAGACGTGTTCTGTTTCCTAAAGATGAACGTACTTTGGTGCGAAAAGTGCAAATCGATCCCAGAACAACAGCAAAGGACCTTTTGAAGATGATGGAGGAAACAGGTACAAAAGTATCTATATCCACAGTAAAGCGAGTCCTATATCGACATAACCTGAAAGGCCGCTCAGCAAGGAAGAAGCCACTGCTCCAAAACCGCCATAAAAAAGCCAGACTACGGTTGGCAACTGCACATGGGGACAAAGATTGTACTTTTGGAGAAATGTCCTCTGGTCTGATGAAACAAAAATAGAACTGTTTGGCCATAATGACCATCATTATGTTTGGAGGAAAAAGGGGGACGCTTGCAAGCCAAAGAACACCATCCCAACCGTGAAGCACGGGGGTGGCAGCATCATGTTGTGGGGGTGCTTTGCAGCAAGAGGGACTGGTGCACTTCACAAAATAGATGGCATCATGAGGCAGGAAAATTATGTGGATATATTGAAGCAACATCTCAGGAAGTTAAAGCTTGGTCGCAAATGGGTCTTCCAAATGAACAATAACCCCAAGCATACTTCCAAAGTTGTGGCAAATGGTTTAAGGACAACAAAGTCAAGGTATTGGAGTGGCCATCAGAAAGCCCTGACCTCAATCCCATAGAAAATTTGTGAGCAGAACTGAAAAAGCGTGTGCGAGCAAGTAGGCCTACAAACCTGACTCAGTTACACCAGCTCTGTCAGGAGGAATGGGCCAACATTCACCCAACTTATTGTGGGAAGCTTGTGGAAGGCTACCCGAAACGTTTGACCCAAGTTAAACAATTTAAAGGCAATGCTACCAAATACTAATTGAGTGTATGTAAACTTCTGACCCACTGGGAATGTGGTAAAAGAAATAAAAGCTGAAATAAATAATTCTCTCTACTATTATTCTGACATTTCACATGCTTAAAATAAAGTGGTGATCCTAACTGACCTAAAACAGGGAATTTTTATTTGGATTTAATGTCAGGAATTGTGAAAAACTGAGTTTAAATGTATTTGGCTAAGGTGTATGTAAACTTCCGACTTCAACTCTGTCTATCTATCTATCTATCTATCTATCTATCTATCTATCTATCTATCTATCTATCTATCTATCTATCTATCTATCTATCTATCTATCTATCTATCTATCTATCTATCTATCTATCTATCTATCTATCTGTCTGTCTGTCTGTCTGTCTGTCTGTCTGTCTGTCTGTCTGTCTGTCTGTCTGTCTGTCTGTCTGTCTGTCTGTCTGTCTGTCTGTCTGTCTGTCTGTCTGTCTGTCTGTCTGTCTGTCTGTCTGTCTGTCCGTCCGTCCGTCCGTCCGTCCGTCCGTCCGTCCGTCCGTCCGTCCGTCCGTCCGTCCGTCCGTCCGTCCGTCCGTCCGTCCGTCCGTCCGTCCGTCCGTCCGTCCGTCCGTCCGTCCGTCCGTCCAACTAGCTAGCTAGCTAGCTAGGCTTGGTTAAACCTGCTATACTTCTGTTAAACACTGTACTGCTTTCACACATAGATGTCTGTGACACTATCTGCAGAGAACAGTCTGTACTGTAACCAGAGCTGATGAGGCACTAGTAGGACAGGACCATTATACAGTATCTGTCTCGCTCCACATCCGTGGCGGGACATAGCTGGACAGACACATGTCAGGGGAATGGGTGCCATCAAATTAATAGTATAGGCTACCAGCCCTCAGGCAAGACAGGACAAGAGATGAGGACCACTGTCAGAGATTCACATGACCCATAGAATCCTCCAACCAAAACAAAGTTGAGAGCCCCACACACACGCACGCACATGCACACACAATGCATTTATCATCTATCATCAAATAACTGAGCATGCATCACCAACTTCACATCCACAACAACCTCTGTTCTGTTTTTATTTTGTTCCTGCTATTTCCCCTCTGAAGATGAACAGCGTGGCCACTCCTTTACCACTGCTCTCTTCTACAGCTCAGCAGATATTAGGCCGAACTGCCAAAAAGTTGTCCCTAATTGACAAAAGTACTCTTAATGAGAACATAACATTTGTTTGCACCATTTCAGCTATTTAGCTGGAAGCAAGGTGGTAGAGGGGGGTGGGTATTGGAGGGGTGGAGGCTAATCAATGATTTATGCGGAGCATTTCATCTCTAAAGGAAGGAGCGTTTAACATTCCCCTTGAGTCTCGTCTGCCCCTGAAGGTGGCAGGTTGTGCTACATATCAAAGGGAAGCACGGAGAGGATAGAGGGGCCTCCAGGATTACAGAACCACAGACTACAGCCAGCCTGTATGTATATTTAACATGTAACATGCACTCTCCAGTGCATTTTGGTTCAGTTGGAGCCCTTTTGTCTCTTTTGAAACCTGGGATGACGGGATCCGGCTGTGGCTGCCGTGTGTGTCTGTGTGTTAGAGGTCTCTGGAGCCTGTATACCCGACTACCCGTCTCACTATGTACTGTTGTATGTAGGTCAGCATAGACAGTAGTGTTTCAAGGCTGAGGCGACAGGATATTCATGCGCTATATCTATGAGAACTGAAGGGCACGGAATCTTTTAATCCGAAGGTTAATTCCATATTATGGGAAAGTATATGCAACCAATTCTCTGTGTCATTTTGCCAGGGACTTGTGATAAGTGACCAAATTGAACATCCCCCCCAAAAATTGTCTGTGATGTAAGTGAGCCTCAGATGACATGCCAGAAACAATTAATTAAATGTGTTTGTCACTTAAAATATCAATTAATCGCTGAGTAAACGACGGGTCTAAATGAATTGTTTACGAGTGAACTTCAGTAATCGTAAAGATTGTGCAAAAGAAGAGAAAGGAGAGCAACATCATTGCCATGGATGAAACAGCCCACTGGGCACAGACCTCAGTTCAACGTCTAGTTTTGATTTACATTTGGTTGAGTTGCCAACTAACATGAATTCAACGTGAAATCAACCAAAAATGTCACCTGTCATTGGATTTAGGTTGAAAGTTGGGTGAAAAAAAGACGAAATTCCCTTACGTTGATGACTTCTTGTAAATCCAAGCAGTTTTCTACGTTGGTTCAACATCATCACATTCACTTTTTTGGTATAAATTGCATGGAAACAATGTTGATTCAACCAGTTTTTGCCCAATGAGAGCAGTGTGGTTTGAAATGATCAGCTCGACAAGATGGTCTCACGTGAGGAAAATTCAACGTTTGTCCAGGGAGGGATAAATGTCTATGAGTGGAGTGAAAGTAGGTAACAGTTGTTAATACAGAAAACGCTTGATGGTTAAGCATTAAAAAATGTACGGTTAACTTGCCCCTATTGGACGGTATTGAAGGCATCTCCCGAGGTCCTGTGGAAAAGGGACCTGGACAAACGCTGAGTACTGAAGTCTATCTGTTGTGGTTGCATTGCAACTATGGGGGATAAAAGGCGCAACAAGGTGCAATGAGTGAAAGAATGTATGATAGGCAGCCTTGTCTTTTTTAAGTAAATGTTGTGATTTTTTAACCATTCCTGAACCTGTGACCAGAAACAAGCTACATAGGGGCAATACCAGAATAAATTATCTAGTGATTCTCTCTCTTCGCAGCGAAATCTACAGAGCTGAGATTGTTGTATGCCGCATATATATATATATATATATATATATATATATATATATATATATATATATATATTATACACTGCTCAAAAAAATAAAGGGAACACTAAAATAACACATCCTAGATCTGAATGAATGAAATAATCTTATTAAATACTTTTTTCTTTACATAGTTGAATGTGCTGACAACAAAATCACACAAAAATAATCAATGGAAATCCAATTTATCAACCCATGGAGGTCTGAATTTGGAGTCACACTCAAAATTAAAGTGGAAAACCACACTACAGGCTGATCCAACTTTGATGTAATGTCTTTAAAACAAGTCAAAATTAGGCTCAGTAGTGTGTGTGGCCTCCACGTGCCTGTATGACCTCCCTACAACGCCTGGGCATGCTCCTGATGAGGTGACGGATGGTCTCCTGAGGGATCTCCTCCCAGACCTGGACTAAAGCATCCGCCAACTCCTGGACAGTCTGTGGTGCAACGTGACGTTGGTGGATGGATCGAGACATGATATCCCAGATGTGCTCAATTGGATTCAGGTCTGGGGAACGGGCGGGCCAGTCCATAGCATCAATGCCTTCCTCCTCCATGTGCCATGGAATCGGTACATCGAAAATCTCCTCCCATTTATTTTGCAACCTGTATAGCGCAGCTGTCAACATTTTTGTCCTCAAATGAAACTAGTATATTTTTCTATTTATGCCAATTGCTTTCAGCCAATTTGTATCTTTAATATATGGCAGGAAAACAAGTTCCCTACCTTCTCCCTTTCCATTTGCCTCCTCCATTTTTGTGGTAATGTTGCAATCAGTTGGTTATACATCTTGATTGAGCAGACATTCCCATATATTTTCGATAGCTGCTGATGTGACATAACTCCACCGTTTATATTCATACTATAATTAATAAATATAATTTTTTTTTATTAATCAGTATATTTGAGTTTAACAATAACATTTGTTATAATATTTGTTCTATCTTTTCTTGAGGATAAAACTGAAATTGTAGCCAGCTTTGTATGGCTTGTTTAAGAAAGGGCGATACTTTAAACCAAATTTCATTTTCAATCAGTCGGAAATGAGAAATTGTAATCTGTATAAATGAAAAAGGCAATTTTTGAGCAACGGGATGAGCCTTTCTTAATAATCTACTGGAGAACCATTTTGGGTTTAAGTATAATTTATGTATGAGTGAAGCTTTTAGTGAGAGGTTTAAAGCTTTAATATTTAATCATTTTAGCCCCCCAAACTCCTATTCATTATATAAATAGGCACGTTTAATTTTGTCTGGCTTAGCATTCCAAATAAAATGAAATATATTTTGCTCATATGATTTAAAAAACGAGTCGTCTGGAGTAGGCAGTGCCATTAGTAAGTAAACTGTGATAGGACCAAAGAGTTAATCAATGTGATTTTTTAAATTGACCTCTCCATGGTTGAGGGAATTATCTATTTTTGCAAATTTTCTATTGAAATTGATTGTGGTAAGTTCATTTATATTTTTTGAGATGTGAACACCAAGTATGTCTACTTCACCATATACCCACTTTATTGGTAAACTACGAGGTAGTGTAAACGCTGTGTCTTAAGATTGCTGGATCAAATCCCGAGTTGACAAGGTAAAAATCTGTCGTTCTGCCCCTGAGCAAGGCAGTTAATCCACTGTTCCCCGGGCAACGAATACGTGGATGTCGATTAAGGCAGCCCCCAGCACCTATCTGATTCAGAGGGGTTGGGTTAAATGCGGAAGACACATTTCAGTTGAATACATTCAGTTGGACAACTGACTTGGTATCCCCCTTTCCCTTTTAATGATCCAATACGTAATATGGTACACTTGTCATAATTAGGTTTTAGTCCAGAGAGTCTAGAAAAGTGATCAAGATCTTCAATGAGACTGTGCAGGGATCCAGATTGAGGACTAATGAAAAAACTTGAGTCATCAGCATACATTGACACTTTTGTTTTTATCCCCTGAATTTCTAACCCCTTGATGTTCTTGTTGGATCTAATTTTAATAGCTAGCATTTCAATGGTCATAATAAATAGATATGGAGACAACGGACAGCCCTGTTTTATTTATCTTAAAAGCTCAATACTTTCTGAGAAGTAACAATTATTTACTATTTTACATATTCGGTTGCTGTACATAACTTTAAACCATTGTATAAGAGATTCACCGAAATTAATGTAATCCAGCCATTTATATATAAGTTCTAGTCGTACTTTATCAAATGCCTTTTCAAAATTTGCTATGAAGACCAGGCCTGGTATCTTTGATGTTTCATAATGTTCAATTGTTTCAAGTAATTGTCGTACATTATCTCCAATATATCGTCCATGTAAAAAACCTGTCTGATCAGGATGAACAATATATGGTAAGACCTTTTTTATTCTATGTGCTATGCATTTCGCCAGGATTTTTGCATCACAACATTGAAGTGGTAGAGGCCTCCAGTTTTTGAAATGGACTGGATCTTTATACTTACAGTACCACCTGGGTCCTGTTTTAGTAGTAATGAAATCAGACGTTCTTGTTGAGTACCTGAAAGTCTACCATTTTTATAGGAGTAATTAAAACATGCCAATAATGGATCTTTGAGTACATCAAAAAAGGTCTCATATACCTCTACTGGTACCATCAAGCCCTGGTGTTTTTACAGACTGAAAATATTTAATTGCCTCAAAAAGTTTTTTCCACTCTTCTGTAAGTTGGCCTTCGCAGAGGTCTTTCTGTAAATGTGTTAATTTTACATTATTATTATTAGAAAAGAAAACCTTACAGTTAACATCATTCAGTGTAAATGGAGGAGACTGAAAAGAAAACATATGCTTAAAATATTTTGCTTCCTCTTTCAAAATATAATTTGGTGAATAATGGATGAGTCCATCATTTGTAACAAGATTCTGTAAATTATTTTTGGTAGCTTTTCTATGTTGAAAATTCCAGATTCTTTTGTTGCATTTTTCTCCATTTTCCATCCGATTAGCTTTATTTTTGTAATACATTACACTTGATCATTCTTGAATAAGTACCACCAATTATTTTTGTTTTTCTGCTAACTTATTTTGTGCCTCTATAATACAGTTTCCATTACCATCTACCTGCGCTGTTATTTGTTCTATTTCCTTTATTAGTCTCATCTCTTTTGACCTAAATTAATGATGAGTATTGTATTGTATTGAATGGTACATTTAAAAGTGTCCCATACAATAAGGGGATCTGCTGTACCTATGTTGTGGAGAAAAAAGTCAATTATGAATTATTTTGTCTAAGTTAAGAACAAATTGTCATCCAATAGGCTTTATCCCAATCCACATGGAAATTCTGTAAGAGTTACTGTGTACGGAGGCCAATTAGATGGTGGTCCGATCGCATTCAGTCTCCTATTAATACTTATTTATTTTTTATTTTTTTACTTTTGATGCTAGTTTGTGCCCATAGGTGACGTTGTTGCCGGTGATGTCTGGTGTGGACCTGCCTTACAACAGGCCTACAAGCCCTCAGTCCAGCCTCTCTCAGGCTAATGCGGACAGTCTGAGCACTGATGGAAGGATTGTGCGTTCCTGGTGTAACTTGGGCAGTTGTTGTTGCCATCCTGTACCTGTCACGAAGCTGTGATGTTCGGATGTACCGGTCCTGTGCAGGTGTTGTTACACGTGGTCTGCCACTGCGATTACGATCAGCTGTTCCTCCTGTCTCCCTGTAGAGCTGTCTTAGGCGTCTTACAATTTATTGCCCTGGCCACATCTACAGTCCTCATGCCTCCTTGCAGCATGCCTAAGGCACATTTACACAGATGAGCAGGGACCCTGGGCATCTTTCTTTAGGGGAACTTGACCATAATAAATAAATACATACAGTTGAAGTCAGAAGTTAACATACACTTAGGTTGGAGTCATTAAAACTTGTTTTTCAACCACTCCACAAATTTCTTGTTAACAAACTATAGTTTTGGCAAGTTGGTTAGAACATTTACTTTGTGCATGACACAAGTAATTTTTCCAACAATTGTTTACAGACAGATTATTTCACTTATAATTCACTGTATCACAATTCCTGTAGGTCAGAAGTTTACATACACTAAATTAATTGTGCCTTTAAACAGCTTGGAAAATTCCAGAAAATGAGGTCATGGCTTTAAAAGCTTCTGATAGGCTAATTGACATCATTTGAGTCAATTGGAGGTGTACGTGTGGATGTATTTCAAGGCCTACCTTCAAACTCAGTGCCTCTTTGCTTGACATCATGGGAAAATCAAAAGAAATCAGCCAAGACCTCATAAAAACAATTGTAGACCTCCACAAGTCTGGTTGATCATTGGGAGCAATTTCCAAATGCCTGAAGGTACCACATTCATCTGTACAACCAATATTAAGCGAGTATAAACACCATGGGACCACGCAGCCGTCATACCGCTCAGGAAGGAGAAACGTTCTGTCTCCTAGAGATGAACGTACTTAGGTGTGAAAGTGCAAATCAATCCCAGAACAACAGCAAAGGACCTTTTGAAGATGATGGAGGAAACAGGTACAAAAGTATCTATATCCACAGTAAAACAAGTCCTATATCGACATAATCTGAAAGGCCTCTCAGCAAGGAAGAAGCCACTGCTCCAAAACCGCCATAAAAAAGCCAGACTACGGTTGGCAACTGCACATGGGGACAAAGATTGTAATTTTTGGAGAAATGTCCTCTGGTCTGATGTAAGAAAAGCCCTGACCTCAATCCCATAGAACATTTGTGGGCAGAACTGAAAAAGTGTGTGCGAGCAAGGAGACCTACAAACCTGACTCAGTTACACCAGATCTGTCAGGAGGAATGGGACAAAATTAACACAATTTATTGTGGGAAGGTTGTGGAAGGCTACCCGAAACGTTTGACCCAAGTTAAACAATTTAAATGCGATGCTACAAAATACCAATTGAGTGAATGTAAACTTCTGACCCACTGGGAATGTGATGAAAGAAATAATAGCTGAAATAAATTATTCTCTCTACTATTATTCTGACATTTCACATTCTTAAAATAAAGTGGTGACGCTAACTGACCGAAGACAGGGAATTTTTACTTGGATTAAATGTCAGGAATTGTGAAAAACTGAGTTTAAATGTATTTGGCTAAGGTGTATGTAAACGTCCGACTTCAACTGTATAGTTTTAGAATCTCAGTGGGTCCCTCAACTTACTGTTGAGAGTTAGAATAGTAGAATACACAAGTTGCAATTTCAACATTTGGTTGTGCATCAGCAGTTTTTCTCATGTTATGTTAGTCACTGACAGTCACTCAATTAGCAATGTCAGCTAACAATTTTTTGATTGTTAGGTTAGTCTAGCCAGCTATCTAAACTTATAGTAATCATGGCCGAATACTGACTGGTCACACTGAGCATGTGCCGAGGGGCCCTGGCCTACAGGGGGCTCCCATTGGTTTTGTTAGTCACTCTCACTCAGACATCATCATTGTCTTGGATTTCTTTTTAGATTTGCAGAAAATTTGCTTTAAAGCTGTACATTTTCTCTTTCTGCCCTATAGCAAAATGAGTAGAATTGCAGAAAGCTTGCTTTAAAACGGCAAAATATACTCTACTCCCCGTGGTAAAATGTGTAGAATTGAAGGAAATTAACTTAAAAGGTGCAATATGCAGAAATCGCTCCGCCATTTCCTGGTTGCTAAAATTCTAATAGTTCGCCTAATTTCAGTTTGTGACTACTACAAGTGTAGTAGACAGTCATTGTACTATTTAAACTTCTGTGAAATATCTTTTCAATAACCCCAAATTATAACGACACAAGGCGAGACCTAGATGCAGACACAGGAGGCAGATGGTTTGAGCTCTGGTATTTATTATAATCCAAGGGATCGACAAAAGGCAGGTCGGGGACAGGCAAGAGTTCATAGCCAGGGCAGAGTCCAAAACAGTACAGGGCGGCAGGCAGGCTCGAGGTCAGGGGCAGGCAGAGTGGTCAGGCAGGCGGGCTCAGAGTCAGGACAGGCAAGGGTCAAAACCAGGAGGACGAGATAAGAGAGACTGAGAAAAACAGGAGCTGAGAGAAAAATGCTGGATGACTTGGCAAACAAGACGAACTGGCACAGACAGACAGAAAACACAGGTGTAAATACCCAGGGGATAATGGGGAAGAAGGGTGACACCTGGAGGGGGGTGAAGGACAGGTGAAACAGATCAGGGTGTGACAGTACCCCTCCCCTCTAAGGCGTCCTACCTGGGTGCATACCTGGTTGACCGGGGTGCCTGCAGTGGAAGTCAGCAATGAGGGCTGGGTCCAGGATGTCTCTAGCGGGGACCCAGCACCTCTCCTCCAGGCCATAACCCTCCCTGTCAACCAGGTACTGGAAACCCCTGCCCCGCGGTCGAACACTCAGGAGGCGTCTCACCGTGTATGCCGGATGGCCATTGATGACACGGGGCAGAGGGGTGGGCCTGGAAACAGAAGACAAAGGGCTGTGAGACACGGGCTTAATCCTAGACACATGGAACGTAGGGTGAATACGGAGGGTACGGGGTAACAAAAGACGAACAGCAGTGGAACTAAGGACTCTAGAGATGGGGAAAGGGGTAAAGAAATGGGGGGAAAGTTTGCGGGACTCCACCCAAAGAGGTGGACTCCTCCAGTGCCATCTTGACCACCAGGAGTTCTTGGTTACCCACGTCGTCTGCAGTTGAGACGATGGGACAGGAAGGCACAGAAAATACGATGTGGGTAACCAAGAACTCCTGAGCTTTTGGTCCTGGGCGGATCGCTGGGACAGGATAGCCCCCACTCAAACGTCAGAAGCATCGACCACAACCACAAACTGACGGGACGGGTCCGGATGGACGAGGATGGGGGCTGTAGTGAACCGATGCTTCAGGTCCACAAAGGCTCTGTCAACCGCTGGGGACCATGTGAACGGTGCCTTGGGAGAGGTGAGTGCAGAGAGGTGGGCCGCCAGGGTGCTGTTGCCACGAATGAAACGGCGGTAGAAATTGGCAAATTCCAGGAAACGTTGTCGCTGCACCCTGGACGTAGGTTGGGGCCAATCCACTACTGCTTTCACCTTTTCCGGGGGTCCATCTGGACATTTCCTTTAGAGATGACATATCCCAGAAAGGAGAGGGTAGAACAGTTGAACTCGCATTTCTCCGCTTTCACAAATAACTGGTTCTCCAGGAGGCGCTGAAAGACTTGTCGAACATGGAGGATGTGTTCTTGGGCAGAACAGGAAAAAAACAGGATGTCATTGAGGTAGACGAACACGAAACGATTTAACATGTCCAAACGGCATTTAACAAGTCCAAATGTCATGACCAGGTACTCATAATGTCCACTTGCAGTGTTGAAGGCTGTCTTCCACTCATCCCCTTCGCGTATCTAAACCAGGTGGTAGGCATTCCAAAGACCCAGCTTGGAGAAGATGGTAGCCCCCTGGAGAGGTTCGAAAGCCGAGGAGAGGAGTGGTAGGGGCTAACGATTCTTGATCATTATGTCATAAGGCCCCGGTAGTCAATGCACGGACGCAGGGTCTTGTCCTTCTTTTCCACAAAGAAAACCCTGCGCCGGCAGGAGAAGCAGAAGGATGGATGCCTCCAGTAGCCAGAGAATCCTCATTATACTCCTCCATGGCCTTGGTCTCCGGACCGGATAGGGAATATAGCCGACCATGAGGCGGTGTGGTGCCTGGGAGAAGGTCAATGGCACAATCATAGGGACGATGCGGGGGAAGAGAAATAGCCCGTGCCTTGCTGATGACTTCCAGGAGGTCATGTTACTCTGTGGGGATGGCAGAGAAATCTGAGGCTTGACTTAAGCCCTGAGGAGAACGTCTCGGGGAAGGCTGCACTGCTTTGAGGCAATGGGAATGGCAGAACGGACTCCAACCCAGGATGGAACTCGTGGTCCAGTCAATAACGGGGTTGTGTTTTTGGAGCCAAGAATATCCCAAAAGAACAAGAACATGGGGTATTCAATGAGGAGTTGCTGTATAGCCTCACTGTGATTCCCTGAAACCCGCAGATTAACAGGAACAATGCTGTGGGTAACTCTTCCAATGGAGCGGCCATCCAGTGCTCTAGCGTCCATGGGAACAGAGAGGAGTTGAGTGGGGATACCTAATTCAGAAACTAAGGTAGCATCCATAAAACTCTTATCCGCCCCAGAGTCAGTGAGCACCCGAAGAGATTTAGACTGGTCTCCCCACAGCAGTATCACAAAAAAGGGAGTGCGGGTGATGGGAATTAGAGGATTCCCAGTCTGGCTCCCCAGAGTACTTGTACCTACTAAAGAAATAGGTCTCTTAACCGGACAGGTGGCTATATAAGGGAATCGAGGTCCAATGGTAACTCCCACGCTGTGAGCTCGTGTTTTATTTCCTCCGACAGTCCGTGAAGGAAGGTATCGAACAGAACCTCTGGATTCCAGGGACTCTCGGCGGCCAATGTGCAAAACTCTACCGCATAGTCTGCCACACTACGGGAGTTCTGATGTACCTTCAGTAGTTTTTGGGCCGCCTCTCTCCCGGGCACCGGAGAATCGAATACCTTCATCACCTCCGCCATGAAATCTTCCAGGTTATGACAAATGGCGGATTGTTGCTCCCAAACGGCCGTCACCCAGGAGAGTGCCCTTCCGGACATTAGCGTAATTAGATACGCTATCTTCGATCGATCCGAAAGGAACGAAGATGGCTGTAGCTCAAAACTGAGGGAGCACTGGGAAAGAAATGCCCGGCAGGTTCTAGGATCACCAGCATATCACTCCGGAGGAGGTAAGCGGGGTTCTTGGGGAGCCAGGGTAGGCTGAACAGACCCACCACTAGTAGGGAAGTTACTGAGTGGCTGGGAGGTCTCAGATGTGGTGTGCTGCTTGCGAGCTAATTCACGGAATTGCTCCGTCAACGCCTTGAACCCCAGGTCGTGGCGTTCCGCCAGAGATCGGAACCCTTCCATCAGGTTCTGAAGTAGCTCCTCCTCTCCTAATGGTAGCTCCCTGCAGGGAGACAGTGTGATGGAGCTGGTCCAAGTCTGCTGGGTCAGTCATGGCCAGTTCGTACTATAACAACACAAGGCAAGTCCCAGACAGAAAACACAGGTATAAATACCCAGGGGATAATGGGGAAGAAAGGTGACACCTGGAGGGGGGTGGAGACAAGGACAAGGACTGGTGAAACAGATCAGGGTGTGACACAGATATTGTATTTTCAGCTGTTTAAAGCTTGTGTACAAAACTGAAAGTATAAGACTCAAAAATGAAAAGCTGTGCAAAGCTGTCATCAAGGCAAAGGGTGGCTACTTTGAAGAATCTCAAATGTAAAATATATTTAGATTTTTTGTAACACTTTTTTGGTTACTACATGATTCCATGTATGTTATTTCATAGTTTTGATGTCCACTATTATTCTACAATGTAGAAAATAGTACAATAAAGAAAAACCCTGGAATGAGTAGGTGTGTTCAAACTTTTGACTGGTAGTGTGTATATACCGCTTCTAAGACTTGCTTTCAATGAGAATGACAGATCTATAACTCACATTTCTATATGAATTTGGTTTGGTCACCCAAAAAGTGACATATTGCAGCTTTAAAGAGATTATCCGGTACTTGTGTATACTTTTTAGCCAGTAGTTCTGAAAGTAGCACTCATGAGCCAAAAGTGGTCCCCAAAAATTGCGTACCACGTCACATATTGTATGCGCAGATATGTGCACCACCTCATTGCTCAATCTCTCTCTGATGTATCCTCTGAGCCATTGAGCCTGCTCTGCAACCTCATTGGATAACGCTGGGCAGGCCTCTCAACTGCGAGGGACAGCTAGAGGGCTGGCCCATGTGGGGGGAAATGTACAGAAAATGGCGCGGCACAGCTTCAAGAAATCAGTCACTGAAGTAATTTACAGTAATTCTGCTCATAGATTATGCACGTATGACCCACACATTGACACATCCTGCCCAAAGCGGGAGCATGTCTTTACATTTTTCTCTCTGCCATCAAGTGGGGGACCACTCAAATCTCTCTTAGGGTCCCCAAAAGGCTAGGGGCCGGCTCTGCTCTCAAAGATCAGGTATACTTGAGAACATTTCAGTCTTCATTAGGTATGTTCTAAAGGTTATACAACCAATATGGAATATTAACTATCAGAGGTAGTAAATCAAATCAAATCAAATGTATTGGTCACTTACACATGTTTAGCAGATGTTATTGTGGGTGTAGCGAAATGCTTGTGCTTCTAGCTCCGACAGTGCAGTAATATCCAACCGTTTCACAACATATACCCAAAATACATGTAAATCTAAGTAAGGAATGGATTAAGAATATATACATATAAACTCAGCAAAAAAAGAAACGTCCCTTTTTCAGGACCCTGACTTTCAAAGATAATTCGTAAAAATCCAAATAACTTCACAGATATTCATTGTAAAGAGGTTAAACACTGTTTCCCATGCTTGTTCAATGAAACAAACAATTAATGAACATGCACCTGTGGAACGGTCATTAAGACACTAACAGCTTACTGACGGTAGGCAATTAAGGTCACAGTTATGAACTTAGGACACCAAAGAGGCCTTTCTACTGACTGAAAAACACCAAAAGAAAGATGCCCAGGGTTCCTACTCATCTGTGTGAATGTGCCTTAGGCATGCTGCAAGGAGGCATGAGGACTGCAGATGTGGCCAGGGCAATAAATGGCAATGTCCTTACTGTAAGACGCCTAAGACAGCGCTACAGGGAGACAGGATGGACAGTTGATCGTCCTCACAGTGGCAGACCACGTGTAACAACACCCGCACAAGATCGGTACATCCAAACATCACACCTGCGGGACAGTACAGGATGGCAACAACAACTGCAGAGTTACACCAGGAACGCACAATCCCTCCATCAGACTGTCCGCAATAAGCTGAGAGAGGCTGGACTGAGGGCTTGTAGGCCTGTTGTAAGGCAGGTCCTCACCAGACATCACCGGCAACAACATTGCATATGGGCACAAACCCACCGTCGCTGGACCAGACAGGACTGGCAAAAAATGCTCTTCACTGATGAATCGTGGTTTTGTCTCACAAGGGATGATGGTTGGATTCGCTTTTATCGCTGAAGGAATGAGCGTTACACCGAGGCCTGTACTCTGGAGCGGGATCGATTTGGAGGTGGAGGGTCCGTCATGGTCTAGGTCACAACATCATCGGACTGAGCTTGTTGGCATTGCAGGAAATCTCAACGCTGTGCGTTACAGGGAAGACATCCTCCTCCCTCATGTGGTACCCTTCCTGCAGGCTCATCCTGACATGACCCTCCAGCATGACAATGCCACCAGCCATACTGCTCATTCTGTGCGTGATTTCCTGCAAGACAGGAATGTCAGTGTTCTGCCATGGCCAGCAAAGAACCCTGATCTCAATCCCATTGAGCATGTCTGGGACCGGTTGGATCAGAGTGTGAGGGCTAGGGCTATTCCCACCAGAAATGTCCGGGAACATTCAGGTGGCTTGGTGGAAGAGTGGGGTAACATCTCACAGCAGAAACGGGCAAATCTGGTGCAGTCCATGAGGAGGAGATGCACTGTGCTGAAAATTAACACAGTTAACACAGGACGTTTCTTTTTTTGTTGAGTTTATGTCAGAGCCACATTGGACTAAGATACAGTAGCATAGTATAGAATACAGTATATACATATAGTATAGGGTCACCAACAGTGAATAGGGAACATTGTGCTATTGTGTGTCTGAGACTGAGGTAAATCCAGCTGCATGTTGATGTTTTCCTTTCCTCTAAAAACAGAGAGAAGTGGAAAGCTAATTAACCTAATAGTGACATTAAGATACATGAGGGTGGTGTGGAAAACCTCACCATCAGCATGCTTCCTGTTATTTTGAAGACAGTCTCAAAGCTCTAAATAAGTAAGTCGCTGGCCGTTGTTGAGTCTGGGAATCAGGGAATCACTGGTGCATGAGCCGAATATAATACTTTTCCCAAAACAAAAACTATCTGTCTCATCAGAAAGAACAAGGTCTCAATTGTTTGTAATCCGTCTGTGTTGGGATGGCTCACATTGTTGTGATGATTACTCCCCCACACACCAAAACTCCTTAAGACTCACCCTGGTGCCTGTAGGCATATCGCTCATACGTTTGTGTTGTGTTATCCTGTCCTGTCAGTGTGCCTTTTTTTGTCCTGCTGTTTTTTACCTGGATAAATTCACCCATTTCCTGTCTTTTGTGGCGAGAGTAATTGCAGCTGTTTAAAAGGGTATATTTTGATAGGATAATAATGTCTCTGAGTGAGACAGACAGTGTCACACATAGACATAGTGTTTTGGTTCCATGTCCACCTACGTGTGGCTCCGTGTGGCACACCTGTGTTTATTTGTGGGACGCTTCAAAACAAGTGATTGGATAGTGGCAGCCTGGCAGGTAGACAGCTGCCAACTTCCTTCTGAAATTACACACTTGACCTCAAGGAGTAGTCTGGTTGAGAGGGCGAAGGGGGGTCTGGCCAAAATGTACTCTGCTAAAATACAACACCGGTCCCACAGCTTGTCCCGGCCTACAGTTAACACAATTGCAAAAATAATGGCTTAACCTTAACATGTTTGCTTTTCTGAAAAAGTCTGGTTCACAAAAGATTCAGAGTTTATTTTAAGACACTGAACTCCTCTCTCACTTCTAACCACTTGTTTATTTTTGGGTGTGTATATGGTAAGTGGAGGGGTAGAGGGAGAAGGGATGAGAGCACCTGGAAAACCCATCTGGAAGTTTGGAGCCAGGTGATTGGAGGGTGGGGGGAGACAGGCATCCCCCTGGCCAGTCTAAACACCACATACAGGGTAGTCTGGAACGATGTGAACCAGGTGTTTTTGTCTGAGGGCAGGTGTTTGTCGTAATAATGGAGAACAAATATGATTGGGTCAGTCATGAAGAGGGTAATCCCAATTTCACGATAAGGTGGGGTGAGTGGGGGAGGTGTTGCTAGGGCAGTGTGCTGCTGTGGGCATATGGTCTGTCTGCCTCCCTTCTTCTTATTCTCTACCTCTCTGTTCGGGCTGAGGGGAACTGGGACAGTTGGGAAGTCATTAATATCCATCAGGGTGACACGTTTGCACAGGATAAAAGGGAGAACCTGGTTCTCCTGTGCCTGGCTGACATTGGAGACCTTGTCTTCCAAATCACACAGTATTCCCTATATAGTGCACAGAGTTCTGGTCAAAAGTAGTGCACTGAATAGGGAATAGGGTGTCATTTGGGAAGCATAGACAGCCATTCCTCCTGAGAGATGTGTTTGTTTATAGAGTCCATCCAAGCCCCAGAGGACTGCAGGGATTGATACTTTTTAGGTTTATATCATGATGGAACGGGAACAAGCAGCCATTAGCCAGAGATGATCGGTGAGGCTTCAGAAGCCTGATCCAGCTATCAACAAATCCAGATGCTTTTCTAACCACAAATCAACTCGAAAAAATACTGTTATCACTTCAACCAGAATGTTGGGGAGACTCATAGTCTCTGCGGATGTGGACTATTAGAATGGGGGTTGTATGAGGGAGATTTAAAAGCATGTATGAGCTTAGCCTTAGCCGGAGAAGCCAAGTTTTCCCCCTCTGTTGTACCCCTCTGCAGAGTGGAGTGCAGAAAGCAGAGATTGAGTGGGCCTTGGTCGCTCACCATCTGCCACTCTGTTTACACTCGTCAGCACGAAAGAGAGAGAGGGAGAGAAAAAGAGAGAGAGACAGAGAGTCAGCCACTGAAATGTCAAAAACATTTCCTACTGACAGAGCCAGGTCTCTGCCTCTGTGACTCAGACCTCTCTGACATGAATCCACTCTTTCAGGACCAGGCCTGGTGAAGTCACTTTCTTCTCTCCATCCCCTTTCTCAGTGACTACCATTTATTTTGCTATTAGAGTGTTTCTAAGGAGAGGCAACTGTGTTTGTCACTGAGTGATAAAGTTGCATATATCTTCCCTGACATGACTTCACTAGTTTTTATATGACGTTACGCTACTATAGCACATCAATCAAGATCATAAATATAATACTGTTTGAAGGACACTTTTCTTTTCATTTACGACAGTCACCTGAGCTCCAAATGAATTCCCTGAGATGAGCTCTCACTGAGTATACCAAACATTAGGAACACCTTCCTGATATTCAGTGACAACCCCGCTTTTGCCCTCAGAACAGCCTCAATTTGTCGGGGCATGGACTCTGTCGAAAGCATTGCTGGCTCATGTTGACTCCAATGCTTCCCACAGTTGTGTCAAGTTGGCTGGATGTCCTTTGGGTGGTGGACCATTCTTGATACACATGAGAAACTGTTGAGTGTGAAAAACCCAGCAACGTTGCAGTTCTTGACACAAACCGGTGAACCTGGCACCTACTACCATACCCTGTTCAAAGGCACTTACATTTTTTGTCTTGCCCGTTCACGCTCTGAATGGCACACATACACAATCCATGTCTCAATTGTCTCAAGGTTTAAAAATCCTTCTTTAACCTGTCTCCTCCCCTTCATGTACACTGATCGAAGTGGATTTAACAAGTGACATCAATAAGGGATCATAGCTTTTACCTGGTTTCACCTGGTCAGTCTATGTCATGGAAAAAGCAGGTTTTCATTATATTTTGTATACTCGGTGTATAACCTACACTTTCTAACTAACTTTGAATGGGTATTACCGTACGAGTGACTTTTTCTGTGTTTTATGTCTAGAGTGAGAGGATATGGCCTATGGTCTTCTCCTCCGCCAGATGCCTACACACCCCTCCTGTCCTGTGCTTATTTCTGGCTCTTCATAGGAGAGTCCTTGGAATGTCAGCTCAGGAACAGAGACTGTAAATAAATAATGGAGAAGTCCTGGGTATAGCTTTCCTGAGTGACCAGAACAGCCAAGGGTGTGGACGGCATTGGACGCTTGGCGGTTTGTTATTTTGTGGACAATCGCTTTGGCCAGGCCATGCATAGTTCATACACAGACCAACAGAGCAGTAGACTGTGTGTCTGTTTCCGTGTGGGTGTATCAGTGTGTTTCTGTTATTGTGGGCCTGTTAGTCCACGGTTAAACTCAGAGATGGGCCGTATTTCTGTTCCATGTATTTGAAATATGTTTTTCAATTACTTCTGAGTATTCTGGGCTGAACTACTTTCGAGAGCTATAATTTGTATTTTCAAAATACTTTCTATACTATTTTTTGTAGTGGTTCAGAATTTTGCAGTCCCCTACATTGGTATCAGAAGTCTGATGGCACTATGGTGTGATAAGAGCATCTGCTAAATTAACCAAATACAAATGTTTTTGTTCAAATGGACAATTACAAAGCATGCTGAGTATTATTCTAATGAGAATAATACTTAGCAGGTTTAGGAAAACTTACGCAGCAAATCAGGAGAATTATGAATGTATCCCATCTAGACATGACCCCGAAATTAGGCCAATAATAATACCCAGTGTGCTTTGTAGTTCAATTTGATATGTTCATTTTCACATATACATTTACATTTTGGTCATTTAGCAGACACTCTTATCCAGAGTGACTTACAGTCAGGGCATTCAACTAAGTTAGATAAACAACACATATCACTGTCATAGCAAGTAAGACGTTTCTGTAACGGTTACTGAAAATGTTTTTGCTGTTCGGGCCGGCTACTTGCAAATGTATTTCTGTATTTTAAAATACAAAATGCATGTATTTTAATTAAATATATTTCAAAATACCAAGTATTTTGTAGTTTATTTTAATACATTGATCTTTATGGTATTTTGTAATTGTATTTTGTAAGTTTTGCCCATCCCTGGTTGTATGCTTGCATATACAGCATGAGTGTTGTTCATGTGATTGTACATTGTCACAGTGTGTGCGTTTTAAAAAACCTCTTAGGGCTCGGATCCCACTAGCGGGATCAAAATCGACAACATCCGGTGAAGCTGGAGCGCGCCAAATTCAAATGACAAAATTGTAATATTAAACATTCATGAGCATACAAGTGTCTTACATCATTTAAGTGTCTTACAGATTTCAAAAAGGCTTTACAGCGAAAGCATACCATGTGATTATCTGAGGACAGCGCCCCACATCAAAATACTTTTTCAACAAGCACTGGCTTCACAAAAATCACAAATAGCGATAAAATAAATCACTTACCTTTGAAGATCTTCCTCTTTTTGCAATCCCAAGGGTCCCAGCTACACAATGAATGTTTGTTTTGTTCGATAAAGTCCTTCTTTATATCCAAAAAAGTCTGTTTAGTTGGCGCCATTGATTTCAGTAATCCACTTCTTCAACATGCATACAAAGGAATCCAAAAAGCTACTGGTAAACTTCATCCAAACAAGTCAAACAATGTTTCTAATCAATCCTCAGGTACCCTAATATGTAAATAAATTATAATATTTCAGACAGAAAGAACAGTGTTCAATAAAAAAGGAAAATAACAAAGAATGCGCCCTCGTTCACACGCGCCAAAAGTCTACCTGTCCTGATGAGAACACTTTGGATAAACTACAACTACTTGTTCGTTTTTCAAGAAACAAGCCTGAAACCCTTTCTAAAGACTGTTGACATCTAGTGGAAGCCATAGGAACTGCAATCTGGGGCCTATTTTTTTGTATATCCCATAGGATAGCATTGAAAAGGCATGTGACCTCAAAATAAATTATTCCAGGTGGATTTTACTAGGGTTTTCGCCTGCCATATCAGTTATGTTATACTCACAGATATTATTTCAACAGTTTTAGAAACTTCAAAGTGTTTTCTATCCAATGCATATCCTAACTTCTGGGCTTGAGTAACAGGAAGTTTACTTTGGGCACGTCAGTCATCCGGAAATTCAGGAAACTGCCACTAGCTGTACGAGCACTGTATGTATTTGACGTGGTTGTTCATGTTTACCCTGTGCTTGTGTCTATTGACCTATTCTTCCATTATGCTGTACTGTGCGACTCTTAGGCACTACCATTTCAGAACACATAGATTCGTAATATATGGGCACAATAAACTCTGACACTAAATGGATATCCCCCAAATAGAGCCCCAGGGCTGCTGATGTAGTGATGGGGAGATACCTTACACACACACACGCTGAGCATGCGCACGCACACACACAAACACACACACACAGACACAAACACACACACACACACACACACACACACACACTTACTACCTCGTGACCTGGCTTGCAGTGTCAGGTGACAGTAGAGACCCATGAAAAATGCAGGGCCATGTGAGAGGCCTCTAAATATAGATGTGTTGCTATTACTGCTCCCCTGCACCCTTTAATTGTCTTATTACCGTATGAACAAAACACTGCACCACCACCACTAACATCTCACATCATCACATACTTAGAATAACCTATGTGCCTTTAATGAACTATTTGAAGTTGGAGATAAAAAAGGTTGTTTCATATATCAGTCACACTTGTTAGTAGACAGTCACACTTGTTAGTAGACAGTCACACTTGTTAGTAGACAGTCACACTTGTTAGTAGACAGTCACACTTGGTAGTAGATAATGAGGGGTCTATTGAGACATAAGTTGACTTTGACACTGGACAAACGGGTCCCACTATATATCAGTGTGGGGAAGGTTGAATGGTTTGAATGGGATATTTTGGGACCTGTTCCAAAAAGGCTGGCAGGGAAAATTCCATCTATGTCATTATTTAGAAGGCAACCATGGCTATTGGCTAACGCTGTACAATATACAATCAACGATATACCCCCCCCCCCCAACTAGAATGTGAACTTACGATCTGAATTGGGAACTGTATCCACATGTGTTCTCTGCTGTAGTTCTTGCTTGTGATTTATGTATGTATTTATGCACTTATGTGGAGATGCTGAGCTGTGATTTGTTGAGATGCAAGACACGTTTCCCGAAAGGGACACAATAAAATAATAATAATACTGTTACTATATGTGCCTTATCATTGCCATACAAAGCTCTCTCAGGGAGACTGTGGCATGGAGAGTAAGCCAAGCAGTTGTCAAGGTTCACTGACCAAATAGTAGCCACGCACACACACACACACACACACACACACACACACACACACACACACACACACACACACACACACACACACACACACACACACACACACACACACACACACACACACACACACACACACACACACACACACACACACACAGAGAGAAAATACAGTAGTGGATGTGTTTGTGTGAATCAATTATCTTCTGTTGTCACAGTAGCCTTGCGCACTGCAGACACACAAACACGCACATACAGTACACACATACAGCGAGAGAAGCGGATGTAGTGGTCTGAATCAATAATGTTGTGTTGTCACAGGGTGACATGTCTGCCATGGAGGGCAGTGAGCAGATGGCCCTGGGCTGCGTAGCCTAGCTTCCTGTTAGCCATGCGATACCATGGTGATACAACTACAGCCACAACAGCCCAGCCCAGCCGCCACCGCTGGGAAATCCCACAAGCCACTGGGCACAACACTGGTCATTAACAAACAGCATGGGCATTATCGACATTTCTCTGAAATGCTGAGCAAAGCACAATGTGTCCAAAAGAAATTAGGATGATTGGTAAATAGACTCACAATAGTGTTGTGAGGTAGGCATATTTTCTGCTCTTTCTTCATGTGATTTCTTGTAACCGAGGAAACTCCTCCAGACCTTTGATGGTGCGGGGAAAGTGATGCGCATGTGATGTCAAAGAGACGAAAGCTCACTGGGGCATCGTTCCCACCTACGGTATGGGGAGGGTACGCCAAAGTTTCCCACAGCGATCAAGTAAACGTCACTCACGTAAACTTCTCAAGCAATGAGCCACATGTCCTCCTCACACACCAACAAGCAGATCCTGTCAGCTTGAGGGAGAAAACATTCCTTTTTGTTGTTAGCCCTCTGGGGCCGCACTCTTCCTCAGGCTCCTAGAAGATGTCTATGTTATTCTGAAGGGTCTACATGATGTTAATCTAGGAATCTTGTCATTGTCAAGGGGATGGTGGAGGAGTATCGGGGATAGACTGCGGTATATCAGGAGGACGGCACACTACCCCTCTATTCTACACGGGTCTGTTTAGCATCATAGTTTTAAGTGAGAAAGTTCAAACGACCTTGTTATGACTAGATCCAGTGATGAAGTGCTCCCGTTTGCTTGTTAGGACCAAACAAGAAGAATACAAGCAGATCATAGACATGTCTAGACATGGTTTACGTCCATGAATATTGCCAACACAAGTTCATTAAGTCAGTAATAAGACCCATAAACGGGTTTCATTTATCTTCTCAGCAATTTTATGACACTTGGTGGTGAGCAGCAGTGCTACAAAAGAAAAACACCCAGTGTTATGAAGAAAGAACCACAACACCTTTCTCTTTCAAATGTTGTTGACTCCCCATAGGGCCTTCCGTTAGGTCACAAGTACAGAACACTCAGTACAGAACACTCAAGAAACTCTTGACACATCTTCTGATTTATATTCTGACTAGGGAAAACAGTTGGCAATTCATTTGGCTTGTTCGATCATCCCTCTATCCATCCATCATACAGTAGCTTCTTGGGCCCTGGTCAAAAGTAGTGCACTAAATAGGGAATAGGGTTCCATTTGGGACTGACACAGTATGTCCACCATCAACAGGTTCAGTCCAGCCATGCAGAAACAAGACCCTTTGAGCTTCCATCCCTGTCCTTTAATCTAGTTCCAAGTTAATGAAGAGTATTGCGCACACGGCGCTCCATTACAAAAAGGGTTTGTGGGTAAAAAAAAGTGCCACTGGATAAAAACCGCCGACCACAGAAGTAGTGATTAGAATTGCTTTGATCAATAGGTGATGTTAACAGGTGAGGAGGGGAGAGGAGAGGAAGGGTTGGAAGGTTGGGGAGGCAGGTTGGGAGTGAAGGAGGTGCATTGGGAGGTTGGGTGAGGAGGGAGAGGCGGGTTTGGAGTGAGGAAGGAGACTGGGGGGGGACCTCATCAAACTACAAACAGCCTGCTTAATTAAGGCCATAGTACAGGACCACAGGCCAAACAGGAGCTGTAGCTCCACCACATCACACATACACTGTGGTCCTCTGGCCTAGCATCAAGCCACACAAGCTGCAGGACCAGGAAGAGACAGCTTGTGCTACGCCAGGGTAATGAGTGGCAAGGCCAGTGAGGGATGGATGGCTTAATAACAGGGTAAAGGGTTGTCAAAGCCAGAAAGTAATTGCATAGGTTAAGGGTAAATTATGACAGAATCTGGATAACTGATGCCAAACCAAGAATTGGAACACACTTGTGTAATGAACTGGATGTACAACTTGTTTTTGAATCTGAAAAGTAATCTGACACGAGTCATCTGTTTCCCCTCAGTTTCTTCTGCTGATAACAAACTGGCAAAGAAAAACAGTAACATCGCTAAACATTACATTGCAAATGGTTAGAATCAGAAAATCGATTATGGGCCAATAGTCTCAAATCAATTTTTCACTTGTCAAGCAATTTGAAGTAACTTCTTGGTTTAAAAAAAGCAAACATTTTAGTTCAGATCTTTTCAGTTGTAGCACTCAGGCCATCATGTACTTGTTTATTTGGCTTCTAAATAGACAGCCAATAGGCCGTTTGTTGCCACCCCATTGACATGTTCCGTGGATCCTTATGTGTGTACTAGGGAGCAAGGAGCTGTTGAAAAAATGCTAGAAACCTCAGTCTATTGTGAAAGTGACACCTAGCTCTCCACACCTTTTCACACTAGACTTATAATGTCACAATAGACTATTTATTGACATTCATCAGACGGGCTGGGCCTGTTTCCATTTTGACTCTCTGCACATAGACAGTGAAGGTCACAGGCCCAATATTTACAATGTGTTGTGTTCTCTCCAATGAGTAGTTAATGAAGAAATTGCTAACCAAACAGAGAAGGCTATTCAGGTCTTTGGTTGCAGCAGAAGAAAGTTGCAGCAGGGATAAAGAAATAAGAGGCAGATATGTACTCAGTGTATTGTGTCTTTCTGTCCTTCTGCTTCTCATTGTCTTAATACATCAGACCAGACAATCGAGGAATGTTGGCCGGTCCTTAACGAGGGTGTATTATTTTGATTGTGTAATGCTGGTGTAGTAGTGACTAGCTAGCTCATCTGAGGGAGATAGGCAGTAAGACGTGGTCATCTCAGGGTGGAAAGCTGTCACAGCCCCCTCAGTTCAGACCCTGAGTGGAGTTGTTTGTCTCCTCACATCAATGCATTCTTCTCATTCCTCCCCCTTGGCCTGGGATGAAAATCAGCTGGTTTCTGAAGACAGAGAGAGCGGAGAGAGAGACAGAGAGAGAGAGAGAGAGAGAGAGAGGGGATTGGTGAACTTTTACCTTGTTTCCCAGGCGGAAGGAGAGGGGGAGGAGAGGGTCTTTTTTGTTGTTGCTGGAGACATAAAATGTGTTGGTTTTGGCATGACGGACGTTTCTGTCAATATTGAACGACTGAAAAAGTATTGTTTTGGTCATGCTTCTGTCAAACTCCGTCTGAAAATTGTTTTGTGTGAAACACATTCGTACTCCCCCTGTTTGACAATGACCTCATGCTCCGAGAAAGAGAGACAACTTTGTCACGCATTCCAGAATCCCAGTCTGCGGTAAATCGACAACTTTTGTGGGTAGTCCTTCAGCTTTCCCTAATTCCCTTGCTTATTCCTTATATAGTGCTCTTCTTGTGACTAGGGGCCCATACTATATAGGGAATAGGGTGCCATTTCAGATGCAGGTTAGTGAATCTCAGCTCCTTTCCTCACCAAAGCAGTTCCAGAAGGAGAACCTGCTTCATGAAGATTATTGTTTTACCTGACAATAAGCAGTCATCTGAGATCCTGCAGCTCCCAGCATACTGGCCTCTCATTTACATGTCCCAAAAGACGAACCTGAAACCGCAGCCTCATGTACACCAATCACATCACGAAACCTGCTCTCTTCTTCTATCTTGATGCCAAAACTGACGAGAGCTAATCACAGGCTCACTCTACATTACAAGACATCTCTGTCATGAAAGGAGAGACTCTGTGATACAGCAACTGTCAGGCTGTGATGTTCTAGCTAATACTACTCCTCCACTGACTTAGATAAGTCTCTCTTGGATGATGATAATGTGGGCTACTACCAAACCTCATGAACTGAGGGGGTGTAATTAGCTCACTCTTGAAAATCTTGATTTCATTTACTAAAGCATATAATGTTAAGCAAGCACCACACTACCTTTTTGGTGTGTATTAAAAGCATATTAGTATTAAAAGCATAGAGCGTTGGACTAGTAACCGAAAGGTTGCAAGATCGAATCTCCGAACTGACAAGGTAAAAATCTGTCGTTCTGCCCCTGAACAAGGCAGTTTAACCCACCGTTCCTAGGCCGTCATTGAAAATAAGAATTTGTTCTTAACTGACTTGCCTAGTTAAATAAAGGTAAAAAATAAAATAATAATAAATATTATTATTAAAAGCATATTAGTATTAAAAGCATATTAGTATTAAAAGCATATTAGTAGCTCTTTGTATTAAATTGTGTGAGCTATCTTTGAAGTTAAACTGCCTGTGTAGTCTATTGGTTAGCCTTACTGGTTTTAGGTAGGCCTCCAAATATGAAACACTAGCAGATCATAGTCCACCCTAACTCCAGTCCCCTCCAGCTGAGCCTCCACCCTTTCTCCATGGTATTAGTTTGAAGGAGTGTTTGGCTTGTCTGGAGGCCTCCCTTAGTTACAGGAACACACAGCCTCTGTGATTTGGCCATGGATCATGGTTGGCTTTACCACAGCAGAGAAGCCATACAGCCTCAAACCAGACCGCGATGTTATCGTCATCTCCACACCCGCCCCCACAGAGAGTTTAGCCAGGGGAGACAAGGGGGAACTGATCCATGCTTTTCCTAGAGAACACTAACTTCTTCCAATAAGTTTGCGTAAAACTCAGTCAGGGGCCTAGAAACAGTAAAAACACAAGTATCCACTCCACAGAAAACACGTTAAGTGCTCATAAGCAGTGTACTAAGCACGTCATAATAACCATATGAGAGAAGCCCACAGAGATGGTGTGGTGTGTGGTCTGAAGGACAGACCGGTGGCGCAGCCGCTGTCACAGGAAATGAACCTCTCCCACAGGGGGTAATTGTCACAGGAGAAGAGAAGCAACAGGCCACCTGAGAATCTGCCAGTTCCCACAGTCTGTGAGGCCGTATCAGGCCTACAGTGGCACTGGGGCTTGGGCATGGCTGGGGGGCATCCCACGCTCGCTCAGTTGCCACAGCATTGTGTCAATAATTTTGGATCCCACCCCCTTGTTGCACTGATTTCAGGCTGATAGCGTGCTGGCAGTGAATGGGGAATGCAGCACAGGACTGGGAATGAGCAGCTGTAAAACCTGGTTTCTAATCATTGCTTGAACAATTTACCACAGGGTGGTAATCAAGCATTGCGGCATACGTTTTTCCGTGTAAGGGGACTTTACTTTGACGTGCTTCAGATACCACACACACCACTAAGTACCTCTTTTCAAGATTCCCTTCTCTTGGCCAAGTGAATGATTAAAGAAAACAAACCAGTTAGGTATAATCTTCTCATGCACCTAATCCAGGCAAAGAACCCACAGTTGACAAATTTTCGGTAGACCCCATGGTATCAGTGTTAAATTGTTAAAGCCAACAGACGTCATCACTAGGATATCTAGCAATCCTATCAGTCCACTCTGCTGTGCATCCAGGGAGAGAACAAAGTGGCAGACTTCCTATCCTCATGCCCAAATCACCCATACCTCCCCCTCCCTCCCCCTCCTTCGGGGTGAGGTACGTGGTGACTCAGTCACCCTGTTCTGTTCCATTCTCTCCTCTCCTCCTCACGCGTCATCGCTGGCCTTTTAAACAGCCAGGGCTCTGGAGATGGGGAGATGAGAGAGAGCAGCTTTATTAGATTGGGCAGCAGCAGCTCTGACCTGGCCAGCTAGCCTGCTGTTATTTATAGCAGGGAGAGAGACCAGCAGTGGGTTGTGTTCCTTTCAGCCAATTCCTGCTCCCGATCCTCTTCTTACCCTGCGTGTACAGACAGACAGCAGAGGCTCACAGCTGATGCTCTCCTTTTGTTACCTCACTAACGGGAGCTTTACATGTGATGGGAACACTTTGTTTGTTTGTGTTGCATTGCTATTATTGAATGCTTGTCTGGAAAGTGAGGTTAATGTAGAGTTGGATGGTCATCATGTTACTGAGAGGAGAGCTAGAGAGAAGATATCTTTGTAAGGTCAGACGGACTATTAGAGGAGGTATTGTCTGACTTGCCAAGCATGTCTGTAGCTTTTGGCCTTTCCTTTGATGTATTTTCTCTGTCACGTTTATTCAGACTGTGCCCCACTGTGCCTGTAAATAATATGCTCTCTGAGCTCTGAGCGTAGATTAAGGTGTGCTGCAGAGAGCCTATAAACTAATCCACCCAGGCTGGACAGGAGGAGGTAGAAAGCTAACCAATCAGAGAGGAGACCCTGTCTGTCTGCATCCAGCCAGGTCAAACTGCTCTTGGTTTGCTTCAGGATCAAAGATGTCTCGTACAATGAATTCTGTTACAATACAGGACCAACTATAATCAAATTACACTGGAGTTCAGTCAAGGGTAACAAAGGTTGTTTGTAGAATAGGAGAGTTGTTTTTACAGTTCAAAGAGCCAACAGTATATGATATGAAAGAGCCAAGGTGTCATACACCCACCTAAATAGGATCTGATTTCACTCTTGTTTTACAGTCACTGAGGAACATAAATCCACAGTTAAGGCCTACAGTTACTCCTCTCCCGACTCCCGTGAAACAGTAAGTCACATGCATAAAGTAGATAACAGATTTCTCCTGGTTTGCTGGTGGTGTTAAAAGATGAATAATTGAGATGATCAAAATGTGAACTGTCATGGCAGCCTCTGGTGATTTACTGGGCTATCACGTTACATGTTCCAGGAGAGGAGAAGAAGACCCGTGGGAGCTCACTGTTTTGTAAACACACCGATGATGCTGACACATATTTTAATATTTATCAGAAGCAACAGGGCCATTTGCAGGTTATTTTGGAGAGAGGATAGAGTTCACTTGTTCTATGGCATTTTTCCCCAGCAATAGCGCAGCCACTACCTAAAACACAGACATATGTCCAAACAATCCAGCATGATTGCTGACTTTACTTAATTTATACATACAGTCATGTCCTCTTTATCAAAGATGATCATGGTCAGACAAGCATTGAAACTTGCCATTAGGTGGAAGCAGGCATATTGTCATGATAATGCAATACATGTTTTTCAGTATGTCCTTGTCCTAAGTAGGCATCTCTACAGTAGCAGTGTACAGTTAAGTGACCTTTCATCCTATTCAATACTCATTCTCTATGATTTGGTAGCTAGTATGATAAGTTAAAAGTTATATTGCTTGTTGTTGTTTTAACCCCCCCACATAACAAACATTCCAGATTGATTATAGCTCCCCTTCTCTATTTTCTTTGTGACTGTACAGCCAGGCTTTCAGTTTGCTTCTGTGTGCATCCTAATATCGATGTTATCCAAGGACTCAGACAGTGTCCCGAGCTTTATCTCCTGAGCCTATGCTGCTGACGCCATGTTTTTTCCGGGTAATGAGTGTCTGAAAACTCCTCAGTCGTCTGTTTTCCAGCAGGCAGCAGGTCGATGGATGACACTCCAGAGACGCTAAACACACCGGGCGACCTGGTCGCCTCAGACTCGAGGTTGCCATCTTGTCACCTATTTTGTCTGGAGTGGACAGGATTGTGTGGATGATGTCTGGACGGCATGTGTTTAGGTTGCACATAGGGCTGTGGCGGTCACAACATTTCGTCAGCCGGTGATTGTCAAGCAAATAACTGTCGGTCTCACGGTCATTGACCGTTAATTAACATAAACACATTTAGCATCTCCTGGCTTCCCACACACTGATGCAGACCTTTCGAACATCTACATTTTAAAAAGTCTAACAAATACATGTAATTAGCCTACAACTTCACAATAAATCCATTATTTATTTTAAACTGCATGAAATGAAGAAAATGTAGTCCATATCAGAAGAACAGAATAGCATACTCTGAGTTGCCCTTATGTTAGGTCCTGATCTAGCTATGCCAAATGGCTGTGGGCTACACTAGTTCATTTAGCAGACAAGATTTGCTTAGAATCTGTGGCATTATTTTATAGTATGAAGAATACAATTGATCAAAGCTGAATAAAATAGAAAGGATATTTTCTCCAAACGATTTGAGGGAGTGCACACATACGGCTATTCTGTGTTGAGCGGTTAACAAAGAGGGACAATAGAGTGCTGAGTACCAGGCAGTTAGCTAGTTTGGTAGGCTACTAATGACCATCAGAGGCATCAAAGCTTGGAGAAGCCTAGTTACCGTGACTAAACGGTCACGTGGAATTTGACTGCCTTCATGTTTCATGACCGCCGGTGTGGCGGTAATATGGTCACCGTAACAACCCTAGTTGCACATTGTAAACAGAAATATGTATAGATACAGGCAGGATTTCCTGCTTGATCAATAAACAGATGTAGCAATATTACTCAATGAGAGATTATCCCCAATAGCTTGCTTATAGTTTCTGTTTCTGTGTACTTTTAACCTTTCCCTTATCTGCCTCCTAATTTCTCTCTGCCCACCCTCTTCCCCTCAAAGATTTCTTTCTCTATGAGTTTTATGTTTAATGAGCTTTTGTGGAAACAGCAAGATCCTCATTAGACAACACACTTTAATGTCCTGTCTGCAGAGTATGTGCTATACCCTTGGTGTATGTTATGGTAGTGTAGTGCAGACACATCATTGGGACACGCTTGCTTTAGTGGATGTTGCTCTAAAGCCACAACGTTTAGAGCCACTTTAATGAATGTCTGAACTTTAACCCACATTTATCCTCCTCCTCCTCCTCTCATCCCTCCTTCTCCATAATAAGGAGAAGAGAACTCCCAGGCTGGCCGCAATTAGCCAGTGAAATGTCTTAAAACAACAAAGATAACTGGCTTAATAATTTATCTGGTTTGGCAAAGGCCCTGCTGCATGGTGGTGTTTAAATTGTCTGTCTGTCTGTCTGTCTGTCTGTCTGTCTGTCTGTCTGTCTGTCTGTCTGTCTGTCTGTCTGTCTGTCTGTCTGTCTGTCTGTCTGTCTGTCTGTCTGTCTGTCTGTCTGTCTGTCTGTCTGTCTGTCTGTCTGTCTGTCTGTCTGTCTGTCTGTCTGTCTGTCTGTCTGAGAGGCTAGAGGCCAGCCAAGCGTACAAGGCTACTCCTCTTTCACACACAAGGCAAGTGTGGGCTAGTTATCCATTCACAGTAACGAACAGGGGAAACCCAGGATACCCAGGACTGGAGAGGAATTTGGGAATTTCCTGTTCCACTCTTAGGGATGGTATAGTTAAACTCCCTCTACACTGAGGGACACTCTATAAGAGACAATGCTGAAGATCTGCATTGTGAGAAAAGTAAACCAGAGGTCAACAGAAGACAGTCCTGCTAGTGAGAAAAGTAAACCAGAGGTCAAGAGAAGACAGTCCTGCTAGTGAGAAAAGTAAACCAGAGGTCAAGAGAAGACAGTCCTGCTAGTGAGAAAAGTAAACCAGAGGTCAAGAGAAGACAGTCCTGCTGGTGAGAAAAGTAAACCAGAGGTCAGGAGAAGACAGTGCTGCTGGTGAGAAAAGTAAATCAGAGGTCAGGGAAGACAGCCCTGCTAGTGAGAAAAGTAAACCAGAGGTCAAGAGAAGACAGTCCTGCTGGTGAGAAAAGTAAACCAGAGGTCAGGAGAAGACAGTCCTGCTAGTGAGAAAAGTAAACCAGAGGTCAGGAGAAGACAGTCCTGCTGGTGAGAAAAGTAAACCAGAGGTCAGGAGAAGACAGTCCTGCTAGTGAGAAAAGTAAACCAGAGGTCAAGAGAAGACAGTCCTGCTGGTGAGAAAAGTAAACCAGAGGTCAGGGAAGACAGTCCTGCTGGTGAGAAAAGTAAACCAGAGGTCAAGAGAAGACAGTCCTGCTGGTGAGAAAAGTAAACCAGAGGTCAAGAGAAGACAGTGCTGCTGGTGAGAAAAGTAAACCAGAGGTCAGGGAAGACAGCCCTGCTAGTGATAAAAGTAAACCAGAGGTCAGGGAAGACAGTCCTGCTGGTGAGAAAAGTAAACCAGAGGTCAAGAGAAGACAGTCCTGCTAGTGATAAAAGTAAACCAGAGGTCAGGGAAGACAGTCCTGCTGGTGAGAAAAGTAAACCAGAGGTCAAGAGAAGACAGTCCTGCTGGTGAGAAAAGTAAACCAGAGGTCAGGGAAGACAGCCCTGCTAGTGATAAAAGTAAACCAGAGGTCAGGGAAGACAGTCCTGCTGGTGAGAAAAGTAAACCAGAGGTCAAGAGAAGACAGTCCTGCTGGTGAGAAAAGTAAACCAGAGGTCAAGAGAAGACAGTGCTGCTGGTGAGAAAAGTAAACCAGAGGTCAGGGAAGACAGCCCTGCTAGTGATAAAAGTAAACCAGAGGTCAGGGAAGACAGTCCTGCTGGTGAGAAAAGTAAACCAGAGGTCAAGAGAAGACAGTCCTGCTAGTGATAAAAGTAAACCAGAGGTCAGGGAAGACAGTCCTGCTGGTGAGAAAAGTAAACCAGAGGTCAAGAGAAGACAGTCCTGCTGGTGAGAAAAGTAAACCAGAGGTCAAGAGAAGACAGTCCTGCTGGTGAGAAAAGTAAACCAGAGGTCAGGGAAGACAGCCCTGCTAGTGAGAAAAGTAAACCAGAGGTCAGGGAAGACAGTCCTGCTGGTGAGAAAAGTAAACCAGAGGTCAGGGAAGACAGTCCTGCTGGTGAGAAAAGTAAACCAGAGGTCAGGGAAGATAGCCCTGCTAGTGAGAAAAGTAAACCAGAGGTCAGGGAAGACAGTCCTGCTGGTGAGAAAAGTAAACCAGAGGTCAAGAGAAGACAGGCAATGTGAATGTTGTCATAAATATAAAGCAAAACAGATTTACTGGGCCTGATATAAGGTTGGGCTAGATTTTTGTTAGATTCTTGGCACCCGTGTGACTCCTACTGACCTTTTAAAAAGTGTCGATCAACAAAGCGCTCTTGGTGAACTTCAGCGCTGAAAGACTGTAACCTTGGACTGATTCCCTAGCCAATCACCTACTGAAGTTAGAAGATGCTCTTGGTGAAGGGTAAACTACTTGTCTTGTTTTTGTTATTGTGGATAGCGTAATGATATTTCACTATCTCAGCGTAAGCTAAAGGCCACTTCCCTGTCTCCTCGGACCTTGCATTTGGCAAAGGGGAGGGAGGAAGGGTGAGAGGGAGAGAGGGAGGGAGCGAGAGAGAGAGAAGGAGAGAGGGAGGGGGGGACAGGGAGAGAGAGAGACTAACCTCTAGTTGTTTTTTTTTCAACAGTAGTCACATGTTATCCTAACTGGTGTCTGGGAGCTGAACTAGAGAACTAGAGCATGATACAGTACCAGACCATGGTCTTATGATATCCACCTGACTGACCCTCTGTTTCCTCTCAACCCCTGGTGCTCCCTGTCCGAAGTTATTACACACTTCACCCTTCTGGGCTTTTCCAAATGGAATGTCGACCCAGTTGTCGCATACAAAACATTCATTGAATAGGACCGGAATATATAATAACTCTCTTTGAATTATTATTTTTTTAATATAAGTACAAACAACAAAGCAAAAATGAAACAGAAATAAACTGAAACAACACAACACAAAAACAACACAACTACCACAATTGATACACGCCACAACCAGCCCACACCTGTCCACGAACACACAAAAATACACAGTAGCTTCCCCTTTCAATACACATACATACATCAAATCCCCCTCACATGGAAATGTCACAATCCTCAAGATGGTCAATATAAAACTACCAGACCTTATCAAACATGTCCCTTCTCTGCCCAGCTTTAAAAAACTCAATCTAATGGAATATAACTACATAGTTCAGCCCTCCAGTTCGTCATTGAAGGTGAGCATGATGCTTTTCAATCGATAGTTATCTTTGTTTTTGCAGCAATTACACCTAGGTTGCAAAACTTTCTTTGGTCACCAATATTTACTTTTCCCAACATACATAGTTGTGGAGATGGATGGATATAAATTCCTATACACAAGGATATGATAGCACAGACATTATCCCAAAAAGGTGTCAGTTTGTCAAAGGACCACATCATACGTAATACGGTTCCTTTATGTGGTTTTTTGCATCTCCAACAGCGATATCACATTTCTGGGTGCCTTACATGCATTCTTTCAGGAGTGTAGTAAATCCTATGGATTATCTTGATAAGGTTGTAGGAGAAAATATGAACATTTTCACATACAGTACCATTTAAAAGTTTGGACACACCTACTCATTCCAGGGTTTTTCTTTATTTGGACTATTTTCTACATTGTAGAATAATAGTGAAGACATCAAAACTATGAAATAACACATATGGAATCATGTAGTAACCAAAAAAGTGTTAAACAAGTGAAAATATATTTTATATTTGAGATTCTTCAAAGTAGCCACCTTTTGCCTTGATGACAGCTTTGCATACTCTTGGCATTCTCTCAACTAGCTTCATCAGGTAGTCACCTGGAATGCATTTCAATTAACATGTGTGCCTTGTTAAAAGTTCATTTGTAGAATTTCTTTCCTTAATGTGTTTGAGCCAATCAGTTGTGTTGTGACAAGGTAGGGGTGGTATACAGAAGATAGTCCTATTTTGTAAAAGACTAAGTCCATATTATGGCAAGAACAGCTCAAATAAGCAAAGAGAGTAGGTGTGTCCAAACTTTTGACTGGTACTGTATATGTGACCAATACATTTCTTCCTTGAGATCTGTTTCCCATTTTTTCTTTATAGGTTCTGTGTCACACCCTGATCTGTTTCACCTGTCTTTGTGCTTGTCTCCACCCCCTCCAGGTGTCGCCCATCTTCCTCATTATCCACTGTGTATTTATACATGTGTTCTCTGTTTGTCTGTTGCCAGTTCGTCTTGTCTTGTCAGGTCTTACCAGCGTGTTTTCCCAACTCCCTGATTTCTCATGTTCTGCTTCCTAGTTTACCTGGTTCTGACCATTCTACCTGACCTGCCCTGACAAGTTTACGAACCTGTCCTGACCCCGAGCGTGCCTGCTGTTCTGTACCTTATGGACTCTGCCCTGGATTACAGACCTCTGCCTGCCTTTGACCTGTATTTTGCCTGCCCCCTGTTTGGGTCAATAAACATCTGTGACTCTAGCTGTCTGCATCTGGGTCATTTCCTGAGTTCTGATATTCTGAGCTATCAGGTAGAGATTCAACTTGATATAACCTGGACATCAACTTATTTGGTGTTGCAGCTTCTTTCAGCATTTTTTTCAATGCTAAATGCTTCGGGTTAATCCACATTTTGTTGAAGCGATTTAATACGATTTCATAGTTGTAAGAACTTAAAAGAAATTGGTCTTGGATAACCCACATTTTTCTTGTGATTGATTGAATGACAGTAGAGAGCATCATAGCACATATGCTCAAAATTCATGATGCCACTTTGGAACCTGGACTTAAAAGTATTGCCATTTTACTGTTGTTTTATTTCTTTACTTACTTATTGTTCACCTAATACCTTTTTTGCACTATTGGTTAGAGCCTGTAAGTAAGCATTTCACTGTAAGGTCTACACCTGTTGTATTCGGCGCATGTGACAAATAAACTTTGATTTGATTTGATTTGGAGGTCATGTGGGGTTGTTCCAAAAAGGGGTTTCTTCCATTTCATGAATTTATGTACATTTTCCCAAATACGAATTGAATTGAATTAAATCATTGGATTGTCTTTTTTTCTTTAAAGCCTTGGACCCAAAGTAGTGAATATATTTTAAATCATAGGTTATTACAGTTATTGTTTCAATACTCTTCCAACCACAAGGCCAGTCTGCTGTCCATTGTTTAAGTGAATGCAGTTGTGCGGCCCAGCTTTATAAGGTACGTGTAAAACATAAAATTTGACTCTTGAGATCTTTTCATTCCAAATAAAGTTGGAGAGTTAGGCAATTTATTTTCCCACGACTGCATGGCCGCGCACGACTCCAATACCATCATTAAGTTTGGCGACTACATGAAGGTGGTAGGCCTGATCACCGACAACGATGAGACAGCCTATAGGGAGGAGGTCAGAGACCTGGTAGTGTGGTGCCAGGAGAACAACCTCTTCCTCAAGACAAACTAGCCCCCATTCAAATCGACGGGGCTGAAGTGGAGCGGGTTGAGAGCTTCAAGGTCCTCTGTGTCCACATCACTAAGGACCTATCATGGTCCAAACACACCAACACAGTCGTGAAGAGGGCACGACAACGCCTCTTCTGCTTCAGGAGGCTGGAAAGATCTGCCATGGGCCCTCAGATCCTCAAAAAGTTCTACAGCTGCACCATTGAGAGCATCTTGACTGGCTACATAATGGCTTGGTATGTCAAGTGCCTGGCATCCGACCTCAAGACACTACAGAGGGTAGTGTGTACGGCCCAGTACATCACTGGGGCTAAGCTTCCTGCCATCCAGGACCTCTACACCAGGCAGTGTCAGAGGAAGGCCCATAGACTGTTCTCTCTGCTAGCGCACGGCAAGCGGTACTGGAGCGCCAAGTCAGTGACGAAAAGGCACCTGAACACCTTCTACCCCCAAGCCATAAAACTGCTGAACAGTTAATCAAATGCCTAGCTGGAAAATGTACATTCGCCCCCTTAATTATTTATTTATTTATCTTAATTGTTTTGCACCGACTCCGTTGCACTAACTGGCTCTACGCACACACTCACACATACTACACTGACACTCCAACACACAAACACACACAAAATACACACTCACACATACTACACTGACACTCCAACACACAAACACACACAAAATACACACTCACACATACTACACTGACACTCCAACACACAAACACACACAAAATACACACTCACACATACTACACTGACACTCCAACACACAAACACACACAAAATACACACTCACACATACTACACTGACACTCCAACACACAAACACACACAAAATACACACTCACGCATACTACACTGACACTCCAACACACAAACACACACAAAATACACACTCACGCATACTACACTGACACTCCAACACACAAACACACACAAAATACACACTCACGCATACTACACTGACACTCCAACACACAAACACACACAAAATACACACTCACGCATACTACACTGACACTCCAACACACAAACACACACAAAATACACACTCACGCATACTACACTGACACTCCAACACACAAACACACACAAAATACACACTCACGCATACTACACTGACACTCCAACACACAAACACACACAAAATACACACTCACGCATACTACACTGACACTCCAACACACAAACATACACAAAATACACACTCACGCATACTACACTGACACTCCAACACACAAACACACACAAAATACACACTCACGCATACTACACTGACACTCCAACACACAAACACACACAAAATACACACTCACGCATACTACACTGACACTCCAACACACAAACACACACAAAATACACACTCACGCATACTACACTGACACTCCAACACACAAACACACACAAAATACACACTCACGCATACTACACTGACACTCTAACACACAAACACACACAAAATACACACTCACACATACTACACTGACACTCCAACACACAAACACACACAAAATACACACTCACGCATACTACACTGACACTCCAACACACAAACACACACAAAATACACACTCACGCATACTACACTGACACTCCAACACACAAACACACACAAAATACACACTCACGCATACTACACTGACACTCCAACACACAAACACACACAAAATACACACTCACGCATACTACACTGACACTCCAACACACAAACACACACAAAATACACACTCACGCATACTACACTGACACTCTAACACACAAACACACACAAAATACACACTCACACATACTACACTGACACTCCAACACACAAACACACACTGAATACGCTCACACACACAAAATACACACATGCATATTGACACCACACATACACTTTCACACTTCACATACGCTGCTGCTACTCTGTTCATTTTACAGTGCATTCGGAAAGTATTCAGACACAGAGACTTATTCCACATTTTGTTACGTTACAGCCTTATTCTAAAATTGATTAAATCGTTTTTCCCCTCATCAATCTATACCCCATAATGACAAAGCAAAAAACATTTTTTTTAATGTATATAAAACAATTAACTGATATTACATTTACATAAGTATTCAGATCCTTTACTCTGTACTTTGTTGAAGCACCTTTGGCAGTGATTACAGCCTCGAGTCTTCTTGGGTATGATGCTAAAAGCTTGGCTCACATGTATTTGGGGAGTTTCTCCCATTCTTCTCTGCAGATCCTCTCAAGCTCTGTCAGGTTGGATGGGGAGTGTCGCTGCACAGCTATTTTCAGGTCTCTCCAGAGATGTTCGATCGAGTTCAAGTCTGGGCTCTGGCTGTGCCACTCAAGGACATCAGAGACTTGTCCCGAAGCCGCTCCTGCGTTGTCTTGGCTGTGTGCTTAGGGTCATTGCCCTGTTGGAAGGTAAACCTTCACCCCAGTCTGAGGTCCTGAGCGTCTCTCAGTCCCTGCCGCTAAAAACATCGACACAGCATGATACTGCCACCACCATGCTTCACTGTAGGGGTGGTGCCAGGTTTCCTCCAGACGTGACGCTTGGCATTCAGGCCAAAGAGTTCAATCTTGGTTGCATCAGACCAGAGAATCTTGTTTCTCATGGTCTGAGAGTCTTTAGGTGACTTTTGGCAAATTCCAAGCGGGCTGTCATGTGCCTTTTACTGAGGAGTGGCTTCCGTCTGGCCACTCTAGCATAAAGGCTTGATTGGTGGAGTGCTGCAGAGATGGTTGTCCTCCTGGAAGATTCTCCCATCTCCACAGAGTAACTCTGGAGCTCTGTCAGAGTGACCATCGGGTTCTTGGTCATCTCCCTGACCAAGTCCCTTCTCCTCCGATTGCTCAGTTTGGCCAGGAGGCCAGCTCTAGGAAGAGTTTTGGTGGTTCCAAACATCTTCCATTTAAGAATGATGGAGGCCACTGTGTTCTTCGGGACTTTCAATACTGGTACCCTTCCCCAGATCTGTGCCTCGACACAATCCTGTCTCAGATCTCTATGGACAATTCCTTTGACCTCATGGCTTGGTTTTTGCTCTGACATGCACTGTCATCTGTGGGACTTTATATAGACAGGTGTGTGTCTTTCCAAATCATGTTCAATCAAATTAATTTACCACAGGTGGACTCCAATCAAGTTGTAGAAACCTCTCAAGGATGATCAATGGAAACAGGATGCACCTGAGATCAATTGCGAGTCTCATAAGAAAGGGTCTGAATACTTATGTAAATAAGGTATTACTGTTTTGTATTTTTAACACATTTGCAAACATTTCTAAAAACCTGTTTTCACTTTGTCATTATGGGGTATTGTGTATAGATTGATGAGTATTTTTATTTATTTAACCCGATTTTAGAATAAGGCTGTAACGTAACAAAATGTGGAAAAAGGGAAGAGGCCTGAGTACTTTCTGAATGCACTGATTTGCAGAAATCCATTCAGGTGTATTTTGTGGCTTATGGCGAATGCGTTGTAATGTTCTAAGTTGTGCTGTTGCTCCACACAGTCCAGTTCAAAGTGAATGATGGCAGGCCCGTGTGGCAAATGGCTTCTTTGCATAAAGGATTTCTGTAGCTTTGATTGGCTATAGCGCACCGGTCTGCGTAGACGCCGGGCCTGGACGAGAGATGTATTTATTAGGTTTTATTTACTGCAGTGTCAATGAATTGTTCAAATGCACGGCCGCTTTCCCACTCTATATTGCTGTAGAATTTCAACAAATGCCTTAGGATACGTCATTCCCAAACATTCTAAGAATTTATGAAAATGTGAAAATTACCATATCTAAGTGCTGGCTTGTCAGAACATTTTTCAAAAAGTATCATTTTCTTCCTGGGAGTGTATAAGAACAGATTTGAATAAGATTTAATGTTTGCGAAAAGGCTGTTAGTTCCACTTTAATTATTTTGACTGGCTGCACAATTCCATTGACATTGCATTTTGGGTTGCTCAAACATGATGCACATTGTCTCTTTGCCTATTCTCTGGCATTGAATCATGTACCTACTGTAGCTGTATCATACTATGGTCAGTAAGGTGTCATGCACCAGCTGGT